>NC_041220.1:101128912-101169974 GCF_002837175.3 Physeter macrocephalus
AGGCTCCGGACGCGCAGGCTCAGCGGCCATGGCTCACGGGCCCAGCCGCTCCGCGGCATGTGGGATCTTCCCGGACCGGGGCACGAACCCGTGTCCCCTGCATCGGCAGGCGGACTCTCAACCACCGCGCCACCAGGGAAGCCCCTGCTTCAATCATTTTACTGACTGAAATTTGATTTCAGTGTACTCTTAAGAGGTTCATTAGTATTCCTTGCATCTCTAGGTCTCCTTACCAGGAGATTTTCCCTTAGATTTAAGGGAAATTTCCCTTAATTTTACTTTTCTTGCCCCCTCCCACCCCTTGCCCCTCTACCACTACAACTTAGGTACCTCTAAAATCCTCTTTTTGGGTTTATGCATTTTAGCGCTTTCGGACGGCATTAAATGGCTTCTGAAATGTTTTGCAGAAAGACATGCATGCGAATGTTTCCTTCTGCCTTTTGTCCTCGTGAATCTCTAGACTCCTCTAACTTCACTCAGCTTTTCCAGGCCGTGGCTGCCCAGGTTTTTGGTTCTGCTTTGTTGCATTCCAAAGGATCCTGGACTGTTCTTGTTCGTGTTGTTGTTCTTCTTACATTTTCTTAAGAAATTTTTTTTTTTACCACCATCATTATTTGCCACTTAATAGAGTTTAATTCAGCAGCCACAGTACATGGGCAACCAGGTCCGAGCAAAGAGTTTCTCACTGGCATGAGGTTGAAGTCATCTCTGTGTCCCTGAGCGCCGGGACAGGGTCCGCCTGGCAGAAGAAAACTCACTGAGAAAGGGTCTTTGCTTCCAGTCTGAAGGCTGCTGTGTGTTCTTGTGGTAAGAACTTCCAGTCAGGAGGAAGAAGGTGGGATTTTGAAACAAATCACCCCATCTGTTCGTATTTGTTAGGGTCTACTTTCCCACCTAGACTAAACGCTCCATGAGGTCAAGGACTGTCTGCTGCCGTGTCCCCCGCACCCCCAGCACCTCCTGGCATGTAACAAAATAGATTTTTGTTTAATTTGCTTGGATAACACCTTCTTCCTAGGATCATCTTAAACATTAAATGAAATATTGAGCGTAATGGTTACCCTGATAAATGGTAAGTGTTGTTTTTATTGTGGACTGAGATAGTATAGTCCAAGTCTGTGAGCCTCAGTTTCCTTCTCTGACAGATGGGAATAACAATGCCCCCTTAGGAGGGTTTAATTAAATAAGGGAGTGTAGGGAAAGCACTTTGCTCAGCGCTTGACAGAGAGTAGATGGTCAACAAATGTCAGCAACCAGCAAACTGCCCTGTGGATATTCGTCATCTGTCTTCTCATACTCTTGCTGTTACCATTGTCAAGGAAAAAAATTAATAAGTAGTCAATCTAAGAAAGAAATGGAAAATTTTATTCAAGGCAAACTGAGGACTATAACCCGGGAGACAGTCAATCTGTCAGAGAGCTCTGAGAACTCCTCCAAAGAGGTAAAGGGGGAGGCCAGCCCGTATATATGTGATTTTGGTGAAGGGGGTACATGCAATCAAGCACACATCTCAGTAGAAGGTTGCCGCTAGCCTCGAGGGATAAAAACCTTAATTAGTGGTTTTAGTGCTTTTCTAAGTATGGGAAGATGCAGGAATCCAGGTTCCTGAAAAATTTCTCCTGAAAATATCTAACTCCCCGAAGGCCTGTTCTGCCAGTGTTCCCGGAGCACAGAGCATGTCATCCTGATCTTCGCCCTGAATTCCTTCCAGGGTGTACTGTAGGTCAGCCACTGCAGCGGCTAATGACTTGATTCTTATGGCCTGGATGGTGGGCAACATTCTTTATTTTACAATCCCTTCCTCTTCAGTCTTAATTTCGACCAAGGTTTGGGAGGCATTTCGCGATCAATTTGTCGCACGGTGCTAGGATGCTCATCCCCAGGTCAGGCAAGGATTGCGTTGATAGGCCACTCAACGTGCCATTACTGGACTAGGCCCTGTTAACTGTAAGCAAAAGCCTCTGGACCGCCTGTCTCACTGGTCTGTTATGGTCCAGGAAATGGTTCCCTCCTGTTGCTTCTTCCCACATCTAGAGTTACGCTAACTATTACGATCACTGATCTCTTGTTCAATTTTTTTTTTTTTAGCCTGCGCCACATGGCACGTGGTATCTGAGTTCCCAGACCAGGGATTGAACCTGCAACCCCGGCGTTGGAAGTGCGAATCTTTTTCTTTTTTTTTTTTTTTTTTTAGGAATGAGAGAATTTTTTTTTTTTTAGCCTGCGCCACATGGCACGTGGTATCTGAGTTCCCAGACCAGGGATTGAACCTGCAACCCCGGCGTTGGAAGTGCGAATCTTTTTCTTTTTTTTTTTTTTTTTTTTAGGATGAGAGAACATATTTTAGTTAACAATTTGTTGGCTGGATTCTTAACTTTCAAATATTTGAGGTGTGGTCTATGGACTTCCATGTACTCTTGCCCTGAGCCCCATGTTAACGGGGAGCCTGGACCCTGGGAACACTGCTTAACCTTTTGGTACTAGGCTCCCCATTTGTGAAGTAGAAATAATATCAGAAGTAACCTCATAGAGTTATTATAAGGGCCAACGAGTTGGCACATGGAAACTAGCATTCTGCCCAATGCATGGTGAACATTCAGTAAAATGTTAGCTGTTGCTATTTTTCTATCATCCAGGCCTGGGGTTCTATCCTCCATGCTCTGCAGACATTCTGGTCCCCCACTGTCATGGGAAAGTGTGGAATCTTAACCCCTGGACCGCCAGGGAAGTCCCACAATCACTGATCTTACAGAACTATACGTTTGGTCGATCATTTCAAGTCACCGAATCATCATTAATTTTATCTGAGGCTCAGTCACACATTTGATAATGCGAGAAACAATAATCTTGTAAAATGAGCAGAATACAAGTAGAATAGCTGGTAATATTAGTAAGGGCATAAGTAAGTATTTAAGCTATGAACTTCCATTAGGTGCAGTCCAGTATCTCCCCAGGTCAACTGACCAGTCCGTTCAGCACTAATCTTTAAGGGAAATTCTATATTGGCATTGTACATAAAGTTCACCGAAGATCTCTGCATGTACAAGGTGAGGGTGGGTCATCATGACCTTTTACAGTATTGAGAAAGGAACGTTATCTTCTAAGGAGTTACATGGCTGGCGCCAGTAGGAGAAAAATGGATCTTTACCTCTGGGGAGGTCTGGTTAACACGCAATGCAGATGCACAATGCATACCAGTGAGGAGGCCAAAGGGCAGAGAAAAAGTTTTATGTTTAAATTTTTCTTATCTTGCCTTAAAATGTGAATTTTTATCTCACCACTACTTTCATTCTTCTTATGAGCTCATAGCTCCCCCCATTCCCCTTGTTTTCCTCTGAGATTTATTGAAGCCCTCTTACATACCGGGCACTTGCTCGTTAGCCCATGGGAAATTTCATGAATTGTCCTATTCTTTTTTCTGAATGCTTCTATGCTCACGGTTATAAGTAAAATGTCGAGTTTCTCCAAGTGGTAGGCTAATCTCAGAGCAAGCACCCAGCTGGGGAGGTTTGTGAAGGTCACAGTGGAGGAATCCAAGCAGGTAGCTGCATTCTCAAAACAACTCACTTTGCAATTCTTCCAGGACAGGCTGTGACTGGGGCGATGTGAAGTCACTGAGGGCTGACTCCCCAGGGCCGTGTAGGTGATGTGAATGGATTAAGCGGCTTGGGTGCACAGTATGCTTCAGTTCATGACCGTCACGCTTAGCACTTGCCAAAACTGATACCAGGGACTCCCTCTTTAATATAACTGATAAATTCTGCCCAAACTCAGTCATATCTCCTGTGACTTAAAAAAAAAAAATCAAACTCTAGATTTTGAAAATACTTGTTTGTCACAATTCGGGGGAAGGGGGCAGGGCACTACTTTTGTCTGGTGGGTAGAAATCAGGGATGCTTGAACATCCTACAATGCAGAGGACAGACCCACAACAAAGGGTTATCCAGCCCCAAATGTTGAGAGCACTGAGGTTAAAAAACCCTGATCTAGAACAATATTCTCACTTCGTTTGTAATTTTTCTCCCCTCCATAATGAAGCATGGGCTTCCATAGTTGAGGCACGCAGACTCAGCAGTTCTGGCACGTGGGCTTAGTTGCTCCGCAGAATGTGGGATCTTCCCGGACCAGGGATCGAACCCATGTCCCTTGCATTGACAGGCGGATTCTTAACCACTGCGCCACCAGGGAAGTCCCCAGGTGTTCTACAATTTTAACTTCTACCTTTACAGAGTTGTGATATAGCCTAGTCAATATAAATACAATCAAATACACACCTCTTTAAGATCCAATAATTCCCAGAAGTTCCTTTAGATCATGCCCCTCACTCCACTGAAAAGATGCCCAGTCATCTCCTTTGCCCATTTCCAAGTTTTGGGCAATTTCTTTTGCAGAGCAGAAGTCAAAATATATCCAGCTTCTTCAGCCTTTCTGGCTTGGAGCCTTACAAATCCTTAGGACATATTATGTAAATATTTATGGGATGAATATTTAGCTTGTGGACCCAATAGCGCTACACCCTAATTTATGAAATTGGAAATAAAGATGGGGGTAGGGGTGAAAGGGAGTTTGACAGAGAAATAGTAAGAGCAGAAATAATAGCTGCCTTTCAACATACCTACAGGTATGTTACCTATATCATCTCATTTAATCTTTGCAAAACTTGTGGTTTGTAGGTGAAGAAACTGAAGCTCAGAGACATCAAGTACTTACTGAAGGGTGTACAGTGAACATGCTTATTGATTTGTTGGCTTGTGTGTCTCCTTTATGAGGGGGTTGGCTCTCGAGGCCAAGGGTGTCCTTTGTTATTCTCTGCCCTATCTCTTTGCTCAGTCTGGCCCACAGAAGGTGGTCAATCACCATTTGTCAAATGCATGTGTAAGTGAATGAATGAAGGAGAAAAATGAATGAATGAGTGAGTGAATGGAGTAACAGAGCTAGGGCTCATTCCCAGTTCTGGTCAAACTCCACCTCTCAGGTTTTCCACACTATACCACAAAACATAGTTCCACCTTTCACTCTCTGGCATGAGTAGGTGTTTGGGACTATAATTTAACACCTTAATTGCTCTGGCAAAAGTGAATAGTGTTTTAATTAGCAGACATTTTAGTGGATTTGAAATGAATACTTTAAATATTTATTTAAAATAAATATCTGATGATAGCTTAGGTAGCACATCAAATATGAAGCAAAAGAGAATTTTGCAGAGAATGCTTTTTTAGAAAGTCTCACAATGAGGGTAAATAAGAGGAAAAGATAGTGTTTGATAAAAGATTTTTTTTCATAAGTTTCATTTGAAACAGTTACCAGAAGACAGATTCAGCACACAAAATATAAAACTTCCCCACACCTGCCCCTGTTACAGTGTGACTGACTTTTCATAAGTATGTTCTGGGTCAGGGTAACTAGAATCTCTTGCTCCTGACGAGTAGCAGTGCTACTGAACTCAGATTCAGCTGCTTGTTGCTCAAGAATCCAATACTGAGAGACAAGTGTTAGGTGAAAGAAAGATAGCTTTATTGAGGAAGCTGGCAATCCCGGGGAGAAGGTGGACTCATGTCCCAAAGAACCAACTCCCAACTCCCCAGGTTTTGCTTGGAGATTATATAGGGAAAAGAGGAAGGGGCTACATGCTAGGGAGGAGGTAATCTTCTATTTTCAGAGATGATTGTCTTGATTACATGGTTCCAAATAGCCATCAGGTCTCTCTTGTGGTTGGAACATTATCTGAGCCGTAAATCTCTGATTAGCTGGGAGGACTCCTCGGGGTCCTGCTCAGTTTCAGGTGCTGAGTAAATGTTACTGAATGAATGAATGTACGAATGATTAACAGATGCTTAATAAGTGCTTTCAGATGACGCAGAAGATAAATGCAAATTAATAGTTCTTTAGAAGAAAGTAATAATAGTAAGTATTCCCAGAGGGGTAAAACACTGCATGCATAGAGGTAAGTTTTGTGTTGTATAAATAAAAGTTCCTGGGTGAATCTCTTTTGGGATATAATAAAAACTGAAAACTATAGAATCAGAAATTGTGGAATTTTCCCGTCTACCTCCTTCTGCAATCTCTCAATAACATCTAGCTGGAAAGAACCTTGCTTTCCTCAAGGAAATAAGAGCAAGTATCTTAACACTTTATAATTCTCTGACCTTCTGCTGCTCTCATTTTTTCCATACTGTTACTAAAGACAGATTATGAAGCCCCATCTGAGTTAGTGCATGTTAAAAATGATGTCGGGGGAAAGCCACAGATGAAAGCCAGCCCTAGAGATGAGGCGTTTATTTGAAACAGTTACCGAAAGACAGATACAGCACATAAAATATAAAACTACCCACTACCTGCCTCATTAAATTGTGACTGAGTTTTCCAAGTTCTCCCCAGGTTTGGAATCCAGGCTCTGAGGTACTCTCCTTGGCCTGGCCCCTTCTTGGTCCAAACTAGATTGAAGTTTTTTTCCTCTGAATTAGTATGCAGTGGGCTTGATGGATGAGTTACAAATCTTAACTGAATGTTCTCAAAGTACAAGAAGAATGTATTCCTGGCTTTTGGTTATTAAACACCAGCAATGCTATTTTTTGGCATCTAAGCCCAGAGGCAAGTGGAAAAAAGCAAGATTAACAGGAAATCATGAGGTAAAACATTTATAGGAGAACCTTGGCTTGCATGAAGTCATTCCCTTCAAAACAAGTGGAATTTCTATTTAGAACAATTTCTCTTTCCCTCTCACTGGCTCTCTGTCTCTCTCTCCTTTTCCCTCTCTCCCTGTCTCTTACACAAATTTCAGTCTTAAGAAGACAAGGCAGTGGATGTTGAGAGTGCATAAACCCGTTTTTCTAAAGCATCATATGCTGCAGTGTTTGTTGGTCATACAAATACATTATTTTGGGGGAAATAGTTATTTATAGAAATTTTCAGGTTAATTAGAATAATATACTCACTAACCTATGTTGTTTTAGTCTTAGTGACTCAGAGAAAAATATTCAAAGTT
The DNA here is from genome assembly GCF_002837175.3 of Physeter macrocephalus. NCBI lineage: Eukaryota > Metazoa > Chordata > Mammalia > Artiodactyla > Physeteridae > Physeter > Physeter macrocephalus. The sequence continues at coordinate 101,135,898 of NC_041220.1, forward strand.
CTTCATAAGGAACATCTTGTCAAAGATCGAGGATTGTTGAATGACCAAGTGTTGTGTACTCTGACAATAACTGATTTCAATCAACACTTCATTTCTAATGTTACATAACCCTGATCACTTTTCTTGAAACTTGTTTGTTATTGTAGTCCTGTTGTAATTTCCCCTTTATTATGGTTCACTAGTTAACCCAGCACTGTCCAATAGACCTGTCTGTGATGATGGAAATGTGCTGTCTGCACTGTCCAAGATGGTAGCCTTTAGCCCTATGTGGTCATTGAGCATGGCTATTGACCAGTGAGGAATGTGAAGCCCAGGGGGGTTACATGACTTACCAGGGAACACACTGGCTGTTCGTGACTGAACCTGAATGAATCTTCTGGATCCTTCTAGGATGCCCTGCTGCCTCCTGTTTAGATTTCATTTGGGCAGGCAAAGTGAGGAGCAATTTCGGAAAGGGAGACAATTTTTGCATCTAATGACTCAGTGTGTGTATGGGAATAACATCACCCCCTCTGGCCTTGCATATAACATATGACATAGAAATTCAGTTGCACTAAATCAAAACCACGATGAGGTATCACCTCACACTGGTCAGAATGGCCATCCGCAAAAAGTCTACAAATAATAAATGCTGGAGAGGGTGTGGAGAAAAGGGAACAATCCTACACTGTTGGTGGGAATGAATGTAAATTGGTGCAGCCACTATGGAGAACAGTACAGAAGTTCCTTAAAAAACTAAAAATAAAGCTGCCATATGATCCACTCCTGGGTACATAACTGGAAAAAAATGAAAACTCTAATTTGAAAAGATATAGTGGGAATGAATGTAAATTGGTGCAGCCACTATGGAGAACAGTACAGAAGTTCCTTAAAAAACTAAAAATAAAGCTGCCATATGATCCACTCCTGGGTACATAACTGGAAAAAAACGAAAACTCTAATTTGAAAAGATATATGTACGCCAATGATCATAGCAGCACTATTTACAATAGCCAAGACATGGAAACAACCCAAGTGCCCATAACAGATGACTGGCTTAAGAAGATATTTTATATATATATATATATATATATATATATATATATATATATATATATATATATACACACACATACACACACACACACACACACACACACACACACACACACACAATGGAATATTACTCAGCCATAAAAAACAATGGAATATTGCCATTTGCAGCAACACGGATGGACCTAGAGAGTATTATGCTTAGAGAAATAACTCAGAGAAAGACAAATACTACGTGATATCACTTACATGTGGAATCTAAAAAATAATACAAATGAATCATATACAAAACAGAGACTCACAGACATAGAAAACAAACTTATGGTTAACGAAGAGGAGCGGGTGAGGAGTGACAAATTAGGAGTATGGGATTAACAGTTACAAACTATGATACATAAAAGAGATAAGCAGCAAGGATAGCACAGGGAATTATATTGAATATCTTGTAACAACCTATAATGGAATATAATCTGCAAAAAAAATTGAATTACTGTGTTGTACACCTATAACTAACACAATATTGTAAATCAACCATACCTCAATTTAAAAAAAAGAGAAAAGAAATTCAGTTGTGCTGAATAGTGGGACTGTAGGATTAGAACTCCAAGCCAAGTTGAACAGAATAAATCATTAGTTCCTGTTACAGTCTGCCTAAGGCTGCTCAGAACACAGCTTAATATTGTGTTCTATGTTTACTATTTATTCATTCATTTATTAAACACCTATGATGGCCCAGGTAGAGTAGGTGTTGGGGGTATGAAATGGATAAAAACAGCTGAAGCATTCAGTGCCTGCAGGAAGACTGATGGCCAACAATTTCAATCCACACTACATTATCTGTCGGGAGAGTACAGGCCCCAGAGGGTTTTATGTTATCTTTGGGGCACTGGTATGTTAGGATAATCATGGGCTCTGGAGGCCACATCTGGGTTCAGATTCAGTGCGTCACTTACTAACTCTGTGACTTTGGGCAAATTACTGAAACTCTTTTAGCCTTATCTTTTAGATGGAGATAATAAATACTATGCTGTTGTTGTTGCTAAGATTACTTGAAATAATGCACATGAAGCACTTGGCATACTGCCTCATTTGTAGTAAGCATTCGTTAAGTTTTAGCTATCACCACTATTATTGTTGTCATTATTATTATTATCATCATCATCATCATCATCATTATTAGGAGTAAAAATGAGCTTCGCGAGGCATAATTATTGTTACTTTGCAGACAAGGAAACAGGCTCAGTGAGATTAAGCAGCCGAAGTCACAGTGATGAAAAGGGACAGGGCCAAAATTTGAGGCAGGGCAGAGCTGGCTGCCCTCAGGAGGGAAGAACTCACCTCTGGGCCCCACCTAGAGAGGGCTGCTCTTGAGCAGAAGTGCTGGGGCCTCCGGAGATGTTCAAGCAGAGGCCCTGACCACTTTCAGATGGAGAAACAGCAGGCCTGATTAGATGTCTCAGGGCACCACCTAACTTTGCATGCCTATAGTGCAGTTTTCAGAAGTTTCCTGAGCTAGCATTTATCCAGGAAATATGCACATTCAAGATCAGTTTAAACTTTAAATCAAATAAAAATAATGCTCTTTCGAGCACCTGTTTTGTGCTAGATTCTGGGGTAAGTGAAAGAGCTGTTGAGTTAACAACCTTCCTGTCCATCATTCAATTGTCAGTCTGTCCATCCTTCCATGCATCCATCAATCCATCCATATCACAAACATTAAACACCTACTGTGTGCTAGACACTGTCTGGAAGGTGCTTTTCTTCCATTAGTCTTATTTTTCCTACCAGAGAGTACTCTCCACTCAAGATAGGAAGTAGTGAGTGAGGAGTGAGGTGAGCACAGTTAAGAGGAGAGTGGTTGCTTCCGGCAGAAGGTCCCCACCCCTCAGCTTGAGGGGATGGGAGGCAACGCACAGCCAAGAGACCGATATGAAACGAGTAATGAAAGCTCCGTGTGCTTGGAGCTATAGCGGATGCCTGTGTGCGAACATGGGAGCAAGGGCTGCTTTTTGCCGGTTTTATAGCTCCAGCCACTAGCATTACGATTGGTACACGCTAAGGAACAAAATGATTGGGGTTTTGTTTTATTTGAGTAATTTTTTTTTTTTTTTTAAGTCTTGGAACTGGCAATAGAAGCGTCTAAAGCCGCAGAGGGAGAGTCAACCGAGGCAGGTCTGAGGTGGAACCAGAGAGATGCGAAGTTTTTAGAAGAGGAGCGGCGTTCCGAGTAAACCGCTCAGCCTGCCTCAAGGAGGCGTGGGTCCTGTGGGAGGGACGTGCTCGGTAGATCGGGGCTCTAGCCTCAGGAAATGGATGCAGCTAGGTCCCAGTGGGTGCCCCGGGGTATCGTGGCGAAGCTGCTCAGCTGGTCCAACCGGGAGCGCGCGGGCCGAACTCCAGGATTAGTTATCTCTAAAGTACCGAGCCAGTCCCCACCGGCCACCTGGCTGCGCGCTCAGCTCTCCCGCCGCGGGTAAGTACATTTCAGGAAGCAGTGCATTGCGGCAGCCTCATCCGCAAGTCCCTCCCGGGAGCTGGGGAGGCCTCAACAGGTCCCCAGGGGCACCCTGGGCCTCGCCGGCGCGCCTCCAAGGCAGGCGCCTTTCCGGACCCGCCCCGTCCCGGGGTCTGGCCGGCGCGCGGGGCAGCGGGGCGGCCTCTCCGGAAGCCATCCCGGTGGTCCCCGAAGCCGACTCATAAATCATTCATGAGCGGGGGCCGGGCGAGCAGGGCTGGGAGGAAAGAGGGGGGCGGCAGCGGCGGCGAGGGCTGACCGGTAACTGAACCGGGCGCACGGTGAGTAGCCGCGTCCTCACGCCGGAGCTCGGAAGGTGTCTGCGGCCCCGACCCGGGGGCTGAGTGCACTCCTTTCCAGAAGGCTGGGGGCGGGGAATGGAGGGGCTTGCTCTGCTCCCTTCTCCTCCCAACCGTCGGCACCCCCTCCCCGGCGCCGCGGCAGGTGGTGCGAGCCCGGGAGCGTCGGGGGAACCAGAGGGGCTGCAGGGCCGCCGAGGTGGACCCTGCGAGAGTTCCGGGGAGGGCGCAGACGCACGCAAACTTTGCGGGTTGCGTGGTGGGTCTTCTTTCCGCCCCCTGGAGGGGAGCTGGCGGCTGTGGCCAGGTTCCGGGGCGCGAGCTGGTGGGAGCGCGAGTGGGACCCAGACCCCGAGGCTACCGGCTCGTTCTCTGAGAGGGCGGCGGATGAGGCGAGGTTGGTCCGGGGCTTTGGGAACTGTTCGGCGGTGAGGGGAGTCCTGGGGAGTGGAACGAGGGGTGTGGGACACTGACCCTCCCCAGCTGGGTATGGAAAGGGGTCACCTTCCTCTGGTTTGCTAAAAGAAGTACGCGGTGCAATCGACCATCACAGGAGGGGGGCTCTGGGGGTGCCGTGGGAGGCCTTATCGCCTTGCTCATCTGGGAGCGCACGCACCCCTGGTTTGATGCATTCCCCCGGTCCGCTTTGGGTGCACAGCGCGGGGACCTTTGGCGATTGCCTGAGGGAGAACGGGGTGATGGAGGCGCGCCCCGCTGGGTAAGGCGCCGGCCAGGACAACAAAGGGAAGCGTGGAAAGAGGAGGAGCTTCGCGGTGCGGGAGAGTCGGGGGCCCGAGGTCAGTTTCCTCGAAAGCCCTCGTCGAGAGCGGCGGGGGATGCGATCAGGGGGGCCTGGGGCACGCGTCTTAGGACGGCGACCCCAGTCCACGCCAACCCGCGCCTCGGCGGGGAACCGGCGCCGACTCTCTCGGGGCAGCCAAGTTACTCCGGCAACCCCCTCCCCCAGGCGACGGCGGATTCCTCGAGTCTCCTGGTTTCCCGCGCCCGCCTTGCCGCCCATCCTTTGTCCCGCAGCCGGGGAGAGGTTCCTGGCGCGGAGGGAGCGAGGGCAGGAGCGGCCGCGGCCTGGCGGTGCGTTGGAGGGGAAGGCTGGGGAAGCGGCGCCACCAGCTTTCTGTAGCAACAGGTTGCGCCTGTAGCCCGCGGCGGCTGCTGACCTTGCTCCTGCCCGGGCTGGAGGAAGGTTTTCCCGGGTTTCTGAGAGAGGCGGATGATCTTTGTTAACACAAGCAGGTGTGATTGAGGTCCTTGAACGTCCCCTCCCCCCAACCCAACAGAGACCCACTGGAGACCCAAACAGCTGCTGTTCTTTGGTTGCTTGGACCGTATGAAATTGCCGTTTTCGAAAGACTTGAATATCAGCAGCTTCCTATTATTCAATGTGTGTGAAGTTACTACGCAGGCTTTTCTCACTCATTTGTGAGTTTCCTCCTTCAGTGTTCTGGAAGCTGTTCTGCCTGTCAGGGTGAGCCTGGCGGCCACGGTAGACTTGAGACTATTGCCGTTCGCAGGGGCAGTCCAGACCCTCAATCGACGGCCAGTTGTGTGTGTGTGCCAGGCGTTGTACCTATTCCATTTCCAACCCTCCCACACTATTTAAAACACCGTTTTGCAGATTAGCAAAAAGGAAAGCGTGGAGATTGTAAGCAACTGCTGTCACAGAGCTCATCAGTGGGGCTAGAGACTTCCCAGTCTCGAAAGCCAGGGCTCTGGTCGCTGCAGCAGCCCCCTTTAGTTTAGTTTTGTTTTCTTAATGTATCCCATAATTTTTTAATGAACTTCCTTATGAGTTCCACGCTGGACTATTTCTGTGTATCTAGTAAGGTGAAGCAAAGTGCATCAAAGGATAGGTTGAAAATAATAAAACTTTAAACCAAATATTGTTTCTTTGGGACTGTTTAAAATAGGAAGGAAATCAGTTTTGCAGGGGTCAAGAGTTCGCTCTGAGATTTGATCAAGGTCAGGATGCATTGTTAAAAATGACAGAAGCCAATTCTGGGTAATTTTAGCAAAAAAGGGACTGGATACTGGGTGGCTTAGCGAAGTGACAGAAAGGCTGGCTAGCCAGGCTCAGGACCCCGGAGGAGTGGGACTCAGGACATGCAACAGGACCCCTGATGGGTGTATGGCCATGGCTGCCACCATTAGACTCTGGCTGTGGCTGCTGGCATGTTGCCATCATTGCTAGGCTAAAGTGGAAACTGCCTCTGCCTCAGTGTGTCTCATGCACAAGCCCAGGAGTAAGCATCTGATTGGCTGAGCCTGGGCTCAGTTGGGGACCTCACAATGAGAGGCAGGGCTGCCACCCCCCGGACTCCCAAAGGTGGGCTCAGAAGGTGGGCAGCTCCCATCCGGCCTCCCACCCCCCCAAAACCCTAGATAACACCTACACACATCCTTTTAAAAGAAATTCCTTCAAAAATTCCATCAAAAAGAAAAAGTAGAGAAGAAATGAAGCTGGATGGTCGTCGTGTTTGCTTTTAAAATAGTGTTCTTGAAAGTGCCTATCTCTGAATCATGTGAGGTATTTGCTTAAAATTCGTGTTCTTGGGTCCCTTTCCCAGTTCGAACTCAGTGTATTTGGATGGAATCCAGGAATCTTCATCCCATAAACTAGAAAATGGTGAATCTACCTTATTGATTAGTCTAGTGCCTGTTTGAGGAGAGAGGCCCCAAGGGAGCGATTTCCAAAGCCTGCTAAGTCGAGGATTGCAGCTGAAAGTATGGCCCCCCAGAGTGGTAGACCTGTTGTTCCACCATGGATGAATCCAGTGAGGAGACAGTCTGCTCCCTGTGTTGGAGGAAACAGCTACAAGCAATCCAACACCTCCCTCCCGTGGGCTGTAGACTGCTCATAAACAGGTGTTTGACCAATTCTGAAATAGGTCAGCATGACCATTTTGTGTCAGTCTTCTCTCTACCTGCCACCATTTGATGTCAGCCATCCTTATTGAGTGCCTACTGTGTGCCAGACTCCAAGGTACGGAGAAGATGAGGAAGTCAGGGACCCCACCAAACTGTTGGGCTAGATCAGTTCAATGTGATGCAAGAAGGGCGTTTGGGGTGCTTTTGCCTCACGTCTGTTGTTCTGCAGTTGTGTTTGGGAAGATGGAGGTGTCTTTGGAAGGCGGCATGGATTAGCCAGGAGGGAACTCAGGAACAGTGCTCTCTCTCAAACCTTAGTTGTCTAAGAATCTGTCGCCAGGGGAGCATGTTAAAAATGCAGATTAATGGGCCACGTCTCCAGAAATGAGGTCCTATAATTTCATTTTAAACACAGACTCCGTTTTACGCTGACGTGGCTGTTGGGTCGGGAGTCGTCTTGGGTTTTCTGCTGGCAGTTCCCTGAGCTGCTCTCAGTGGCTCTCACTACCTAGTGTGCTTTCCCAGGGAAGTACCCGGACCTTCTTTTTGGGAACAACGATATTCAAACTGAGATGAAAACCTCTTCCTTTTTGCCTTGACTTTTATCCATTGTCTAGTGTTTCATAAGGAGTGAGATGTTCCTAAAAGTGGTCTAAACTTTAAGAGGGACCTACCCTCTGGAGCAAGATGCACGTGCTGCTCAGGTGCCGCCCTAACTCAGTGGAACACCCCATCTTTGCATTTCCGTTGGGATTTCTTTTTTTTTTTTTTTTTTTTTTGTGGTATGCGGGCCTCCCTCTGTTGTGGCCTCTCCCGTTGCGGAGCACAGGCTCCGGATGCGCAGGCCCAGCGGTCATGGCTCACGGGCCCAGCCGCTCCGCGGCATGTGGGATCCTCCCAGACCGGTGCGCGAACCCGGTTCCCCTACATCGGCAGGCGGACGCGCAACCACTGCGCCACCAGAGAAGCCCCCCGTTGGGATTTCTTTTCCCCTGCTTCTTCACTGAGGATGTCTGGAAGTCTGTTTACTCATAGCTCTCCCAGGGGCCTTCTGCCATTTCCCTCCCGCTGTGTTTCTCTCTGTCCCCAGCTGAGGCTTGGTGGCATTACCAGGAAGTCAGCCTTTCTTAGCAGCTGAGCCTCTAATCCGTCCAGCTGCTGTGCTCCTGCCTGTCCTTTAGCAGACAACAAGATAAGATGTGAATGTGGTGCGTGCCTGTGTGTGTCAGTGTGTGGCATGTACGTTCCTGGTGTGTGTTTCGTCTCTGTGAGTTGTGTGTCATTGTGAGTGCATGCATGGTGTGTGTGACGTGTGTGTGCATGCCCACCTGCCTGCCTGAAGCAGCACGGTCCTATCCTACCTGAATAACCACACGCCCCCTCTCCTTTCGCATCTTCCTCCGGCCCTGGGCAGCCCTGCAGGCTTCAGAGAGGGGTCTTGCAAAAGCCGACTTGCTTCGTTTCCTTCTTCTTGTTTGTTCTCTCTGGAAACGATTTGAAGTCTGAGCAGGGTGCTGATTCCTGGTGGAACCAGTGAAAGGCTAGAGCACTTCAGAGCCTGAGGACAGGTTGTTGGCAGCAGCCATGCCTGGCAGGGATTGCCCTTTGGAAACAGTCACCAGGGTCCTGGTGTGTCTGTGTCTGTGGGTGAGATGGACCTGGAAGCTAGGGGTTCCATGAGGTTGGCACTAGGTGTCACTGGGGATCTGAGCAGCCCATGATTTGATAATGGGAGAGTCAAGGGTCATTCCATTGGCAGGCCTGTGCAGAAGTAATGGGAGTGGTTATGAGTCTTAGAAGATGAGGCAGTATCTAAGGGGACCCGATATGAATGAACGTCTTCATTCAAATAGCTCACTAAATCCTACCTCTTGGGTGGAGCTTTCTTCAACTTGGTGGAATATAGGTAGCGGGCCCTCTAGCCTTTTGTGCAGTGTGTCACTTTCTTGGTAGTCCCTCTCCTCCGTCTTGCAGTGTGTGTTTCCGGAGCACCCTGTCTTTATTTTGAAAGTTCCTGAGTGTGTATCTGGTGTAGAAAAGAAAATCAGGGTGTTCCTGACCCCAGAAAAGAATGGGCAAGCTGAGTATCCCAGTTGTTTTTGATTCATCTAGCCTGTTGCAGTGGTACAAGCAAAGCAGCTGTTTTGGCTTATTTGTGTTTTGTTTGTTTGTTTGTTTGTTTTGCGGTACGCGGGCCTCTCACTGTTGTGGCCTCTCCCGTTGCGGAGCACAGGCTCCGGACGCGCAGGCCCAGCGGCCATGGCTCACGGGCCCAGCCGCTCCGCGGCATGCGGGATCTTCCCGGACCGGTGCACGAACCCGCGTCCCCTGCATCGGCAGGCGGACTCTCAACCACTGCGCCACCAGGGAAGCCCGCTTATTTGGTTTTATATTCAGCAGCTCTTACTGATAGCCAACTGTATGCCTGCCTAGTGTTCAGTTCTGGGGAGAGAAACTCGAGGATGACAGGTCCACGTTGCCCTCACTAGACACTGGGCTGGTAGCCGATTTTAGGTTCCTGATCTTTCTCGCTTTCCCCCGGGGAGGGCAGGAGTCTCCCTCTGCTCTGCTTTTCATCGCCTGGACCCCGAGTCATCCAGGTGGTGACTTGGCACAGGCATTTCCATCAGGGCTACCTGATGAGCGTGTTAGACAGAAACCAGTGTCACCCGGCCTTAAAGAGTTTGTTCCCTGCCCTTGAGGCCGTGCTTGTCTAGTTTGGGCTGGGGGTGAGTGAAGATGGATTGAAATGAGATCAGTGAGCACATTAATAAAATAAAAGGTGGAGTAAGACACATCTCCAGAGATGGGGAGAATAACCCAAAATTGGAGGAAAAATAAGCATCTCATTTATTGCTGGGGGCCTCTGCTTCTCTGACTGAGAGGGAGGGCTCTGTCGTGAGAGTGTCTTGGAGTTGGGAGAGTCCAAACTTGGGCTTTGAAAGCAAACTACTGGGTTTGAATTCTACCCCACCATGAATCAACCATGGCCTCGGGTTGAAATTCTGAACTTCTGAGTCAGAAGTCAGAAATTCTGAGTCGGTTTCCTCTTCTGTAAAATGGGATAATGCCTTAACCGAGGTCCTACCTGTAAAGCATGTAGAACATGTCTGGAATGTGGTAAGTGCTTAATGAATATCAGTTTCCAAGACCACAGACTCGTTACACTAGCTGGTATTTCTGGGTCTGGCCCCTAGCATGGAACCTTCCAGCTTTCCTGCCCCTGTGCTCTGAAACAGGCTCTGTGTTTGCTTCCTCCGCAGGGGATTAGGCTGAGGGCTTGCTCTAAAGCCTTGCAGCCTCTCCTCCAGGGGAGCCGCCGGTGCAGGCAGGCTGCAGGCATTAGTGACCCCGCCCCTTCTCTCCCTGCCAGGGATGGTGCTTTGATCGACTGACCGTACCCCAGCCGAGAAGGTTCTCTGCCACCTTTCACCGCATGCCAACCCAGCCAGAAAAGCAAGGATTCCGCAGACTCAGTCCTCGCCACGCCTCTTCTGCACAGAAACACACTCCTGTCTTCCCCAAGGCTTCCAGAACCTCTGAAGAGGGAGGCCCCCAGTTCCACCTCATGTTTGGGGCATCTTGCTAGCTATGGCCCTTCTCCTTGGCTTCCTGCTGCTGCTGGGGCTTTATGGGGACACCATGTCCGAGGGGCTGCCGCCATCATCCACATACATTCCTGATGGTTTGGAATTTGAATTTCCTCCAACAAACTATGAGACCAAAGATTCTTATGAAGCTGGACCCACTGGCATCTTCTTTCAAATTGTGCACATCTTTCTCCACATGGTGCAGCCGAATGCTTTCCCTGAAGGTGAGTGCCAATGGCGGGACAAGATACAATATGTCTCCAAACATACTCACGGGCACACACACAATATTGTTTGTTAATGACAACACGATCAGTGCAGAATATATTCCGTATATTAAAGTATGAGAGCCAAAGTGATTGAATTGCACAGGAGCAGAAAGTATTTAGCCAGAAGTTAAGAAAAATAAGTTAAATAGGTTGTCAGGAATGTGATGATAAGAAAATGAAATCAAACTGTGTTGCTGTGTTGTTTTTCCAATTCTTTATCCTTTGTCCCCCCTTTTTTGTTTTGCTTTGTTTTGTTTTTTGGTTAGAGTATTGAATTATTCTCAAGTTCATACCAAACGTAAAAGTTAGGGTAAAAATGCAAATTCTCTGTCATCAAACTAGAAGTTAATAATGACCTCTCATGGCCATTTAAAGTTACAAATTTAACTCTCCTCCACCCACCGCAAAATGCAGTTTTGACACTGCTTAGGGCAAGGCCAGGGCAGACCATACCTGTTACCTGGGGAACTTGTTTGCTTCAGGTCTAAGAGTTTGAGTGTGAAGCCAGGAGGGAACTTTCATGGCATCGTGCTGTTGTTTTGTGTGCGTACTATCTGGCCTTACCACTGCGGCTCATCTGTACTCGCAAGCCTTCGGGGTATGTGTTTTCAGGAGCGGGGTTAGGAAAATTTAAATGGTCTGTGGGAATTGTCTTCTATTAGGGTTTGGCAGTCTAAATTTTTTTTTTTTTTTGCGGTACGCGGGCCTCTCACTGTTGCGGCCTCTCCCGTTGCGGAGCACAGGCTCCGGACGCGCAGGCTCAGCGGCCATGGCTCACGGGCCCAGCCGCTCCGCGGCATGTGGGATCCTCCCGGACCGGGGCACGAACCCGCGTCCCCTGCATTGGCAGGCGGACTCTCAACCCCTGCGCCACCAGGGAAGCCCAGTCTAAATTTTTATTGATTCAATGTTAGATCTAGCTTAAGCTTGTTCTTTATACTACAAAGATTTGAATATTATCATTGACTACTAAATATTATAAAATTTGTAGTAATCTTTATCATCTTCCTTAGCTGGCCAGCCATTGTTTATAAGCAGATTATTTGTGTGTGTGTGTGTGTGTGTGAGAGAGAGAGACAGAGAGAGACAGAGAGAGAGAGAGAGAGAGAGAACTTCAGCACCTGTTTATATTATGGGCAGTTTACAGATTTTCTTAATGTATATTTACATAGAATTTTTTACATTTATTTGTCTCAGATTAAGCAATTGAAACAGTCTGAAGTGTAGTTTTCAATTTTTTGTTAGTTTAAATTTCTATTCAATGAAGTAAATGACCCTGAGCCCTACTGTCACAGAAGAGTCCTGAACAAGTACTGCTTACTGTTCATGTCGCTGCTTAAAAGACTAAATTTGGAAATCCAAAGGACAGAAGTAGAAAACAAACTGAGTTTATTTATTCATGTTGAATACAAATTCACTATTCTCAATAAATATCTTTTTGCTTACTTTTGGACTTGATGTAAATATAATTGAATAAATAAACACCTATTAGTGTTTTTAGTCTTGGCTTCTTTGTTTTTTTATGTAAAAAGCGTAGAATTCAGTTGTTTAATACGAATTTACAGTGACTTCTTTAAAAAGATTGTGAAGTCTCCTGTGTCAGTCTAAGGCAGATCATGTAATTAATCCTGTAATCTCTTTCCATATGTCATTTTATTTTTCTCCCTCTAGATTTCATATGAAGGCTTCCTCACACTTGTTTCACAAGGGAAAACAGTATCTTTAAAGGTCTTCATTCAAACGATCAGGTTAAAAGACATCCTGCTTCCAGTGCATTCTAGGGTTTTCACCTCCAACATCATGATTAGTCTAGAATTTAAATCCTAATGTAATCTGAGGGTGTTAGCCTTGCTTGTCCCTTGACCTTCGTCAATACTTACTACTTCGGAGAAAGAAATTCCCAGAAACAGACCAGCACTACCCCTTTCAGAAAAAATTGTCAGGTTGCTTAGAGAATATAATACTGAATTTAGCAGGTGATGTCTTTGTGTGTTGGCTTTCTTCCACCATCCCATTATTCATATTCTTTCACCCGGTTACTAGGTTTCATAATAGCCTCAAAGTGCTCATGAGGTGCTTTGCAACATAAAGGACTCTACGAGACAGTCATGGTTTTTCGTGTTTTTTTTTTCCCCTTGGCACGTGACTTTTTTAAAAAACTGAAGTATAGTTGATTTACAATGTCCTGTTGGTTTCAGGTGTACATCACAGTGATTCAGTTATACATATATATATTCTTTTCCTTTATAGGTTATTACAAAATATTGAGTATAGTTCTCTGTGCTCTACAGTAGGTCCTTGCTGGTTTTCTATTTTATATATAGTAGTGTGCATCTGTTAATCCCATCCTCCTAATTTATCCCTCCCCTCCCCTTTCCCCTTAGGTAACCATAAGTTTGTTTTCTATGTCTGTGGGTCTATTTCTGTTTTGTAAATAAGTTCATTTGTACCTTTTTTCTTTTTTAGAGCCCACGTATCAGTGATATCATATGATATTTGTCATTCTCTGTCTGGCTTACGTCACTTAGTGTAATCTCTAGGTCCATCCATGTTGCTGCAAGTGGCATTGTTTCATTCTTTTTTATGGCTGAGTAATATTCCATTGTATATATGTACCGCATCTTCTTTATCCATTCATCTGTCGATGGACGTTTAGGTTGCTTCCAGGTCTTGGCTTTTGTAAATAGTGCTGCTGTGAACTTTGGGGCCACAGCATTTCACGAGCATCAAAACAGAGGCAGATGTCTTGATAATTGAAGATGCAAGAGAGAGAGAGAGAGAAAGAGATGGATTTATATGTATTAGCTTAACTAAATACATCAACCAAAGCAGATGACTTCAGGCTGAGTCCTCTGTGGAGTAACATCTTCACAGAAGATAATATCCCACAGGTCTGTTCTTTCATGTGAGAGAGGAGCTTTGAGTGCACAGTCCCAGTGCAGAAGCAGAAGAAGGGATGGCCCTGGAACCTGGGCTCCTTCTTTTCATGCTATCATTGGGGAGTTTTCCACATTTACATCCTGTTTCCAACCGAAATGGAATACCCAGTTTTGCATTTGGAACTCTCTAAAGAGAAGCCCATCCTGGTAAATACAAGATGGAAAGGTTTTGTTTAGCTGGGGCTTGAGACAAAGGCCTATTCCTGGATAGAAGGAAAGATTAGCTTAGATTAGACCAGGCAGACAGGTAACCATACAGCTCGGCAGAGTGTGCTCTAGTACCTGATGGGTATTCCATAAATCCTGCCCTGATCTGAAGCTGCAAGGGAGATGTGGTGTCCCGGGCTTGGCTCACTAAGAGGACAGTGATGGCTTACATTAGGGGGGAATCGTCTGTCCATTCATTAACCTAGAAAGGGTGTTGAGGGCAGGATGTGTGTGTGTATGTGGCAGGGGTGGGGGGCCATGGGGGGAGCTGGGGAAAGAGCATTCCAGGCAGAGGAAACGGCATGTCCATGGAGTGGAGGAGACCGTGGTTCACGGTGGACCCGTGAAGTGTGTATTCATGGAGTAAGTCTGCCAGGGTTGGGGAGCCAGAGCTGGAGGACCCCTGACTGGCAGGTCAGACAGTTCTGTAGCGGGAAGGAAGCTAAGGCAGCATGAGCACAGGTTTCATTCACTTGACAAGCATTACTGAAAGCACTGCCTTCTGTGGTGCACCTTGCTGGGTGCTGTGAGCCAGTGTGGTAGTGGACTTGGGTTTTGGGAAAAGAATCTGACAGCGGCTGATAGGATAGATCACAGGGAGGGTGAGGTTTCTGCAGTGGTCCAGAGGGTGGTAATAATGAACTAATGTGGGATGAGGCAAAAGTAATGGGGGAAACAGAGGCAGCATCCATTTTGTGTCCAAAAGACTTGGTTTAAGTCCTAGCTCTTGCCCATTACCTGCAAGGTGATCTTGGCCAACTTAATTTTCAGAGCCTCTGCTCTCATAGATGTAATGTGACTCTAATCATAACCCACTCTATAGCTTTTATCTCTGAGGCTTAAATAATATGATGCATGTAAAGCCGATGTTAAAACCATGCCTGGGGCTTCCCTGGTGGCGCAGTGGTTGAGAGCCCGCCTGCCGATGCAGGGGACACGGGTTCGTGCCCCGGTCCGGGAAGATCCCACATGCCGCGGAGCGGCTGGGCCCGTGAGCCATGGCTGCTGAGCCTGCGTGTCCGGAGCCTGCGCTCCGCAACGGGAGAGGCCACGACAGTGAGAGGCCCGCGTACCGCAAAAAAAAACAAAAACAAAAACAAAACCATGCCTGAAAGGCACAGAGAAAAATCCTCAATAAATGTGGCTGCTCTTAGTATTATTACTCGAGAGGAAGAATTGACCGAATTTGATGCCAAAATTGGTGTCTCGAGGGATATAGGAAAGAAAAGGTGCCTCCAGGAGGGGTCTTTACAATGTCCTTGCTGCTGTTCCCTCAGGAACACTGCATGGAGTTGCCTTGTAAGAAGCGATTGTGTTGCTTTTGAAGTTAAGTGGGTTGTGTCTCCCCAGCAAGCCCCACAGCAGCAGAACTGGCTCTAGAAGCCAGGATTTGGATGCAGTGCTAGTTGACTGAGTAGTCTTTACTCCCACAAAAATATCTGCATCTCGTGGGCTCTTGTTTTTTCTCTGTTCTCTCCTCCTCTCCCCAGCATCTGCTGTAAGGCACACTGTGCAAAGTGTTAGCTCATTTGAATCTCCCAGCAACTTTGAGAGGTAGATGATGGGGGTAGATGGTGGTTTTATTTCTATTTATTACATCCCCCTTTACAGATTGGAAAACTAAGTCAGGACAAGATTACATGTTCAAAGCACACAAATAGCCACTGGCAGATTGAGAACCCCCTGTCTCCAGGACTATTTTTCCTATATTCTACAGCTTACTTTGTGGGTAATTGATTTCCTTTTTATTTTATCATGCTGCTTTTAAAATGATCGTGAGTTACCATGAAAAATAGTAATTTTTGCACGTTGAAAGCGTGCATTGCAGAAGATTATCTGGTGTGAATGGTGGGCAGTGCCTTTTCCAATTTTGGGTGTCTGTGATGAACTTGGCATAAATCATGACCCAGGTCCTAGCCTTTTTAATGGAACAAGTGAATAAAAGGTCTCCTCAGCTTTTATTTTATTTTTTTATAAATTTATTTTATTTATTTTTATTTTTGGCACTTTGGGTCTGTTGCTGTGTGCGGGCTTTCTCTAGTTGCGGTGAGCGGCGGCTACTCTTCTTTGCGGTGCGTGGGCTTCTCTTGTTTCAGAGCCCGGGCTCTAGGCACGCAGGCTTCAGTAGCTGTGGCTTACAGGCTCAGTAGTTGTGGCTCGCGGGCTCTAGAGCGCAGGCTCAGTAGTTGTGGCGCACGGGCTTAGTTGCTCCGCGGCATGTGGGATCTTCCCGGACCAGGGCTCGAATCCGTGTCCACAGCATTGGCAGGTGGATTCTTAACCACTGTGCCACCGGGGAAGCCCTGCTTTTATTTTTATAGAAATTTTCTAAAATCATTTTCCACTCTGTTTTTAAATTAGATTTTAGGATGGTTGACCTATTTGTAACAGCATCTTCTGCTAATCTGATTTGCTCCTGGGAGTTGGTGGGTCTGGGGGCGGAGCTGGGGAAGTGGTAGAAGTGGGGGAGAGGGAAGAGTTAAGCTTGGTTTCCCCAGACTTTGAGACGCCACCCGGATGTGATATTAACTGAGAGTCCTTCTGTTGCAGGTAACAGAAGCCTATTAGCAAAGGCAGTCGGAAAAGGGGTTTATCAACAACAAGGTCCTACGGTATAGCACAGGGAACTATATTCACTATCTTGTAATAAACCATAATAGAAAAGAATATGAAAAAGAATATATGTATATATTCTTTTATATATGAGTGTGTGTGTGTGTGTGTGTGTGTATAACTGAATCACTTTGCTATACACCAGAAACTAACACAACATTGTAAATCAACAATACTTCAATTTAAAAAAAAGGGGTTTATCATGAGGACTCTGGGTTACTTCATGACAGTCAAGGGGGCTGGGGAGGGGATCAAGCCAGCAGGGGCTCGACCTGGCTCCCATCTTGGCCCCTCTCTGCCCCATGGCCTCTTCATTCCTCCTCCTTCCCATCCCCCTTTCTGGGTTCTCCCATCCTGTAATCCTCCTGGTGGAGAACTAGGTTGCCAACGTCATAGGTTTCAGGCCAGCTTCCTGGAGAGCGAGTGGCTGAGCATTCTCTCTCTTTTAGTCCCAAGTCTCAGTTCCAGTCCTGCCCGGGGCCAGTCGCCAACCACGGGCCCTTCGCGTAACTGTGGCTACAGTCACACCTCGTGCCTGGGCTGGGTGCTGTGAGCCTGGCACTGTGAGACACTGCTGGCCCTGTGGCATCACAGGCAGGGAGGTGGTTTCCAGAAAAGGGGTTGTTGGACGGACAGCGCGATAGGTGTGTCCGTGCCAATGTCCACCTAGAATTAGGATGTTTTATTATATCCAGCACCTGTGTGTTCTTACTTAATCAGACGGAGCCAGCAGTGTCTTCTCCACATCATGTGACTCAGGTTGGCAATGGGCCTGGCCATAAATAAGGTCATGGAGGGAGAGGACTAACATTAGTCGATCCTGTCTCCCCAGTGTCACTCACTGTGCTGGTCAGTCTACGGCTGTCATCTCTTTGCATCCGAACAATTATAACAGCAAACAGCTAGTATGTGCCTGCTTTCAGGGATTTGAACAACTCAACAACTCTGTGAGCTAGAGGCTATTAAACTCATTTTACAGAAGAGGAAGCTGAGGTCCAGAGAGCTAACTGACTTGACCAGGGTCACAGAACAAGCCAGTGGCAGAGCCAGGGTTTGAATTCAGGCAGGCTGGGTTGATTGTCCAGGCTCATAGTTGCCACTTGTATTTTGCTGATAAGGGAAGTGAGACTCAGGGAAGTTAAGGGAGTGTTCCAAGGTCACACACACTGATGGCTGAGGGACCAAGCCAAGGTTTGACCCAGAGCCCCCTGTGATGCCCACGCCTGGGCTTGTCTCCCCCTGTGCTCCCTGGAAGGGGGCGTGTCTGGAGACTGTAACAGGCACTCCTTTAATCCATCTGATGTATCTTCTGCTTCATAGTACAGCTTCCAGTGCTAAACTGAAAAATGAGTCCTGTTGACTGTATTGCCATAAGCTTGTCCACAAAGTCCTGAAACGTGCCCCTGCCGTCCCGTAAGTGAGTCGTAGAGGTAAGCTGTGCCCTTCTGGAAAATAAATGTGTGCCAGTGCCGTGAAAGACACAAGAAGGAACGCTTCCTCGTCTCCAGCGATGATGTCCTTTTTGAGGTCTTCAAGTACATGCAGGAAATGAGAGATTAAGTATGAATGTAAATAAAGAGAGGCCACCCCAGCAGCTGCTGGATGAAGCCCATGTGGTATTAGACATCACTGTCTACTGGGTGGAAGAGAAGTTCTAAAATGTACACTTGGAGAAGCAGCTGTCCAGTGTGGTCTGGATGGGGCAGTGCTGGGGCAGAAACACACAGCAGGAGGGACATTACAGGAGGGGTGGCCTGAGGCAGGCTTGCCACGAACCCTCTGCTTGGCTGGGGTCTAGATTCGGAAATGAGCCCAACACTTGAGTGGTAGTGATGAGCCTGCACTCTGGAGCCTCTGCCTGGGTTTGATTCCTGGCTTCTATGTTGACGAGCTTTGTGACCTTGGGCAAGTGACTTAAACTCTCTGTTCCTGAGTTTTCCCTCTGTAAAATGAAGATAATACTAATAGTGCTTTGGGGACCATCATAATATTTAAATAATATTTATAAAGCAATGAGGACCTTGTCTGACAAACTGAGTGCTATATAAGTGTTTGTTAAGTAAAATATGAATGTATAAAACCCATATTCATTATAAGCTTTGAAATTAATCTTACGTCTTGATGATCACATGGACAGAAGAGCAAGTATTTATTTGACTCCCACTGTACTGGTTTCTTAGGGATGCTGTAACAAATCATCACAAACTGAGTGGCTTAAAACATCAGAAATTTATTCTGTCATAGTTCTGAGAACCAGTAGTCCAAAATCAAGATATTGGCACTCAGGGAGGCTGAAGCCTCTAGAGGAGAATCCTTCCTTGCTTCCTCCAGCTTCTGGTGGCTCCAGGTGTTCCTTGGCTTGTGGCTGCATCATTCCAATCTCTGCCCATCTTCACATCTGCCTTCTGTGTCTCTGGCTCAGATCTCCCTTTGCTTTCTTTTATAAACGCATCTGTCATTGGATTTAGAGCCCATCCTATATCCAGTGTGATCTTATCTCGAGATCCTTAACTTAATTATATCTCAAAGACCAGTTTTCCAAATAAGGTCACATTTATAGATTCCCGGGGTCAGGACTTGGACATATCTTTTTGGGGGCAACCATTCAGCCCATGACACCTATTACACACTTCTTTAGTTTTTCCAGAGAATAGCTCAGAGATATTAAGTAATGTGCCCAAGGTCATATTTCTGAAAAATGATGGAACCAGATTCAGAGCTGACTTGTCTGATTCCAAGTTCTTGAATTTCCATCCTGTAAGTATGTAGTGAACTAGACCTGTTGCTGTTTGGCAGAGATGGCGTCGACTGGGTTCCCCTGCTCTCAAAAGGCTGACCTTGAGCACAGAGACCTCCACCTCCACAGTCAGCTATGATGCAGGAGGGCTGGTCCATGCTGACTGTCCGGCATGAATAGTGTGCTCATGGCTCTCCAGAGGAGGGCTTAGTCATGATGGGGCAATTGCCGAAGACTTCCTGGAGGAAGGAACATTTAAACTGAACTTTACGGGTGTGAAAGAGTTCAGGAAGCAGAGGAGAGCATTCCAGGTGCACAAGCAGAGGCCTGAGTGATGCAAGTTGAGAAAGGAGCTTGTAGAATGTGGCCTGGTGAGCAGTGAGGCCAGAGACCTGAGTGTCCGGGAGGTTGTCAGGCCATGAACTTGGGGAGTAGCTTGTGGGCAGATGGCAGACAGGCTCTGGAATGTCAGACCAACATGTGTGCATGGGGTTCAGCAGACAGTGGGCATCACTCAGTAAACCTGTAACCCCAACCAAAGCTACAGGAAGGAGGTGGTGGAGGGGTGGGGAGTGGGGTATGCATTGTCTGCTGTTCCTGGAAATTCTCATGTACACTTGGGCACTAGTGACCTAGCTCGGTGTTACTCCAGGTGTGGCCTTTGGACCAAAAGCATCAGGCATCACATGGGAGTTTGTTACAAATGCAGATTCTTGGGCCCTACCTACTAAATCAGAATTTTCTATTTTTTTAGTTTAAAAATATTTTAAAAAATTTTATGCATACAGAAAAGTGCACCTAAACCTATAGCCTGATGGCTTTTCATAAACTGCACACATCTGTACAACTAGGCCCCAGATCAAGAAAAAGAACAAGCCCCCCGAAGAACCCTCTCTTGTTTCCTGGTCACTGTCCCCAACTCATCCCAAGGATAACCCTCTCCTGATTGTTAATAGTGTAGATTTGTTATGCCTGGTAGAACACAGTAGTATGTTCTCTTTGGTTTCTGGCTTCTTTTACTCACCATTTTATTTGTGAGATTCATCCATATTGTTGCATGTAGTTGTAAATATTCACTGTTGTTGTGTACTATTCTAGCACATGAATATACCATAATTTATGTATCCATCCTACTGGATTGGCGTTTGAGAGGTTTCCATTTGGGGCCTGTTTTAGTCATCTTGGGCTGCTATAACAAAATACCATAGACTGGGTGGCTTAAACAGCATACATTTATTTCTCACAGTTCTGGAGGCTGGAAGTCCTAGATTAAGGTGCCAGCAGATCTGACGTCTGGTGAGAGCCCTTTTCCTGGTTTGCAGATGGCTGCCTCCTTGCTGTGTCCTCACTTGGTGGAGGGAGAGAGGGTTCTTATCTCTTCCTCTTCTTACAAGGGCACTAATCCCTCCACAAGCCCACCCTCATGACTTCATCTAAACTCATAACCTCCCAAAGGCCCCACCTCCAAACACCATCATACTGGAGGTTAGGGATTCAATATATGAATTTGTGGGGACATAAACATTCAGTCCATAGCAGGGCCTTTATACATAGGGCTGCAATGAAGATTTTCGTACGTGTTTTTTGGTGATTATATATACACATTGCTGTTGGGTATATACCTAGGAGTGAATTGCTGGGCCATAGGGTAAACATTTTTTCACCTTTAGTAATACTACCAAACAGTTTTCCAAAGTGAGTATACCAACCAAATCCTTAAACATTTTTTTTTATTATGGAGAATTTCAAGTATGTGCAGAAGTGGAAGAGTCTGATGAGCCCTCACTTACCCACCACCCTAGATTCAACAACTCAACTCATGACCAGTCTTGTTTATTTCTACCTCTACCCACTCCTTTTACTCACCCCCTTCATTTTGAAGCAAATCGCTGTTTTTCTATCATTTCCTCTGTAAATATTTCAGTGTATTTCTTTAAAAATCAAGACATCATGCTGTTACACTGCAGAAAGTTAACAGTAGGTCTTCAATATAATAAAATATTCAGGAAGTATTCAGATTTCTCGGTTGTCTCATAAATGCAGTTTTTAAAACAGTTTGAATCAGGATCCAAATGATACCAATATACTGCAGTTGGTTAATATGTCTGTTTTTAACTTATAGGATGCCTTGCCATGTCTTTTTTCCCCCTTGCAATTTATTTGTTGAAGAGCCTTGTTACTGTTCCTGTAGTATTTCCCATGGGCTGAATTTTGCTGATTCCATCTTCATGATGTTCTTTACATGTTTCTCTGTCCTCTGCATTTCATATAAACTAGGACCTATAAAGATCAGATGCAGGTTTGTTTTGGGAGAAATAACAGTTTATAGATGGTATTGAACATTTGCATCAGGAGATGGATAACATCTGGTTATCTCTTTTTTTCTGATGTTAGCAGCACTGATGATCACTATCTAGATTCATTCATTCATAGCAGGTCCAATCCTTTCAAAATTGTTTGCAAACATACTCTCAAACATATTGGAACTCTTAAGAAAAAAATGGAATTCTTTGCATATTTTGTAACTTGACTTGTTCCCTTAACATTTTATTGTGGACATCTCTTCATTTCTGTTCCTATAAGTGTGTTGCCTAAAATAAAATTTAAAAGCAAGGAACCTAAAACGTTCGTTCATCAACCTTTTGATGTACGGCCAAGGCTTACATTTTTTTACTCTGAGTTAATTGTTTGAAGTTTAGCATCAATTAGATATATAATTGATATAAATAGCACCCATGATGCATCCTCTATAATTGTTGGTTCTTTGTTTTGATTTCTTTGAAGTGAAGCAAAACAGAGTTCAGAGCTCTGGATTTTTAGTTTGATTTTTTTCTCCCCAGACTTTTACAGCTTACTCACATGTACTTCATCCAATGGACTGGCCTTTTCTAAGTCTTTATAGAACATTAGACTTAGTTTTCAAGGCTCATTCTTTTTATGTTCATATTTCCTCAGTTTGTGTAATATTTAATTACACATTTGTATAATATTTAATTACTTATCATATATAAAGAGGCAGAAAGAAGCTTGGGAGCCAACCCGGTATTATGGGTTGAATTGTTTCCCCCTAAAATTCATATGTTGAAGTTCTAACCCCCAGTATTGCAGAATGTGAACTTTGGGGATAGGCTTGTTGTAAATGCAATGAGTTAAGATGAGGTTATATTGGGGTAGAGTGGGCTCCTAATCCACTTGGACGGTGTCCTTATAAAAGGGGAAATTTGGAGACAGATCTGGACACAGGGAGGATGCCACGTGAAGATTGGAGTCATGCTGGCCACAAGTGAAGAAAGTACCGGAAGCCAGGAGAGATCTAGGATACATCCTCTCCTAGAGTCTTCAGGGGAGCACCTTTCACACCTTGATTTTGAACTTCCAGCCCCCAGAACTGTAAGACAATAAATTTCTGTTGTTTAAGCCATTTGGGGTACTTTGTTGCAACAGCTCTAGCACACTAATCCACCCCGGAAGTGAACAAGTGAACTGGTGTTTGCAGAGGGCCAAGGGTACCCAACAGAGGTGGTGATGGTGATTTCATGGTGAGGGCTGGTGTACAGCCATGTTCTCTGAGGGAAGGAATTGATGGCTGGGTCATCTGATCAACTGCAAAGTGGGGTTTAGCTCCCAGAGCCTCCACTGTACGTTTGAATAGTCACATCGTCCAAGCCTCATTGAGTTGAATCATGAAGATTCAACTCTGTGTGCTGACGAGTAAAAAAGAGAGAAATAACTTGAATACTACAAATGTTTCTTCCTACTGTTGTACAACTGCATTATGTAGTATGAAGCCATCTCCTCTGTCAGCGTTTAAAAGTTGTCACTGCTTGCTTGAGACAAGAGATTTAAGGGACTTTCATGAATAATTCTTTTTTGCCTGCTTTTTGTTCACTGCATTTCCTGCTTGACCTGAGGACCTAACCCCCTGGAAATCAAACACCTCATTCTGTTGCCTTCTTCCTTCCACTTGCCTTTTGGCAAACTCCTTTTGTTTCTTTAAAACTTTCTTCATGTGATACCTATTCTGGAGATCTGGTGACTCTCATCACATCATTTTGTCTGTACTATCTGTGTCATTTATACACTTTTACTATTGCATGTTTAACGCTGCCTTTTAATAGTTTGCTGTCTTAGATTGTACGCTTATTGACGCCAGCAGTGCCTGGCACATTGGAGATCCTTCATAATCTCTTGCTTTTGTTTTGGTATTTTTGAACTTTTAAAAATATTGTACTTTCTCCCCTAACCACTACAAATTTCTTTCTCTATTTACTTAACAAAGGTTGAACATTTGCTATGTGTACTTTCTTGAAATACTAGTGGCACGATGATATTACCGAACTATCATACGGTAAAACCTGCAGGGCAGTGAGCCTTTCTGAAAGAGCATGTTGCTCTGCTTTTAATTTTTTTTTCTAGAATTTCCCTTACTGTCAGATTTTTGAATTTTTTTTGTTTCTTTGTCAGCTGTTAATTTATCTCCGCTTTCTTGAAATCCTAATACTTCACTTTATACACTTCACCTTATACAACTATCTGGGTGAGTTGCAGTGGGTGGCTTCACTTTTTCCTGTAGAATTCAAAGTGTATTAACTTTGCGACAACTATTTATATTTCAGAAACTTAAACTTTATTACCAAGATTGCTGCTTGTTTTACTTTCATGGGAAAACTCAAGTTTATAATTTTTTAGCCAACAAGATTACCAAATTTAACAGTAATTAAATATCTATGAAGAGCTCAAGGGTGAGAAATAGCTGTGATGTGAGGAACATCTTGTGTGATTCAGACTAAAGGTGGCAAGGGCTTCTGAGGATACCTGAACAGAGAAGGAATAAGTATTGAATTAAATCTGAATAATCAAGGGACTTCCCTGGTGGTCCAGTGGGTAAGACTTCACGCTCCCAATGCAGGGACCCTGGTTCGATCCCTGGTCGGGGAACTAGGTCCCACATGCCGGAACTGTGTCTGCATGCCACAACTAAGAAGTCCGCATGCCACAACTAAGAAGTCCACATGCCACAACTAAAGGATCCCATGTGCTGTAGCTAAGACCCAGCGAAGCCTAAATAAATAAATAAAATAAATAAATATTTAAAAAAAATCTGAATCAGCAAATGAGTCCAATTGTATACAATGGTTTCTTGCTCAATATTTATTAAAACTACATTTATTTTTAATATAAAAGCAATATACATACATACAAAGCAAATAACATTTTTTCTCGCTTTTTAAAAAAAAATTTATTTATTTGGGCTGCGTTGGGTCTTCGTTGCTGCGCGCGGGCTTTCTCTTGTTGCAGCCAGCAGGGGCTACTCTTCGTTGCAGTGAGCATGTGGCTCGCGGGCTCTAGAGCGCAGGCTCAGTAGTTGTGGCGCACGGGCTTAGTTGCTCCGCGGCATGTGGGATCTTCCCGGACCAAGACTCGAACCCGTGTCCCCGACATTGGCAGGCAGATTCTTAACCACTGCGCCACCAGGGAAGTCCCTCTCACTTCTTTTAAATTGAAAAGAATTTATTATTTTAAAAATTTATTTAATTAATTAATTTATTTATTTTTGACTGCGTTGGGTCTTGGTTGCTGCGTGCAGGCTTTCTCTAGTTGTGGCGTGCGGGTTTTCTCTCTCTAGTTGAGACGCGTGGGCTCAGTAGTTGTGGTGCGCGGGCTTAGCTGCCCCGCGGCATGTGGGATCTTAGTTCCCAGACCAGGGATATTACCCGCGTCCCCTGCATTAGAAGGCAGATTCTTTACCACTGGACCACTGGGCAAGCCCCTTATTCTTATTTCTTAATAAATGCATTTATCCTGAAATGTGGGGTTCTCATTTTTAATTGCTGGTAGTTTATAATTTCAGTTTTGATTTCGCCCTTTACCTACTTTGGCTAAAACCAATTGAGGAATTGAGAAAATTTTACTTTTTTGAAAAGGCATGAATGACAAAGAGTCAGTATGAATTGTTAGAGTCTACTTATTAAAAACATTTCCCATCTTCCCCTGTATACTACTTTGCCATCCGCCTGGGCTTTGTCCCAAGCTATGTGGGCTGCATACCTGGAGTGATTCCTGGTGAGTCTTCCCATGCCTCTCCCCTTCTGGCTTTCTGTGATTGCACAACGAAACACATCCCTTCAGCTACCATTAGGGTATTGTAGAGGCGGTTAATCACATCTCAGAGTTTCCTTTCGGTGAGAGCACGTGGAATAAAACATTCTTTCTAGTTGAAGTTTTTCCTGAGCAATTGGACTGAACGCTTCTGGGTGGCTCCTGGAAGATTTTAGAACAGTGGCTCCCCCTTCAGGCACAGGTGTAGGACACAGGTGTGCCTCTTGCTTCCTATGTTCCTTTTCCACAAATGCCAAGTGCATGTGGAGTGCCTGCTTTGGGGGATAGAACCACGAGTCAGATGGTCTCCATTTGCATGGAGCTAAGGAGTTTCACCTTGTGTCCCTGGGCTTCCTTTTCTATTTTCTTCCTTCTTATTTATGTTATACATATCCCAGTAAGCCTAGGTAGAATAGGAATAAAAATTTAAAACCCTAAAAAACAAAACACTAATTGGAAAAGGTACACAGACCCCAGTGTTCCTAGAAGCATTGTTTACAGTGGCCAAGATACGGCAGCAACCTGTGTCCATCAACAGATGAATGGATAAAGAAGATGTGGTATATATGTGTGTGTGTGTGTGTGTGTGTGTGTGTGTGTGTATGCATATATGTATATATATACACAATGGACTATTAGCCATAAAAAAATGAAACTTTGCCATTTACAAAAACATGGGTGGACTTGGAGGGCATTATGCTAAGTGAAATAAGACAAACAGAGAAAGACAAATACTGTGTGATCTCACTTACATGTAGAATCTAAAACAAAACAAAACAAAACAACCAACTAGTGAATATAACAAAACAGAAGCAAACTCACAGCTAAAGAGAACAAACTACATAGTGGTTACCAGTGGGGAGGGTGGGAGAGGGGTAATAGAGGGGTAGAGGAGTGGGAGGTACAAACTGTTGGGTGTAAGAGGGGCTACAAGGATGTATTGTACAACATGGGGAATAGAGCCAATATTTTGTAATAACTGTAAGTGGAAAGTAACCTTTAAAACTGTATAAAACATAAATAAAAAATTAAAAAAATTAAACAATAAAATCCTAAAAGCCAAGTTCTTCTTGAGTGGGATTAAAAAAAAAAAACCCTATATATTGAATCATTTAAAACTAGAAGAGAGAGGATGGAGAAGACTCCCAGGGCAATAGCTTAGGTGAAAGAAGTCTGTTCATCCTTTCAAGTAGAGTGATGACTCGTTTATAGGAAGCAGCTTGAGAGACGAGCGTCTGTTTGGTAATTCTGTGGGAGGAAACTTCAGAATCAACACTGGCAGCCAAAAGGTGGTGACATAATTGTTTTTTCGTGTTTGACATTTCTTTAGCATTTATTTCAGGAATCCAGCAGTCCTGTATTATTGTTTTAAAATATTTAATATTTTAATAATTTAATTGATGTATCCTGGGAAGGGGAGGTTGTCTGTGTTCGAAAATCCTCTTGGAGGTTGGCTGACCCAGAAGCTCAGCCTAATGAGATTTGGACAGCAGGCTTCTGGGAGGGCGATTGATTGTGACATGCTCACTGAATGCAGCAAGGCTACTGTGGTGTAAAGTGACTGAATACTTGGGAAGCTTTGCAAGGAACTGCATTTCTTTAAAGAGCCATTCCAAATTTAACTTGTGCAATAGAAATAAAGCAGAGTAGAAATGAACGTCTACTCTGCAATTAACAGCTGACTTCAGAAATGAGTGCTTCCCTGCAATAACAGGGACAGACAAGTCTCCCTAAAGAACCTATTTGCTTACAGGTAAATCCACGTGTTCTACTGTGGGCATGTGTGTCAAATCTGTCCACTTCTCTCTGTCAGGACTGTCCTCCCCCTGGTGGAGGCTGTCTGTCACCTGGACCAATGCAGATGCCTCAACTTACAGAAGGAGAATGGGGAAGGGGGTACACAGTAGCCTCCTAAGGACTGTAATCGTTACACCAGCTGCCTCTCCGCTCTTCCTGGAACACACCACACGATGTCCTGCTGCACACCCTTGGCATCTGACTGTTCTCTTTGCTTGGACCATTCTTCTGCATGGCTTATTCCTCATGTAACTTGGTCTTTGCTCAGATGTCATCTCCATCTCTGGCCACACTCTCTAATGTAGGATCCCTCTCCCTAGTCCTTACCTTGTTTCATTTTTCTGTGTGACACGTTTATTGGTATTCTAGTAAACATTTGTTATCCTGTTTATCAGACTAAATATCTTAAGGGCCGGGACTCTATTCTGTTCACCTCTTCCATACCGTATCCCCAGAGCCTGGGACAGTGCCTAGAACATACGTAGCAGGTGCTCATTAAATATTTGTTGTGTGCACAAATGGATAAACTCTTGTACACCTCCCTACCCTGCCCCTGCTGGCCTGTTAGTTCCTAGAAACTCTCCATGCTCCTTCCTGACAGTGGCGTCTTTGCACGTGCCTTGCCTTTCAGCCGGATGTTCTGCATCCTCTTAGTGGGTGCCTTGTTCCTTCATAGCTTCCAAATCTCTGCCTGTGTTTCCTCCTCCGATGGGGCCTTCCTGACAAACTACAGCAAGCCGCCTCCTTGCTTTTCCTTCCCCAGCTCAGCACCCCCCGATCACGCTCTCAGAACCGTCTCATCTTCGCTCTGTGAGCACCCACAGTCCTGTGTCATCAACACCGCCCCCCCTCCTCTCCCGTCTTGGTTCTCTTGGCAAAATCCCAAATCTGTTTGCACCATTTTCTGGTTATTCCATCTTCTCTTGTCCATATCAGAGTCACTAACTGCTTCTAGAAAACGTTGCAACTGTGCCGACAGGACTTGCTTTAAATGTATAGCCACAGATCTCCAAACACACCACACTCCTGACAGAGTAAATTCCCTTCCTATTTGCCTACTTTCTCTTCTCTTTCTCAAATTTCTACCCTGAACCCTCCTCCGTCAGCCAGTGACCTCATACTTCATGGAGAAAATGGGTGGAATCACATGGAAACTAACTCATCCCTCCGTATTTTTATTTCCAATTTTTCACTAAGCTTATTCAGACATTTAGAATTCTTTTCCCCAAATGGAGTTAATAGTCAAAAATATCATTTTCAAAGTTTTGGAAAGAATTATCAATTTACTAGAAGGTCCTGAAATGGTTTATGCCACCACCAGTAATGTGTCAGGAATTTTTAAGGTTGAATTAATTGTGTCTCATTGCTTTCATATCTATTTCTGATCACTAGTGAAGTTGATTGTTTTCCCATCTGTTTCCTTTTTGAGGAGTTTGTCTGTCAAATGTCTGTCAAATGCCTTCTGCCTAGTTAGGTAGCAGAGTCGCTCCTTTTAATACTGATTTCGTGTCAGCAGCTCTTTATACAGAAACCCTTTGCCTAATCTCTTTACTGCGAATTGGCATTAGGCCATTGGTGTTAGGGAACTTGTCATTTAGGGACGATCGTCTGGTCAGAAATAATTATCCAATTTCATACTTCCATTTTATAGATGGAAAACCTAAGACCCAGAGACAGGCAGCTTGCTCATTTCAGACCATACAGCCAAATGGGAGCTGGCAGGACAGGGAAGCAAGAGGGAGGGCAAGGGAAATGGTTGGCTGGGAGGGAGGTATTGTCTGCTTTGTTGTTGCAAATTGGGTTCCTGGTACTCGGAGTACAGCAGGAGCTTTGTTGACTGAACATGCTATGGTTGACAATGTAAGTGAGTAGTTTATCATTTTTGGTCCTGTCATGCATTGCAAGCACAACAGATATACCTTTATTTGTATCCATTTTACAGGTAGGATATGTTCCTATGAAATATACAGGAACAAAAATTTTACAAAGTGTCATAAACAGAAATTTTAAAAAGGATCCATTCTCCACCCAAAGAAGAAAGATTGTTTTTCAGATTTTTTTCCCTGGGCAAAGATTTTTTTGTTATTGTTTTTATATAGCTAAAGTCACCCTATATCCCCATATAGAATGTAAGCATAAAGTTATGACCTAGAAGAAAAACAAAAAGATATTTAGATCATCTGGTTTCAAACCATTTACCCACTGGTCTCCTGTGTATGCAGATTATCTAGAACTGACTGTGCTTGAAGGTCTAGTCATTTTTTTATTATGATAAATGAGACTTAAAATAATAGGTTGTACATTTAAAAACCAGACTGAATTAAGGACTTAGAGCTGGAGAGAAATCAGATTTTGTCTGATATTTAATGTACCACTGGAATGGCTGGGCTTTTGAGGTTCAACAATAATGATTATTTGGGATCTTGTTTTAGTTTGTAAGAAGTCTTTGATTTCTCAACCCCACCCCCTTTAGAGCTTAATAAAGAAGGTGAGGTGAAAGACATGCAGGATTTTCTTTTTTCTTTTTTTTAAAATGATTTACTTATTTTTTAAATTTAATTTTTATTTTACATTGTAGTATAGTTAAGTTACAATGTTGTCTTAGTTTCAGGTGTACAGCAAAGTGATTCAGTTATACATATACATATATCCATTCTTTTTCAGATTCTTTTCTCATATAGGTTATTACAGTATATTGAGAAGAGTTCCCTGTGCTATACAGTAGTTCCTTGTTGATTATATATTTTATATATAGTAGTGTGTATATGTTAATTGCAAATTCCTAACTTATCCCTCCCCTCACTGTTCCCCTTTGGTAACCATAAGTTTGTTTTTGAAGTCTGTGAGTGTGTTTCTGTTTTGTGAAGAAGTTCATTTGTATCATTTTTTTTTTTAGATTCCACATATAAGTGATCTCATATGGCATTTGTCTTTCTCTTTCTGACTTACTTCACTTCGTATGATAATCTCTAGATCCATCCATGTTGCTGCAAATGGCATTATTTCATTCTTTTTTATGATTGCATAATATTCCATTGTATATATGTACCACATCTTCTTTATCCGTTCCTCTTTCGATGGACATTTAGGTTGTTTCCATGTCTTGGCTATTGTGAATAGTGCTGCAGTGAACATTGGGGTGCATGTATCTTTTCGAATTATGGTTTTCTCCAGATACATCCCAATAGCTGGATCATATGGTAGTTCTATTTTTAGTTTTTTAAGGCACCTCCATAGTGGTTGTACCTGTTTACATTCCCACCAACAGTGTAGGAGGAGGATTTTCTTAAAACAAAATGTAACAAAACTTCTTAAGAAAGTGCCATGATTGTATTTCTAGATTTTTTTTTCAAGGAAAATGTTCTTGCCTAGAAGAAGTTAGTTTATTAGATCTGATTTAGGTGTCTTGTTTAGGGCATGCAAGTTTTACTGAACACCTGTCACAGATGCATAACACTGGGTTAGGGATTATGAGATTTACGTGGGAGAGAGAACATTTCCTACTTTAACAATCTCCAGTAGAGGAGACAAAATGCAATTATAGAGAATAAATAGTCCAGGGGACATGTAAGCCAGTGGATCATTCAAGGTCACAACTGGGTGTTGAGTTGTAGGTATTTAGTGACAAGGATAGGAGGGTTTTGATAGGTGGAGGAATAGCATCACTAAGCCTCAGAGGGGTCGTGAATAAGGTATGTTTTTTCATGGACAAAGAAAGAGATCTGACTAGATTGCAGGGGTCTTATTTGGAGGGAGACGTAATTATAGCACCTGCCTATTGATTGTGTAATATGTGCTGGGCATCTTGTTCTGAGCTTTTCACATATTATTTCTTAACGATGGGTATTATTACCTCCATATTACAGATGAGAAAATTGAGGTCCAGAGACATTAAGTAGTTTGCCTAGGTCACACAGCATTATGTATCAGATCTGGAGTTTGAACTCAGGCTCACCTGATTTAGGGTGATGATTTAATTTATCATCTAAGCTAGGACTTTTTAAGAGTGGAAGGGAGCACTGTTAATGATTAGGCCAGGACATCAGGTGTGGACCTGAACTGCTTTAAAGACAATTAGTGGAGGCGGTGTAAAAGGGGTTGCAGGCTAATTAATCTGACAACATTGTATAGAATGGAGCAGAATTAAGAGAGATGAGAGTCTAAGGGAGTAATTAGTAGGTGACTTCATTAACAGTAAGTTACACGTGATGAAGATCTGTATTGAATGATGGAGTGAGAGGGAAGTAAGATATCCTACAAATTGTTTGTAATGAATATTTTCAAATCTACCCCAAACTGTAAAGAATAATACAATGAATCTCCATATGCTAGTTGCCCAGATGAAAAAATTATCTGATTTTGTCCTATTTGCTTCATCTATCTTCTTTCTTTTTTATTTGCTGGAACATTTAAAGCAAACTCAGACATAATATCATTTCACCTTCCACCTCAATGTGCGTTTATAAAGAATATAGACATTTTTTACTATCCACAGTGTCATTACCAACCTACCAAAATTAATAAGAATTCTATTTTTTACTATTAATTCTCACTATTAAGTTTGATATCCACATTTTCCCAATTATCATTTTACTGATTCCTTTATTCCCTTGAATCAGAATCCCAACAAGAAAGGAAGAAATCATAAAACATTGTGACTTTCCAAAAGTGAGTCCAAAAGTTTTGAGCTTAATAAAGAGGAAAATAGGTTAATTGGCTAACTAGTATTGGAAATAGATTTTGGAAAAGGAAAATGATTACAGGGAAAGATGGGAAGAGATCCAGGAACATTTTTCCTTCCAAATTTTTATTTTGAATAATTTCTAACCTTTAGAAATTTTACAAGAATAGTACAAATGGACACCTGTATATCCTTTGCCTGGATTCATCAATTGTTTTTTTTTTAAAATTAATTAATTGATTAATTAATTCTTGGCTGTGTTGGGTCTTCATTGCTGCGCGGGCTTTTCTCTAGTTGCGATGAGCGGGGGCTACTCTGTTGCGGTGCGCGGGCTTCTCATTGCGGCGGCCTCTCTTGTTGCAGAGCACGGGCTCTGGGGCGCATGGACTTCAGTAGTTGTGGCACGCGGGCTCAGTAGTTGTGGCTCGTGGACTCTAGAGCGCAGGCTCAGTAGTTGTGGCGCATGGGCTTAGTTGCTCCGTGGCATGTGGGATCTTCCCGGACCAGGGCTCGAACCTGTGTCCCCTGCATTGGCAGGCGGACTCCCAACCACTGCGCCACCAGGGAAGCCCCTCATCAATTGTTAATATTTTGTCACATCACTAAATACTTCAGCATGTATCTCATAAGAATAAGTCTTTCTCCTACACAACCACATGCAAGTATGACACTTAGGACATTTAATATTATTGATATTATAACGCTTTTATCAAATATACAGTTCATATTTACATTTCTCAAATTTTCCTTTAATGTTGTTTATAGATTTTATTCCCTAGATCCAGTATTCTGTTAAGAATACTGCTTCACCTTTGTAGATTTAGTCTCCTTTAATCTAGAACAGTTCTGTAGCCTTTTTTTCTTTATATAACATACAAATTTTTTAAGAGCCTAAGCTATTTCCCCCCCTCAAATGTCCCTCAATTCTGAATTTATCTTGACGTCTCATGATTAGATTCAAATTAAATATTTTGTCAGGAGTACTACACAAATGCTGTATCCACTCAGTGGATCACATCAGGAGGTTATTGATGTCAACTAGTCCCATTATTAATGAAATTAAGTTTGAAGATTAAGTTAAGGTGATATGTCTTCCAGATTTTTCCATATCCTATCCTGTCCCCTAGCACTCATTTGCCTAGTGCTTTTAGCATCCATGGATTCTTCCTGCCTTCATAAATCATCACCATGGTGGTTGTAAACAGTAATGTCCCATCATTTCTTTTTCGGTCATTAGTGGGCTTTCCGCTGTATCAGGAGCATTCTACTGCCATGTCTCAGGAATGGGGAAACCTGCATAGTCTAGTACTTCCCAAGGACTCAGTGGTGATTTTGAGTGGCCGGAACAGAACTCAGGGATTTGGAGTCTGTGGGAGTGCAGTGAATGTGTTTCCACCTACAGATACAGAAACTACAGGGGCGGAAGGGCCATGTGCTTCGTCAGTTGCCGAGGAGGCCTTATTTAGCCGTGAATTCTCAGGGGGGGGCCCGTTGGGTGCTTGGGCTCAGCTCTCATGAAGCATTCCTTCTCATCCCCATGCTGGCTATGGGGATTCCTATCCCATAGCTAATAAATAGGCATAGCTACCGAACCAACAGAAGTTGGTTTGTTTTGTGTTTAAATTGAAAAAAGGTGGCCTTTGGGCATTTCACTCCTTTCCTCTTCCCTGAGTAGGAGAGATTCAAAGCAGATAAGCATATGTTGTGTTGGTAATGGGATTTGGGACATTGACTTTGGGGGCCACCAGGCTCTTGCTAATCCCAGCCTCATTCTGAGTTTCTAACTCTGCCCTCATTCCTGCCACGAGGAGTGACTGGAACACTGTATAAAATGCCAGGTCACCAAACAAGGCTTAGGAGCTGGGTCCCAGCTTTGTTCCCTCGCCCTGAAGTTCCTTCTTTTCACTTAATGCAGTTCTTCTCTTTTAAGACACAGCTCAAATATCACTTGCTCTGTAAGTCTTTCTTTACTCCCCACAACTCCCCTGACCTAGCCTGCTGACCTTGAACCTTATATGACCACATCTTCCCACCTAGCACACCTACTTTTTATCTACTTACCTGTCTCCCTAGTAGACTGTGAGCCCATTAACCATAAGGATTATATCTTTTCATCTCTGTATCCTTAGCACCCAGTACGGGGCCTGGGACATATTTGTGCTTATTAAATATTTTTTTTCAAGACGTATCTTTTTTTGAATTGAAGTGTAGTTGATTTTTTTTAACATCTTTATTGGAGTATAAGTGCTTTACAATGGTGTGTTAGTTTCTGCTTTATAACAAAGTGAATCAGCTATACATATACATATATCCCCACATCTCCTCCCTCTTGCATCTGCCTCCCACCCTCCCTATCCCACCCCTCTAGATGGTCACAAAGCACCGAGCTGATCTCCCTGTGCTATGCGGCTGC
>NC_041220.1:101170313-101175476 GCF_002837175.3 Physeter macrocephalus
CAGTAGTGGCATTGCTGGGTCATATGGTAGTCCTATTTGTAGTTTTTTAAGGAACCTCCATACTCTTCTCCATAGTGGCTGTATCAATTTACATTCCCACCAACAGTGCAAGAGGGTTCCCTTTTCTCCACACCCTCTCCAGCATTTATCGTTTGGAGATCTTTTGATGATGGCCATTCTTACTGGTGTGAGGTGATACCTCATTGTAGTTTTGATTTGCATTTCTCTAATGATTAATGATGTTGAGCATTCTTTCATGTGTTTGTTGGCAATCTGTATGTCTTCTTTGGAGAAATGTCTATTTAGGTCTTCTGCGGTATAGTTGACTTACAATATTACATTAGTTTCAGGTGTACAACATGGAGATTCAAAATTTTTATAGATTTTACTCCATTTAATGTTACTATAAAATATTGGCTATATTCCTTGTGATGTACAATATATCCTTGTAGCTTATTTATTTTATACGTAGTAGTTTGTACCTCTTGATCCCCTACTCCAATCTTGCTCCTCTTCCTGTTTCCTTCTCCTCACTGGTAACCACTAGTTTGTTCTCTATATCTGTGAGTTTTTTCTACTTTGCTATATTCATTAGTTTGTTTTATTTTTTTAGATGGAATGTATAAGTGATAATATATTGTATTTGTTTTTCTCTGTCTGACGTTTCACTAAGCATAATATCCTCCAGGTCCATCCATGTTGCAAATGGCAACATTTCATTCTTTTTTTTTTTTTTTTATGGCTGAGTAGCATTCCACTGTATATATACAACATCTTCTTTCATTCATCTGCTGATGGACACTTAGTTGCTTCCATATCTTGGCTGTTGTAAATATTGCTGCTATGAAATTGGAGTGCATGTATCTTTTCAAATTAGTGTTTTTGTTTTCTTCAGATATACACCCAGGAGTGGCATTGCTGGATCATATGGCAGTTCTATTTTTAGTTTTTTGAGGAACCTCCATAGTGTTTTCCATAGTGGCTGTACCAGTTTACATTCCCACCAACAGTGTACAAGGGTTCTCTTTTCTCCACATCCTGGTCAACATTTGTTATTTGTTTTCTTTTTGATGATAGCCATTCTGACCAGTGTGAGGTGGTATCTGATATTGTGATTTGATTTGCTTTTCTCTGATGATTACTGATGCTGAGCAGCTTTTCATGTGACTGTTGGCACATTTTTTAATTGGGATGTTTGTTTTTTTTGATATTGAGTTGTATGAGCTGTTTATATATTTTAGTTATTAACCCCTTTTCAGTCATATCATTTGCAAATATTTTCTCCCAGTCAGTAGGTTTTCTTTTTCTTTTGTCGATGGTTTCCTTTGTTGTGCAAAAGCTTTTATGTTTAAGTAGGTCCCATTTGTTTATTTTTGCTTTTATTGCCTTTGCTTTAGGAGACAGATCCAAAAAAATATTGCTCTGATTTATGTCAAAGAGTGTTCTGCCTATGTTTTCTTCTTGGAGTTTTATGGTTTCCAGTCTTACATTTAGGTCTGTAATCCACTTTGAGTTTATTTTTGTATAAAGTATGAGAAAATGTTCTAATTTCATTCCTTTACATGTAGCTGTCCAGTTTTCCCAACAACACTTATTGAAGAGACTCTCTTTTCTCCATTACATGTTCTTGCCTCCTTTGTTGTAGGTTAATTAACCATAAGTGTGTGGGTTTATTTCTGGGCTCCTCCATCCTGTTCCATTGATCTATGTGTCTGTTTTTGTGCAAGTACCATATTGTTTTGATTACTGTAGCTTTGTGGTATAGTCTAAAGTCAAGGAGTATGATACCTCCATCTCTGTTCTTCTTTCTCAAGGTTGCTTTGGCTATTCGGGGTCTTTGTGTCTCCATACAAAATTTAGAGTTATCTGTTCTAGTTCTGTGAAAAATGCTGTTCGTATTTCGATAGGGATTGCATCGAATCTGTTAGATTGCTTTGCGTAGTATGGTCGTTTTAACAATATTGATTCTTCCAATCCATGAACATGGCATATCTTTCCATCTGTCTATTAAATATTTTTATGAGTGTAGTCCAGCCATGTCATTATACCTCTGAGAAAATTTAGGCCCGAGAGGGTAAGAGACTTAATCAAATATAATGGAGCCAGTAAATGGAGAATCAGGACTAAGACCAAAGTCTCTCATCTCCCAGTCTTATGCCCTTACCTGCCACTGATAGATGTTTTGCCAATATTTATCTTGGATTAAAAAGCGCAAAGACATATCTTTTCATAAACCACCACTCCAGCTACCACCACCTCCACCACCACCACCATCATGGTTTGGGGGCATTTATTATTGTGTCAGGTACTATTCTAAGTGATTTACACATTTTATTTACAATGCTTAGAATAATCTTGCAAGGTAGGTATTATTAACTCATTTTACCTCTGAAGAAATGGAAGCGTAGAGAATTCAGGTCAATGGCACGAGTCACTCTACATGCCCATAGGTGGCAAAGCTGGACGTGGAATCCGAATCCACACAGGGTTGTGTACTGGAAAGAGCATGGGCTTCAGCATTAAAATGTTCCTGGGTCTGAATTCCTGCCCCACCATTTATTAACCAAGTGATCTCATGCAATGTATTCAACCTTCTGAGCCCCAGCATCCTCATTTGGGAATGGGAATGGTATCATTTCCCCTACTGGATTGCCGGGAGGCTTCTGTGAGATGGCCAACTTGCATCATTTTGATAAGCTCATAAATAGCAATTGCTTTCTCTCCATTTTACAGATGAAGAAATAGAGGCCCAGAGAATTTCTATAATTTGGCTCATTTTCTAACCAGTCACATAGCTTCTAAGTACTGGAGGCAGAAATTGAAGTCAGTCTGATTGATTCTAAACTGCATCCTCTTCCTGCTCTACCACACTGCCTAGCGCACTTAGCTCAGTGGGTGAGTCACTGTGCCCTGTTAATATTCTCTTATCTTCCCCTCCCTTTCCTCTAAGAGACTCTTAGAAAGTTAGAATATGGGAGTAGGGGAATAAAATCCACAGGTTGGAGACTTGATCACAGAGCAGGACATGTTACTGTAATTCTTAGAGAATTGCCACTGGATTGATTTATGGTAAAAAAGAATTAGGATTAATTTAAGGAGAGTAGAGCCCTCTTATTCAACGTGATTATGATTGGTAGTTGATTAGTTAAAGTTGGTAAATTTGGGAGATCCTGAAAATTATACATACTTTTCTTAAGCGTTTTATTTTTCCTTGAAGTATACATGTAAATCCCCTCAACAATTTTTTTTTTTTAAGTTCCTCTCTGAAAGTTCTCTAACATCTGGATTATCTCAGGGTCTGATTCTCTCTTGAAAATGGGTTATTTTTTTTTTCCTTTCTTTTTTGTGTGTCTTGTAATTTTTTCCTGAATGCTGGACACTATGTGTAGAATTGTAGAAACTGGGGTGAACAGTCTTCATACCTGGATGTGGGCATGCCTCCTCTCCTATCAGGCTGTTAGTGTGGGAGACTGAGTCCTTCTGATCAGGAGCTGAGCTGCGTTCTGTCCGTTTGTTATTGTACCACCTTCAATGTACCACACACAGGCTTTCAATTCCTCGGGCAGTGGAGTGTGGTTTCCTTGTGTGTAGTGTGGGGTCTGGTATGTTGCCAGGGGGTCATCCTCAGTGTTCCTGCTCCACCCGCATCGCTGAGCAGTCCCTACTCACCTGTGCCACCAAGGGCTCCCCTCATGCTCTTGCTCCTTCCCTCATGGTAGAGGTGTTTGTCACTTGGTGCCAGGCTCATGGTAGGAGGCAGTGAAGAGGGAGTCCCCTGTTATCCTGGTCCCGTCTCAGGCTTAGATGGGCCATTTGCTGCTCGCTGATCCTGGGGAGTGGGGTTTTCTCACTGTTCCTAGACCTCCTCCCCATGGCAGCCAAACCCTTACCTGGATCTGCATTGGTGTTGGAAAGAAGCAAGTGTTCTGCCCTGAGTGCTTTCCTTCCTAGGAACAAAGGGGTCTTGCTTCCACCCTGTCCCCCAGCAGCAATGGACCTTTACCTGTGTTCTATAGGCAGAAGGGTTTTCAGCCTCTTCACCACAAGCAAATGGGTTTTGCTCTTACCCCCACCTTAGAAACAATGGAGTTTTGCCTTGGCCATAGGGCAGAGAGGGTTCACTGCCCCTCCCCAAGTGGCTTTTGCTTTGTCCGAGAGAAATGTCCAGGGAAGTATATGGGCTCTGTGTGTATCCTCCAGCTGCAGCCTCTCACCTCCTGCACACCTGCCACCAAGGGGACTTTTCTCCAGGCACCTGCCCCGCCCCAGTCTCTCTCATGAGTACCCAGTGGAAGTTTGCGAGCAAATGCAAACTCCTCCATGTTTCTGGGCCTTTAAGGTAGTCCATGGGGACATGCTAGCTCACACTCGGCCTTTAAGGGGTTGTGACATTTTCGGTAGTTTCTTTTTGCCTGACCACCAAAAGGGGAGCAGCTTGTGTGTCGCTTGTCTCTCCCCAGTAGCAAGGCACTCTTTGGAATCGATTGCTTTGCAGCCTCAGCTCTCTGATGTGCCCAAGAAAAGCAATAACGTTGCCCATTATCTGGCTACTTCCCCATACTGGTAGGAGGGACCTGTTTGTAGATTCCTACATCCTCATTCACCACTGAACAATCTGAATGTCAAGCAAGTGTGAGTCTCTGGATAGGAATTTCCCCAGCACCACAACTTCTGTGATTTCCAGTTGGCTTTTATTCAAGTAAAAAGAATTTGTGGTGTCAACTGAGCACTGATTTTTTTTAAAAAAATTTATTTATTTATTTATTTATTTATTTGTGGTTGCATTGAGTCTTCGTTGCTGCGTGCGGGCTTCCTCTAGTTGCTGTGAGCGGGGTCTACTCTTCATTGCGGTGCACAGGCTTCTCATTACAGTGGCTTCTGTCGTGGCGGAGCACGGGTTCTAGGCCCGTGGGCTTCAGTAGTTGCAGCACGTGGGCTTCAGTAGTTGTGGTTCTCGGGTTCTAGAGCACAGGCTCAGTAGCTGTGGCTCACGGGCTTAGTTGCTCTGCGGCATGTGGGATCTTCCCGGACCAGGGCTTGAACCCGTGTCCCTGCATTGGCAGGCGGATTCTTTCTTTCTTTTTTTTTTTTTTTTTTTGCGGTACGCGGGCCTCTCACTGTTGTGTCCTCTCCCGTTGTGGAGCACAGGCTCCGGACGCGCAG
>NC_041220.1:101175599-101185353 GCF_002837175.3 Physeter macrocephalus
GGCGTGTGAGATCTTCCCGGACCGGGACACGAACCCGTGTCCCCTGCATCGGCAAGCGGACTCTCAACCACTGCGCCACCAGGGAAGCCCTGTCAGGCAGATTCTTAACCACTGTGAGCGCTGATGTTTTTTCTAGATTTTTATTGGTTTTCTATCAGGGCTTTTAGAGTTGCCTTTCCTACATTGCATTCAACAGCTCTTTTTCTTTGTAAAACAACCCCTCTTGACTGAGTTTTAAAAAAACATTCAATTTAGAATTTGTATAAACAACTGTTGCTTTTCGTAGTCATGTTTTATCTGTTTACATAATATTTAAATAAGTTATGAAATTGCACCAATAAGTACAACTAAGAGAAAGTGGTTTGGGAGCAAACAACAGAGACTCTTGGAGATTGTACAGCTCAGCTGGCACGAGCAGAAAGGGTGGAGACAAAACCACAAAAAAGGTGCTTCTGGTGCATTATTAACAAAACACTAGAAGAGTATATTTTGCCTGGACCACACACTTGTTGGGACAAAACTGGGGCTTTTCTAAGTCTTGCATATTTGATTATTACTTTAACAATGATTATTTATTGGCAAGCATCTAAAATTGTGCAAATGTTAACCTCATTTCTTTTCAGGTTTTTTTTTTTTTAAATGACAAATGCTACATGCTGACATACTGTAAAAATGGCTCCGGATCACATCTCTTACACAAGATACTGTCAACTCTGATTTACATTTACAGGAACTAGAATTTTTAACTTGATAGTATTACAAATTCTGTCTTTTTGTGTTGTTTTTGGTGAGGAGAGTGTTGGGAGAGGGGTGGAAGAGTATGTCAATGAAAGAACTTTGTTTAAAATTTTTTTAATATTCTCTTAAAAATTCAAGTGAGCTCAAAGTATATACAGGAAAAATATCCCTCTCACTCTGCTTCTAGTTCCAGTCTCTGTCCCTCGTTTGGGGGAGGCCATGGTCAATAGCTGAGCCTTCTTTAGTCACATGACAGAACAGAATGGGGTGGTGTTGGTTCACATTCTCATGGGAGTGTCTGTGCGATCATGTGCACCTTGGTGCAGATCAAAAAATGCGATTCAAACATCCTCAAGGCCAGTGTTCCTTAAATGAACAGCAGAGACAAATGACGCTTTCCAGAATGTCTTAGGGGAGGAAACGAACTCCGGGACTCCACAGGTACCTTGGCCATGTTGCCTGCCTGGATTTAACAGTGGTGGCAACACAGCTGCTGGACCGTCTTAGTCTCAGGCCCAGCGGCCCCCTCCCAGCCCCGTCCCATCGTCAGGGAGGCCACAGCGCCCTGAGCCCTTATCCGACGTGCATCTTGGTCAAGGATTCCGAGCTTCAGGAGCCCCCAGAGGTCTCCCTGCTCCTGTGCAACGTGAGAGCCTGCTTCCTCTAAAAGTACTTGAAATGATTTAAGGGCCAGCCTGCCCAGTCACAGGCTTGGCTGCATGTGGCCTAACGGTGAAATAGAATCCCCCGGCACGGACCTGTGTGAACATGTGGCTGGGGGGAGGCTACCAGGGCCAGACTGGTCCCAGATGCTTTTCCAAGAATTGCTTCCTGTGCAGCATTTTTCTGAGCTCTTTTCTGGAAGAGCGAGTTAGTGCCATCGTGAATTCTCATGCAAGCCGATGTGTGTCAGTCCTGCAGGGAAGCTGCTCCAATCAGTTAAAGGAGGACTGCACAGTCACGTGCTGACAGCTGAAATGAAGGGAAAACCCGCACCAAGGGTGATGGAATTGTATTTTAAATACAGGAAAGGGGGCTCGCCCTCTGGAATACTTGATTATATACTTGGAGGCAGGGAGAATACTTTTGATAAGTTCTAATACACCCAGCTTGGCTTCCAAATGTCTGAAGCATCAATCCCCTTTATTAAAAACCAAACCAAAGGATTTAGTCATGTTGATGGAGGAGTTGAAACAGCAGAGGCAAGAGCTCCGTGAAACTGAAAGGTACAGGACTGTGGCTGCCTGAAGCGGTCGTTGAAATGCATTCTCTCAAGTACTAAATTTGGATAGACTCATTGCAGCTGCTCCAGAAGGAAATATGGTGAACTCCAGGACCTGATTCAGTTGCATTGTTTGGGTCCCCAAATCCTCACCCACACCAGCCAAAGGAAGATGTGAGCCAAGGAGCCGGGTGGGTAACGTTCGTTCCAATGTCAAAGGACAGCGAACACATTTAACCACACCAGGCGGCTGGAAGATGGGCTTGCTAAAGTACATTCTTCAGAGAAGCAACACTTAACCTTGCGAGTGACAAACTAATTTAGTTCTGTCGTTTTTGATGGAAATCTTTTCAAAAGGCATATATTTATTTGCCTTTTAGTTTTGCACACACCAAACATAAGTTGATTTGGGGGGTTGTTCAGGGCCATCCTTCAAGGTGGGTTGTCCTCAGAGACGACGTGTGATCTCCTGTCCTTGCATTAACTGGACCCCGATGACTTGGCTGGGGGCTCAGGTTGTCAGGAGTTGCCGTTAATGGTGGTGACAGGGCCGCTCAGATGCGCTCTGCTCCAGCACACCTACGGGGCATACGCATTCATGGGGGAACATAGCTGGCGTGGCTGAGCTGTGGCTAGTCTTCTGTGCCCACTTGGCCAGGCTGTGGTCGCCAGTGATTTGATGAAATGCTCATCTAGGTGTTGCTGTGAAGGTGTTTTGTAGATGTGGTTCACACCTACATGTGAACCCTTTCAGTGAAGGGGATTACCCTCGATAATGTGGGTGGCCCTCATCCAATCAGCTGAAAGGTCTTCAGAGCAAAACCGGATTTCCACAGGAAGAAGAAATTCAGCTTCAAGACTGTGAAGTCAACTCCTGCCTGAGTTTCCAGGCTGCCCTGAGATTTCCAACTTGCTAGTGCCCACAGTTCCTTAAAATCAGTCTCTCTCCTTCTCTCTTTCCCTCTCCATCTCTATCTCTAGCTGTAGCTCTAGATCTGACTCTGTCTCTATCTCTATCTCCATCTCTTCTATCTCTGTCTCTATCTCTGTCTCTGTCTCTATCTCTGTCTCTGTCTCTATCTCTGTCTCTGTCTCTATCTCACCACTTACTGGTTCTGTTTCTTCAGAGAACCTGACTGACAGAGGCAGTTATTCCCAAAGTTTGGGGATGAGGGTGGTGAGTAGTGTGTAGCTGGAGAAAATTCTAGCCCTCTCCCCATTCCAACCACTGAAGAATCAAATAAGCAAGGTCCTTCCATTTTTCCCGAGGCAGAGTTTATGATCACCAAGTTCTTTCTCTGAAGTAACCACGTTCTGTGTAGACAGTGTCCCTCTGTGAGCCCATGTGGCCATTTTCATCTACACTAATCTTGTGGCTTGGTGATGGGATGGTTGACACAAGTCTGCCTCTAAATAAGTGAGGAGCTTTTTCTGTGGGTTTTTTTTTTTTTTTTACCTTGTATGCTATCTTAACTCACCTCCATTCTAGCCAGAGGACTGATATCCAATAAAGGACCTCGGCTTTGCATCAAATGATGGTCAAACATATTTATATTTATATACTTTAAGTTAAAATAAAATGTCTAAGGCATGAGTCTCTTCTTTTTATTTTTCCACTAACCTGTCAGCTATCAGAACGGATCACACCAACTATGCTAATGTAATGTAGATTTAAACATTTTCCATGCAATGAGTTGGCTCCTTAAACATTTTTCTTGATAAAAGGTAAACTGAGTCAAATTATCCAAATAACCAGAAGTTTCCTAATTTGTTTGAATTAGTGAGATTTTCCTGTTAAGAGAAGAATCAAATTTCATTTTAGAAATCAGAATCAGGAAGCTCTAAAGCATAAAAACAATCCACAGAAAACCTAGACCAAAGAGAGAAGACAAGCTTCAACCAACTGCAGTGGAATACCTCTGTCTAATCCAACATAAGATCTCTTCCACATGGGGCTCTGGGGAAAGTTCTAGGGACCACATACAAATTATGTAAATGTATATTTTCACCAAATACCTTTGCATCTTGATTTATTTTTTATTTTTTAAATTTATTTTATTTATTTATTTTGGCCGTGTTGGGTCTTTGTTGCTGTGTGCGGGCTTTCTCTAGTTGCGGCGAGCGGGGGCTACTCTTTGTTGCGGTGCGCACGCTTCTCATTGCGGTGGCTTCTCTTGTTGCGGAGCACGGGCTCTAGGCGGGTGGGCTTCAGTACTTGTAGCACGCGGGCTCAGTAGTTGTGGCTCGTATTGAGTACAGACCCCCAGACCTTATGAGTATAAAAGAGTGCTACTGGGGGTCAATGGGGGACACTGTGGGCGTCTCCACAGGGGGACACTTAACTCTATTTATGCTCTTAGTTAATCACATTTCCAGGTAAACACTTTAAGTGCCCAAGAGGCTAACTCTGTGTGTGGGTAATTTTTTATTAATAAGAGTTCTAAGTACAATAACAAATTTAACCTGACATTTAGGAAAAAAAAAATGATTCACCCTCTAACATTTGTTCATAAAGAAAAACCTGTTCTGAACATTTTACTCTCTAATTTTAATGCTTACACCATAATGCTTCTAAGTCTATAACTTAATTTTAAGTTTAATGTTAATAATCCTATAGTGTTGCATCTGGTCAAAGAAACTAGAAAACATCAGGTAGAAATTAAAATAACCTGAATATAAGACTTGACTAAAAGGCTTTTCTAAAAGCCTTTTAAAACAAAACAACCTAAAATTAGAATACTTTTGGCAGAAAAATTAACAACTGTGAACAAAATTAACATTACATAATATTTTAGCAAGAACTACGTTACAATAATATTGTTTTACGTAGAGTGATTTACAATATACTAAATGCCTATTTTATATCAGAAATAAAAATATCTTTACCAAAAATACTTTTTAATATAGTTTCGCACTTTTGGGAGATTCTGTTCCCAGTAAATGGCAGGAACACAATTTAGAAGATGAAAGGTGTGATACAGTTTTTGTTTGACTGCGTTGGGTCTTCGTCGCTGCGCGTGGACTCCCTCTAGTGGAGGTGAGCGGGGGCTACTCTTCATTGCGGTGCGCGGGCTTCTCATTGCGGTGGCTTCTCTTGTTGCGGAGCACGGGCTCTAGGCTCGCGGGCTTCAGTAGTTGTGGCTCACGGGCTCTAGAGCGCAGGCTCGGTAGTTGTGGCACACAGGCTTAGTTGCTCTGCATCATGTGGATCTTCCCGGACTAGGGATCAAAGCCGTGTCCCCTGCACTGGCAGGCAGATTCTTAACCACTGTGCCACCAGAGAAGCCCGTGGTACATTTTTAAATTAAGAGACCTAACTTAATTGAGTTGTCAAATACATATGATCAGCAAAATCCTTCCAGGAGCACTTAAATTTGTCACAAATCTGATAAATCACCTGCCAACAACTGGGGTTTTTAAGTTCTCTATCCATTTTATGAGAGAACATTCCAAAAGTGAACTTGCACTTTGCCTGGCTTGGTTCAGAACCTACATATGTATTTAAAGAAACCAGTTAGGAACAAATATCTTGTCAAAGATGAGGAAGATGGGTCTGTTATAGATGGATCCTGCACAAGGCACTTTTCTTATTTTATGTTGCTTGTGTAGCTT
This sequence comes from Physeter macrocephalus, assembly GCF_002837175.3. Lineage (NCBI taxonomy): Eukaryota > Metazoa > Chordata > Mammalia > Artiodactyla > Physeteridae > Physeter > Physeter macrocephalus. Next base: position 101,181,172 of record NC_041220.1, read on the forward strand.
CAGACATCAAAACACTCATAGAGAAGTTACACACACACACACACACACACACACACACACACAGACACACACACACAGGAAGAGCCAAAAACAAAACCAACCTAACTTTGTAACCTGGTGGTATAACCAAGGGGTCCGAATTCGCTCTTGCTGCAACATTTCTTAATTTCCATCATCACATGAAATTTAAAGTAAGTCCCATGTAAGAAGACACTGTAAGGTCTAGGGGCTGAGCACAGAGAAGCTGACAGTCCCTGTCATTCCAGGAAGACCCACGGAGTCAGATGCTGAGAAACGGTCTTCTACCATGAAAATAACTTTCTCATCTGCCTGCTTACATATTTCCCTCCCACTGCTATACCTTAAGAGGCAACTATTATGTTATGGAAAAGAGCATGGAAAGATATAGTGAGAAATGAAGCAGGGCATGAAAAAGGTGGCCAGACCGCCCTCCGAGCCCAGGGCAAGGAGGACTCACCGGCCTCCTGGAGCTGTCCAGTCTGGTGCTCGGTGCCTTTCAGGCCCCATCTCAGCAGATCCTCCCTCAGCTCTGGAAGGACAAAGGGGTCACTACTGTCCACACTGAAGTCTCATGGAGGGCAGGAGAAGACCGTGGTTTCTCAGGCAAGAGGTCTTACTCCTTTCTATCGTGATCACAGCACCTGACACCCTGTAGGCGCTTAATATGGTGCTTGAGCCCCCGAACCGCAAAAAAAAAAAAAAAAAAAAAAAAAAAAAAAAAAAAGAAGGCAGGGCACTTACTTAGGAGGCTTGTCTTGAGCAGCTGCAAGATGAGTAGGTCTCCGCACCCACCTGCCTGAATCTTACAAGTTTATGTTATGTCTCAACTGGATTCAGTTATGTAGACCATTCAGATGGTCTCAACTACACATTACTCTCTCAAGATTGCATCCTTGCACCCAGCTCCTAGTTTGGGATGGGTGGGCAGAACGGACGTTCCAAGGGCAGGGGAGGGGTGAGCAGCTTCTGAGTGCCTGGGTCCAGCTCGCAGGCCAACCAGCGGTCACATCCTGTCCATGGCCCCCCAACATGAGGATGCAGGCGATCCAGAGGCTGAGACGGTTTCCACCAGAAGCCTTCTAGGAGCTGGCCAGGAAAGACAAAGGCAAAGGGCTGGGATGCAGTAGAACGAGCTTGACACTTGGGAACCATGGAAAGTGTGGGGCAGAAGTGAGACCCCGGTTCTTGCACGTGCTTTCTGAGATGGACCATAATGGGTTCAAAGTTCTCACCAGCAGTGAACCTATTAGGTCTGGGATAGAATATCCTAGTGTGGGGTCCCATGGGCTCCCGGATGAGGTGTGAGCAGTGGAAGGTTGATGTCAGGGCTTGTCAGGTGAAGCTGCTTGGGTTGTGTTGTACAGGCATTTGTGATGTTCACTCACCCTGATTAAGGGCCGCTTAATTAGAGGTACATAGGGAAGCCAAGGGAAAAATGGATACTGTGGTCCTGAGCATGAAGGACGCTCATTCTGTGTTTTTGTGACAGGGGATGCTGGGAAGGAAGGAGGGCACAATAAGGAAACGGATAGAGGCCTTGGGGCTTTGGGGGAAATGGAATTGCTCCGGGGTGAGAGTGGGCAGGGTGACCTGCCGCCTCTGAACCTGTGCTGTCCAGTGCAGGAGCCACTAACCATGTGTGGCCATGGAGCACTTGAACTGTAGCTTGTCTGAACTAAAGGGCATTGACACCGGCTTCTGAACTCTTAGTATGAAAATAAGACTGTAAATAGCTCATTAATATTTACACTGATGATATCTTGAAATGATACTACTTTGCATATATTCGGAGTAAGTAAAACAGATTAAAATTAATTTTAAATTAATCATGTTTTTCAATGGAACTACTAGAAAATTTGAAATTACTTATGTGGCTTGAGATAGATTTCTGTAAGACAGTGCTACTCTCAACCACGGGAAGGGAGAACATCTCTGCTCCAAAGTCTTGGGATGGGTTTTTAGCCAGTACAGCAAGGATCAGCTTTGCCAGAGGGTCAGGACCAGCGGGCAGCCAAAGGACAGGGATCAACTGCCAGTGAGTGTTGTCGTTGGATGTAGCTGGGACCATGCCTGGGACACCCAGGACCACCAGCATCACAGAAGGACTCAGGAGGGGCTGGGTCTTCAAGCAAACTGATGGGGGCATCTGTTTGACAGAGAGGAATGTCAGTGTTTCCCAGAGGTTGCCATGGGTACACAAGCCATGTTCTCTGGCATTGGCTCACCTCCACAGAGCTCTACTAGAGCAAAGCCTGTTACGTGTGTGCAGCAGGCTAAAGCAAAGAGACTGGTTCAAGGCCGGAGAACACCTGTGATCCTGGGTTGCCCCCAAGGTACCTTGGAGAAACTGTAGGGTTCCCAGGGTTCCCTACCAGTTTGAAAATCTCTGTTCCTTCAGCACATCCTTTACAGGTCTGCTCCATGTATCGGTCTGCTCTGTGCAGGTGGAAGCGTACCGCAAAAAAAAAAAAAAAAAAAAAAAAAAAAAAAAAAAAGAAGGCAGGGCACTTACTTAGGAGGCTTGTCTTGAGCAGCTGCAAGATGAGTAGGTCTCCGCACCCACCTGCCTGAATCTTACAAGTTTATGTTATGTCTCAACTGGATTCAGTTATGTAGACCATTCAGATGGTCTCAACTACACATTACTCTCTCAAGATTGCATCCTTGCACCCAGCTCCTAGTTTGGGATGGGTGGGCAGAACGGACGTTCCAAGGGCAGGGGAGGGGTGAGCAGCTTCTGAGTGCCTGGGTCCAGCTCGCAGGCCAACCAGCGGTCACATCCTGTCCATGGCCCCCCAACATGAGGATGCAGGCGATCCAGAGGCTGAGACGGTTTCCACCAGAAGCCTTCTAGGAGCTGGCCAGGAAAGACAAAGGCAAAGGGCTGGGATGCAGTAGAACGAGCTTGACACTTGGGAACCATGGAAAGTGTGGGGCAGAAGTGAGACCCCGGTTCTTGCACGTGCTTTCTGAGATGGACCATAATGGGTTCAAAGTTCTCACCAGCAGTGAACCTATTAGGTCTGGGATAGAATATCCTAGTGTGGGGTCCCATGGGCTCCCGGATGAGGTGTGAGCAGTGGAAGGTTGATGTCAGGGCTTGTCAGGTGAAGCTGCTTGGGTTGTGTTGTACAGGCATTTGTGATGTTCACTCACCCTGATTAAGGGCCGCTTAATTAGAGGTACATAGGGAAGCCAAGGGAAAAATGGATACTGTGGTCCTGAGCATGAAGGACGCTCATTCTGTGTTTTTGTGACAGGGGATGCTGGGAAGGAAGGAGGGCACAATAAGGAAACGGATAGAGGCCTTGGGGCTTTGGGGGAAATGGAATTGCTCCGGGGTGAGAGTGGGCAGGGTGACCTGCCGCCTCTGAACCTGTGCTGTCCAGTGCAGGAGCCACTAACCATGTGTGGCCATGGAGCACTTGAACTGTAGCTTGTCTGAACTAAAGGGCATTGACACCGGCTTCTGAACTCTTAGTATGAAAATAAGACTGTAAATAGCTCATTAATATTTACACTGATGATATCTTGAAATGATACTACTTTGCATATATTCGGAGTAAAACAGATTAAAATTAATTTTAAATTAATCATGTTTTTCAATGGAACTACTAGAAAATTTGAAATTACTTATGTGGCTTGAGATAGATTTCTGTAAGACAGTGCTACTCTCAACCACGGGAAGGGAGAACATCTCTGCTCCAAAGTCTTGGGATGGGTTTTTAGCCAGTACAGCAAGGATCAGCTTTGCCAGAGGGTCAGGACCAGCGGGCAGCCAAAGGACAGGGATCAACTGCCAGTGAGTGTTGTCGTTGGATGTAGCTGGGACCATGCCTGGGACACCCAGGACCACCAGCATCACAGAAGGACTCAGGAGGGGCTGGGTCTTCAAGCAAACTGATGGGGGCATCTGTTTGACAGAGAGGAATGTCAGTGTTTCCCAGAGGTTGCCATGGGTACACAAGCCATGTTCTCTGCCATTGGCTCACCTCCACAGAGCTCTACTAGAGCAAAGCCTGTTACGTGTGTGCAGCAGGCTAAAGCAAAGAGACTGGTTCAAGGCCGGAGAACACCTGTGATCCTGGGTTGCCCCCAAGGTACCTTGGAGAAACTGTAGGGTTCCCAGGGTTCCCTACCAGTTTGATAATCTCTGTTCCT
>NC_041220.1:101187144-101187786 GCF_002837175.3 Physeter macrocephalus
GCGCAGTGGTTGAGAGTCCACCTGCCGATGCAGGGGACGCGGGTTCATGCCCCTGTCCGGGAAGATCCCACATGCCGCGGAGCAGCTAGGCCCGTGAGCCATGGCCGCTGAGCCTGCTCGTCCGGAGCCTGTGCTCCGCAATGGGAGAGACCACAACAGTGAGAGGCCCACGTACCGCAAAAAAAAAAAAAAAAAAAGATAAGCAGGGCTGGAACAGGTGGGGAAGCGGCTTTGCTGGCGTTCCAAGCTGTGGGGACCAGGGGACCACGTGAGCAGAGGATGAGGTGTGAGAGGAGGAAGCACAGGAATGGAGCCGGTGGGTGAGGTGGGAGGGGAAGGACAGGTGAGCTGGGGCCAGATCAGGGGAGGGCCTTGAAGGCCTCACTCAGATGAGTGGACAGTATTGTCAGAAAGTATCCAGGCACCTTTTAGGTCTCTACTTAATACCAAGGTTAGGGTTAGGGCTCGGGTTAAGGTGCTGTTAATTCACTCTTTTTGCATCCACGAGATTAACTTACCTAAACAGAAGTGTGTGTTATTTCGATTTTGACCTATGATGAATGTCGGTTGCCAATGAAATAAACAGACGAATGTGGTTTTTTTGTTTGTTGTTTGTTTGTTTGTTTGTTTTGCGGTACGCGG
>NC_041220.1:101188020-101196841 GCF_002837175.3 Physeter macrocephalus
TGTGGCCTCTCCCGTTGCGGAGCACAGGCTCCGGACGCGCAGGCTCAGCGGCCATGGCTCACGGGCCCAGCCGCTCCGCGGCATGTGGGATCCTCCCGGACCGGGGCACGAACCCGTGTCCCCTGCATCGGCAGGCGGACTCCCAACCACTGCGCCACCAGGGAAGCCCCCAGACGAATGTTTTTGCATTGAATGTTAGGATAATAAAAATTAGTTGAATCTGTTTGTCAAGCTATTAGTCCTGCAGGGTCAGACGATTCGTTCCATCCTTTCCTGGTACAAAGGTGGTTATCAAGACAACAATAAAGGTACCAGTGGACTTTTATTTATTTAATGGCCAGCACAACAAGTGTGAATGACAGTGTCTCCAGCGGGTGTGAAGGCAGTGAACTCTTGTCCAGTGGTGGGAACAGTGGCTGCATATTCTCAATTTGCAATAAAATGATACTTAAGGGAAAAGTGAATGCAGAAGCCGAAGAGGAAGTTCTCATCTCAAGGCCATTTATGTGTACAAAAGAGGATGAGCCAGATACACACTAGTGCCTACACCTTCCCTCTTACCACAGAAAGCATTTTCATTCTTCAATGCCACTGGCTTCATTTCTATCTTCCAAACATGATTTCCCATGTATGCCTGCTTCCCAGGGCAGAATAAAATGACCTCTGCTTTTATATTTATATTGAAAATTTGCATGCCATTAGCAGCCCAGCCTGAATGCCAGTTAGCTCTGCCAAGGAATGGGTTGGGCGTGAGGGGCTGAACTCTCATCTGGGCCCAAGCCTTAGAGGACCAGGTCCTCAGACTCTGAGGTCACTCTGAGTAGCCTGACAAGTGTGAGCCAGAGTTGGCTGCCACCATCCATGGCAGGACTCTTAGTTGTACGAGTCCTTTATGGTTGGCTTGATAGTAGACTTGGAGTTCCTGTAAGCTTGGGGACCCCCTACTTCCTGATCTCCTCCTCTCCACCTCAGATGTCTTTACAAATAGATAAAAACCGTTTGGGTGGAGCTGGTGTAGAGAAAGGAGCCAGAACTGGGCCCACAGGAATGAATGGAATCCTACCCTAGGTGTGGAATTGGGTCATGTTTTCCAGTTATCCAAGGAAGAGGGATTTGGTTAAGCAAAGACACCAAAGAAGCCAGGGCTCCTTGGGAAGGGAGCTTTCTGATTGGCTTTAGGGAGATGAATGCTGGGTGTGTTTGGCCAGAGTCCCCGAAGCAGACCCTGAGTCGAGGGACTCCAGGGCAAGTCACTTATCTGGGAGGTGCAGGGAACCCTGGCTGTGAAGTGGGAGGTGACACAGCGGAGGGAGGGCTGCCTGTAGAGGGTGTATCATTCCGCCACCCGCCACAGGGGGCAACAGAGCTCCATCCTGTAGAGGAGCTCTGATAGACGCCGAAGACACCGGTGTGGGAATTAGCCCATGGGAAGGTGAGAGAGCTGAGGTATCTATACACCAAGACTGAAGAGGCACTTAATCATAATCGTGACACGGGACTTGTTTTAAAGACAGATTCCTGGTCTTGCCCAGATCTCCTGACGCTTCTCCAGGGGAGGGGCCTGAAGTCAGTGTTTTTAACACACACTGTGAGGGGCTTATGATTGGTGAGGTTGGGAGGTAACAAGCCCGTGGGGCCCGGACCCAGGAAGGGAGGCTGGGGTCACTCAAGATGCCCTGTGGGTCCCCAGGGGCATGTGTATCTGAACTGCCCATCCCAACATTTCAGATGATGCCGCCTTTAAAGGTTATTAACATCACAAACATTGTTCTTCCGCACCTGTGAAAATCTGCCAGCTAAGGCAATGGCCTCCAAACTTGGATTTCCTGGACCAGACAATTTGAAAAACGTCATCTGGGAACACCGTGGAGCCACATAATTTTATTTAACCACATGAGGACATTTTAAGTCAACTATAACAACAATAATGACTTTGTCCCTCTTCATACATATGTCACCTCCCTCTTCCAAGAAGAAGGATAGTCTTATAAATTGTGCAAATGAGGTAAGCACTGTGAAAGGGCAAGTGTAGGACTCCATGGCATCATCAAGGAGGGATGTACAGCAAACCCAGACGTTGTTATCAAGACAGACTTCCTGGAGAAAGCAACATCCAAACTCAGACTTGAGTTTCATCGGGGGGAGTGTGATGGGAATAAGGTTCAAGCAAGAGGGAGCCCAAAGTGAGGAAAGGGAGAGAGACCATGATGCTTTCTGGGGGCTAGAGTGGTCAGGAAGAATGGGAACATGAAGCCAGAATTAAATAACATAGGACCACGTGGAGGAGTTTGAATTAGACATGGTGGGAATCTATGGAGTGCTGTTAAACAAGGGAAAGATACCATAGGATTGTCATTTTAGAAAGGACACTTGGAAGTTGGTGCCTTGGGCTCTGGGGTTCTAGGCAGCCACTGATTCTCTGTTTCATGGAGACCATGTGGTTGTGGTTAGTGTGTTAAGCATTTGTAACTTTCCCTCTAGTTCCCCTTGTCCATAACTGATTAGCTTACTGATTAAGAACCTTTCAAGAAATCCAATGTAAATCCAAATGTGAGCCCTAGAGCTTGACTGTACCCAAAACACTGTTTGTCTAATAAATGCTCCTTTTATGTTCCTGTCTTGTGTCATCCTCCTCTCCCTTGATTTCCTCTGTGTGGGATATTAGTGGTCTCAGTTGTGGTTAATCACTCCAGTAATGTTTTCTGTTTTCTTGATACATGCTGCCTCTGCTTGCACAAACTCTGCAACGGCTTTGACTTCCTCAGCCAGAAAATGTAGTCTTGATTCTGAAGGTAAAGTCCTCACTTGCTGTTTCATATTGCTCTGTCTAAAGCCCGCGAGTGGTGTGACGCTTTTGCCGGAACTTTCTGTTCACTGTCATCTCCACTGTGATGATTTTTAAATTGTTTCCTTTTTGTTTCTGCCATCATCTTCCATCTTCTCTTTCAGCTTTTGTAGTCCATGAAAGAATAGCAACCCGTCTGCAAATTTAAATCTTGAGCTTCTCTTCAACACAATCCACAAAGCACTCCGGAGATCTTGGTATATTAGGAAATAATTTAGGTTCTTGCCAGATCTTGGCCAGACTTTTAAGTGTAGACATGAACTCTGGAAATGACATAATCTTGTTCCTGATACTGTTTAACCTAATATTTAGTAGTGACATTGGAAAGCTTATATACAAAATATAAAATATGTATTTGGAGCTAAAGATAGTGCATTAAAAACATTTCAGTACACCTTCTCTCCTGGGTTTGGGGTTCAGTGTTACAATTTTTTTTTTTTTTTTTTTTGGCTGAGTCATAAGCTTGCAGGATCTTAGTTTCCTTACCAGGGATCAAACCCATGCCCCCTGCAGTGGAAGCGTGGAGTCCTAACCACTGGACCACCAGGAAATTCCCAGAAACAATTTCTAAAAATAGTAACAATTTAGAATATTTGCTGAGAAAGATAGCAAAATAAGTAAGAATTTGGAGTGTCCGGAGCTGGTTTCTCAGTTGGCCAATGATGTGAGTCGTCAAGGGTGGGTTACACACCAGCAAATAACGACTTTTCATGGCCGTGGTGTCCAGCTTAGTTTAAGAAGGCTGCATCAAAATTGCACCAGGGATCAAACCCATGCCCCCTGCAGTGGAAGCGTGGAGTCCTAACCACTGGACCACCAGGAAATTCCCAGAAACAATTTCTAAAAATAGTAACAATTTAGAATATTTGCTGAGAAAGATAGCAAAATAAGTAAGAATTTGGAGTGTCTGGAGCTGGTTTCTCAGTTGGCCAATGATGTGAGTCTTCAAGGGTGGGTTACACACCAGCAAATAATGACTTTTCATGGCCGTGGTGTCCAGCTTAGTTTAAGAAGGCTGCATCAAAATTGCAATCACTTTTTTTTCTTTTTAGCATTTTAACCTTAATATGGAAGTATAATATTCAACTGCCATGTGCACCTAGCTTAATACTCATAAGCGTTTGCCCACGAGTTAGCTAATACTGATTAACATTTGCTGTGTGCTGGGCACTTTGCTAGCTGTTTACACATTAACTCATTTAATTATCTGTCCCTCACAATATGCTGATGACATTAATGCTAATGTAACATTTCCTAGTTTAGAGAATTAAAAGCTTCCCCTGCTGGGATTTAAAGCAGGTCCTCTGACTCCAAGTTCAGTGCTCCTCTTCTAAGACATCACATTTGCTTCTAGGAACAAGGCTTGGGTTTTGTTTTCCTTTGCTCAGCTTGGCTTCAGAATGTATTGCTATCTAGGTGGTCCATTACAAACCATCACAGGTTGCAAACCACCAACCTGTAATTTTCTGCCATTCTTTTAAAGTATCTTGCTTTATGGAAATGTGAGTAACTGCATATATGAATTGGAATGAGAACGAGTTTTATATCCTGTTGCATTAATTTTTATTTAGCCTGGAATAAAGCCATCAGTGATTATGAAAATAGGTTTAGGTCACATGATTGTGTCTAGCTATTGTGCTAGTTCCTAGGAACCTAGGAACTATCTGAGACTTAGGCTGCTAAGCCCAGCCTCACCAGCCTGAAAGGGGACTTAGCAAGTGTCTGCTCCACGCCAGGTACTTTCCATGGCACCTTATCACTAATCATACATTATCTGCAATGTTCACAAGGACCTTTTAAGGTACGTATTTTATTCCCAGTACATGGGTGGGGAAACTGAGTGGCCTGTGAGTAACATGTCTGATTTGGAAAGTCTGAGCCTTTTTTTCTAAATTTAGATATATTCCAGAGTCTTTCATAACTGACTATGAATTTGTCATTAATTGATCCAATCCAGACTACTTTGAATCCTTAATACTATTACTAGTTCTATCTTTCTGGTGAAAAATATCCTTGGTATAGATTATTCATTATGCAAGGACTTCTGCCAAAATTTGTCATGCCATTTAAAAACAAACAAAATACCTTTGGGGTTGAAATGACACCATTTGCAACTTGACCCTGAATCTGGATATTTTCCTGGGAGTTGAAAGAAAGGTAGTAACTGCTTGATCCCATATTCTGATAACTCAGATCTCTGCTTCCTTTGTTTCAAGAAGGATCTTCAAAATGGGCGCACACACACACACACCCTCAAGATTTAACTCATGACGGCAAATAGCTTAAAAAGCATGAAATGTGTACACTGTGGAATGTTCTACGTGTAATTTTATGTTACAGTATGTGCTGTTTCTTTTGTTTGACTTGCAGATTATCTACTATGAGATCGGGATTATTATCTGTGCTGTCCTGGGATTGCTGTTTATTATTCTGATGCCTCTGGTGGGGTTTGTCTTTAGTTTGTGTCGTTGCTGTAACAAGTGTGGTGGAGAAATGCACCAGCGACAGAAGAAAAATGGGGCCGCCCTCAAGAACTACTTTACACTCTCCCTCTTGGTGATTTGTATATTTATAAGGCAAGTAGCATCTTGGACAACAGCTGATTGTGTTTTAGGTTGATGAGAAATATCTTGTGTTTTAACTGTTGAGCTTGAGTTGGAAACAACGAAATACAGAAAACAGAAAAGGGAGAACAAAAATTCTTGCCCAGCACATCACTATAAGCAGAAGTTAGTGCCGTAACCAGGCTGCTCTAGTTTACGTGATAAGGCAACCCTGTGGTTTTTTTCATTTTGAAGCCATCCTGATAAATCTGGGACTGAAGAAAGCATTCACCTCCTAGGACAGCGCCTCCTTCCTCTTAAATAGCTCTTTCGAAACAGGCAGCATGCAGGAAGGCAGAGCAAGTATTTCTAGTTGATTTGTACGTCCGAAGGGATCTTTTGCAAGAAAATTTTTTTTTAATTGAAGTATCGTTGATTTACAATATTATATTAGCTTCAGGTGTACAACGTAGTGATTCAATATCTTTATACTTTATATTATATATATATATATATATAAAATATATATAAAAATATATGTATTTGTTTTCAAATTCTTTTCCCTTATAGGTTATTACAAAATACTGAGTATATTTCCCTGTGCTATACAGATGGGTAGAGTCCCTGAATTGGGGAATTTGAGAATATTGTTGGATGGAGTTAACTTTCTAATTATATGCCCAGTTTTATTTTTTTGTTGTTTTTGTTTTATTTTTCTCATTTTTATTAGGAACTTTAAAAAAATCTTTAGTTTATTTATTTATTTTAAAACAGCAGGTTCTTATTAGTTATCTATTTTACACATATTAGTGTATACATGTCAATCCCAATCTCCCAGTTCATCCCATCACCACCACCCCACCCCCGCTTTCCCCCCTTGATGTCCATACGTTTGTTCTCTACATCTGTGTCTCTATTTCTGCCTTGCAAACTGGTTCATCTGTACCATTTTTCTAGATTCCACATATATGCGTTAATAGATGATATTTGTTTTTCTCTTTCTGACTTACTTCGCTCTGTATGACAGTCTCTCGGTCCATCCACGTTTCTACAAATGACCCAATTTCATTCATTTTTACGGCTGAGTAATAGTCCACTGTATATATGTATCACATCTTCTTTATCCATTTGTCTGTTGATGGGCATTTAGGTTGCTTCCATGACCTGGCTATTGTAAATAGTGCTGCAATGAACATTGTGGTATGTTACTCTTTTTGAATTATTATTTTCTCTGGGTATGTGCCCAATAGTGGGATTGCTGAGTCATATGGTAATTCTATTTTTAGTTTTTTAAAGAAGCTCCAACTGTTCTCCATAGTGGCTGTATCAATTTACATTCTCACCAACAGTGCAAGAGAGTTCCCTTTTCTCCACACCCTCTCCAGCATTCGTTGTTTGTAGATTTTCTGATGATGCCCATTCTAACTGGTGTGAGGTGATACCTCACTGTAGTTTTGATTTGCATTTCTCTAATAATTAGTGAGGTTAAGCAGCTTTTCACGTGCCTCTTGGCCATCTGTGTGTCTTCGTTGGAGAAATGTCTATTTAGGTCTTCTGCCCATTTCTTGATTGGGGTGTTTTTTCTTTTAATATTGAGCTCCATGTGGTGTTTATATATTTTGGAGATTAGTCTTTTGTCCATTTATTCGTTTGCAAATATTTTCTCCCATTCTGAGGGCTGTCTTTTCATCTTGTTTATAGTTTCCTTTGCTGTGCAAAAGATTTTAAGTTTAATTATGTCCCATTTGTTTATTTTTGTTTTTATTTCCATTACTCTAGGAGGTGGGTCAAAAAAGATCCTGCTGTGATTTATGTCAAAGAGTGTTCTTCCTATGTTTTCCTCTGAGAGTTTTATAGTGTCCAGTCTTACATTTAGGTCTTTAATACATTTGAGTTTATTTTCGTGTATGGTGTTAGGGAGTGTTCTAATTTCACTCTTTTACATGTAGCTGTCTAGTTTTCCCAGCACCACTTACTGAAGAGACTGTCTTTTCTCCATTGTATATCCTTGCCTGCTTTGTCATAGATTAGTTGACCATAGGTGCGTGGGTTTATCTCTGGGCTTTCTATCCTGTTCCATTGATCTATGTTTCTATTTTTGTGCCAGTACCATATTGTCTTGATTACTGTAGCTTTGTAGTATAGTCTGAAGTCAGGGAGTCTGATTCCTCCAGCTCCCTTTTTTCCCTCAAGATTGCTTTGGCTATTCGGGTCTTTTGTGTTTCCATACAAATTTTAAGATTTTTGCTCTAGGTCTGTAAAAAAAAAATATTGATAATTTGATAGGGATTGCATTGAATCTGTAGATTTCCTTGGGTAGAATAGTCATTTTCACAATATTGATTCTTCCAATCCAAGAACATGGTATATCTCTCCATCTGTTTGTGTCATCTTTGATTTCTTTCATCAGTGTCTTATAGTTTTCTGAGTACAGGTCTTTTACCTCCTTAGGTAGGTTTATTCCTAGGTATTTTATTCTTTTTGTTGCAATGGCGAATGGGATTGTTTCCTTAATTTCTCTTTCTGATCTTTTGTTGTTATTGTATAGGAATGCAAGAGATTTCTGTGCATTAATTTTGTATCCTGCTACTTTACCAAATTCATTGATTAGCACTAGTAGTTTTCTGGTGGCGTCTTTAGGATTCTCTATGTATAGTATCACATCATCTGCAAACAGTGCAGTTTTACTTCTTCTTTTCTAATTTGGATTCCTTTTATTTCTTTTTCTTCTCTGATGGCCATGGCTAGGACTTCCAGAACTATGTTGAATAACAGTGGTGGAGTGGACATCCTTGTCTTGTTCCTTACTTTAGAAGAAATGCTTTCAGTTTTTCATAATTGAGAATGATGTTTGCTGTGGGTTTGTCATATATGGCCTTTATTATGTTGAGGTAGGTTCCCTCTATACCCACTTTCTGGAGAGTTTTTATTATAAATGGGTGTTGAATTTTGTTAAAAGCTTTTTCTGCATCTATTGAGATGATCATATGGTTTTATTCAGTTTGTTAATATGATGTATACATTGATTGATTTGAATATGTTAAAGAATCCTTGCATCGCTGGGATAAATCCCACTTGATCATGGTGTATGATCCTTTTAATGTGTTGTTGGATTCTGTTTGCTAGTATTTTGTTGAGGATTTTTGCATATATATTCATCAGTGATATTGGTCTGTAATTTTCTTTTTTTGTAGTATCTTTGTCTGGTTTTGGTATCAGGGTGATGGTGGCCTCATAGAATGAGTTTGGGAGTGTTCCTTCCTCTGCAATTTTTTGGAAGAGTTTGAGAAGGATGGGTGTTAGCTCTTCTCTAAATGTTTGATAGAATTCACCTGTGAAGCCATCTGTTCCTGGACTTTTGTTGTTTGTTGGAAGATTTTTAATCACAGTTACAATTTCATTACTTGTGATTGGTCTGTTCACATTTTCTATT
>NC_041220.1:101197187-101199367 GCF_002837175.3 Physeter macrocephalus
TTTTAGTTTTATTGATCTTTGCTATTGTTTTCTTTGTTTCTATTACATTTGTTTCTGCTCTCATCTGTATGATTTCTTTCCTTCTACTAACTTTGGGTTTTGTTTGTTCTTCTTTCTCTAGTTCCTTTAGGTGTAAGGTTAGATTGTTTATTTGAGACTTTTCTTGTTTCTTGAGGTAGGATTGTATTGCTATAAACTTCCCTCTTAGAACTGCTTTTGCTGCATCCCATTGGATTGTCGTGTTTTTGTTGTCATTTTTCTCTAGGTATTTTTTTATTTTCTCTTTGATTTCTTCAGTGATCTCTTCGTTATTTAGTAGTATATTGTTTAACCTCCATGTGTTTATGTTTCTTGTGTTTTTTTCCCTGTAATTGATTTCTTTTTTGTTTTTAAGTTTATTTATTTTTTTAGGCTGCATTGGGTCTTTGTTGCTGTGCGTGGGCTTTCTCTAGTTGCGGCGAGCGGGCGCTACTCTTCATTGTGGTGTGCAGGCTTCTTATTGCAGTTGCTTCTCTTGTTGCAGAGCACGGGCTTTAGGTGCGCAGGCTTCAGTAGTTGCGGTGCATGGGCTCAGTAGTTGTGGCTTGTGGGCTCTAGAGCGCAGCCTCAGTAGTTGCTCAGCTTAGTTGCTCTGCTGCATGTGGTATCTTCTTGGACCAGGGATTGAACCTGTGTCCCCTGCATTGGCAGGTGGATTCTTAATCACTGAGCCACTAGGGAAATCCCTTGTAATTGATTTCTAATCTCATAGCATTGTGGTCGGAAAAGATGCTTAATATGATTTCAATTTTCTTAAATTTACTGAGGCTTGATTTGTGACCCAAGATGTGATCTTTCCTGGAGAACGTTCCGTGTACATTTGAGAAGAAAGTGTAACCTGCTGTTTTTGGATGGAATGTCCTATAAATATCAATTAAATCTATCTGGTCTGTTGTGTCATTTAAAGCTTGTGTTTCCTTATTAGTTTTCTGTCTGGATGATCTGTCCACTGGTCTAAGTGAGGTGTTAAAGTCCCCCACTATTATTGTGTTACTGTCGATTTCCTCTTTTATAGCTGTTAGTGTTTGCCTTATGTATGGAAGTGCTCCTATGTTGGGTGCATATATATTTAAAATTGTTATATGTTCTTCTTGGATTGATCCCTTGATCATTATGTAGTGTCTTCTTTGTCTCTTGTAGTAGTCTTTATTTTAAAGTCTATTTTGTCTGGTATGAGAATTGCTACTCCAGCTTTCTTCTGATTTCCATTTGCATGGAATATCTTTTTCCATCCCCTCACTTTCAGTCTGTATGTGTCCCTAGGTCTGAAGTGGGTCTCTTGTAGACAGCCTATATACAGGTTTTGTTTTCATATCTGTTCAGCCAGTCTCTGTCTTTTGGTTGGAGCATTTAATCCATTTACATTTAAGGTACTTATCCATATATATGTTCCTATGGCCATTTTCTTAATTGTTTTGGGTTTGTTTTTGTAGGTCCTTTTCTTCTCTTGCGTTTCCCACTTAGAGAAGTTCCTTTATTTAGCATTTGTTGTAGAGCTGGTTTGGTGGTGCTGAATTCTCTTAGCTTTTGCTTATCTGTAAAGGTTTTAATTTCTCTGTTGAATCTGAATGAGATCCTTGCTGGGTAGAGTAAACTTGGTTGTAGGTTTTTCCCTTTCATCACTTAAAATATGTCCTGCTACTCCCTTCTGGCTTGCAGAGTTTCTGCTGAAAGATCAGCTGTTAACCTTTTCGGGATTCTGTTGTATCTTGTTTGTTGCTTTTCCCTTGCTACTTTTAATATTTTTTCTTTGTATTTAGTTTTTGAGAGTTTAATTAATGTGTCTTGGTGTGTTTCTCCTTGGATCTATCCTGTATGGGACTCTCTCTGTGCCTCCTGGACTTGATTATTTCCTTTCCCATATCAGGGAAATTTTCAACTACAATCTCTTCAAATATTTTCTCAGGTCCTTTCTCTCTCTCTTCTCCTTCTGGGACCCTTATAATGCGAATGTTGATGCATTTAATGTAGTCCCAAAGGTCTCTTAGGCTGTCTTCATTTCTTATAATTCTTTTTTCTTTATTCCGTTCTGTGGCAGTGATTTCCACCATTCTGTCTTCCAGGTCACTTATCCATTCTTCTGCCTCAGTTATTCTGCTATTGATTCCTTCTAGTGTATTTTTCACTTCAGTTATTGTATT
>NC_041220.1:101199467-101211642 GCF_002837175.3 Physeter macrocephalus
CTTCAGTTATTGTATTGTTCATCTCTGTTTGTTTGTTCTTTAATTCTTCTAGGTGTTTGTTCTTTAATTCTTCTAGGTCTTTGTTAAATATTTATTGCATCTTCTCTATCTTTGCCTCCATTCTTTTTCCGAGGTCCTGGCTCATCTTCACTATCATTATTATGAATTGTTTTTCTGTAAGGTTGCCTATCTCCACCTCATTTAGCTGCTTTTCTGGGGTTTTATCTTGTTCATCATCTACATCTGGTACATAGCCCTCTGCCTTTTAATTTTGTGTATCTTTCTGTGAATGTGGTTTTTGTTCCACAGGCTGCAGAATTTTAGTTCTGCTTGCTTCTGCTCTCTTTCCTCTGGTGGATGAGGCTACCTAAGAGGCTTGTGCAAGTTTCCTGATGGGAGGGACTGGTGGTGGGTAGAGCTGGGTGTTGCTCTGGTGGGCAGAGCTCAGTAAAACTTTAATCTGCTTGTCTGCTGATGGATGGGGATGAGTTCCCTCCTTGTTGGTTGTTTGGCCTGAGGTGACCCGGCACTGCCGCCTACAGGCCCTTTGGTGGGGCTAATGGCGGACTCCGGGGGGTTTCACACCAAGGAGAACTTCTCAGAACCTGTGCTGCCAGTGTCCTTGTCCCCGTAGTGAGCCACGGCTGCCCCCCGCCTCTGCAGGAGACCCTCCAACACTAGCAGGTAGGTCTGGTTCAGTCTCCTATGGGGTCGCTGCTCCTTCCCTCTGGGTCCTCATGTGCACACTACTTTGTGTGTGCCCTCCAAGAGTGGGGTCTCTTGTCCCCCAGACCTGTTGAAGTCCTGCAATAAAATCTCGCTAGCCTTCAAAGTCTGATTCTCTGGTAATTTCTCCGCCTGTTGCCGGACCCACACGTTGGGAAGCCTGATGTGGGGCTCAGAACCTTCACCCAAGTGGGTGGACTTCTATGGTATAATTGTTCTCCAGTTTGTGAGTCACCCACCCAGCAGTTTTGGGATTTGATTTTATTGTGATTGTGCCCCTCCTACCATCTTATTGTGGCTTTTCCTTTGTCTTTAGATGTGGGGTTCTCTTTTGGTGAGTTCCAGTGTCTTCCTGTCTGATCGTTCAGCAGTCAGTTATGATTCCGGTGCTCTCGCAAGAGAGAGTGAGCGCACGTCCTTCTATTCTGCCATCTTGAACCAGTCTCCAAAACATTATCTATATACCCAGTTTTCTTGAGTTTGCAATTAAGCTGGAATTTCTTGTGAGAAAGAAATCGGTTTATTATACCTTTCTCTCCATTGAAGGTGGTAATTACCCTTTGTTGTTGCATTCACAGATTCTTTAGAGAATTATCTTCAAAATTGTGACTTTTAAAACGTAGCATAAAAACTCTATTGGGACTTCCTCAGTGGCCCAGTGGTTATGATTTCATGCTTCCACTTCAGGGGGCACGGGTTCAATCCCTGGTCGGGGAACTGAGATCCCACGTGCCTTGTGGCATGGCCAAAAAAAAAGACTCTATTATTGAGTTAAAAATAAATAATAATTATTATAAATAATATATAAATAAATCTAAAAATCCAGCTCCTATAGTGTACCATTTTCATTAAACATTTCCTCAGTGTTTCTGCAGGGTGATCTGCAGGCAGAAACCTATACTTTAGTGATATATTACCCAGTTAGAGAATTTGCATATTTCTGGTTCTAAATGTGTACTTCCTTTTGGAAATAATATGGAACCTCTCTTGAAGTCTGGAGCACGCTTCATGATTTAGGATGTTTCTTCTGCAGCCCCTGCTGCTGCCCCATAAGTTTTCCAATGGACTGACAGATTAGATGTACACTGCTTTTAAGACGAAGAAGTTTAGTTGTGAAATCAGATTCCTCATCTGAGGATTGTGCTTCACAATACCGGCCCCCTGGTTGTGATACTTGGTCATCTTTCCACATTCCCTCATCCATTCAATCAGTGTGTCATATCCAGAAATAAAGTGCCTATGACATGAGTAATGCTAGGCTTCAAGGAGACCCAGAGACAACGAGGAGTGTCAGTCACATCCTCCTTGATGTGTCTCCGAGCACCGCATTTGCTCAGTAGCCATGAGTAAGATCTTTCAAATTTTGCTGAATAACTGATATTGGGGAATTTAAGCAGAAAACAGAATTAAACAGAAATTAAATAAAATTAAACAGAACAATTTAGTTTTGAAGTTTGGGCTGCTAACCCAAGAAGAAAAGTTCTTGAAGTGTGGCCATCAGTAGAAGCATGGTGAGATGTATGCTTTGGAGGACCATTCACTGGAATATTGGTATATTGCCATATACCCATTGGAGAGCACTGGCCAGTTCTAGAGTTGCTGA
This sequence comes from Physeter macrocephalus, assembly GCF_002837175.3. NCBI lineage: Eukaryota > Metazoa > Chordata > Mammalia > Artiodactyla > Physeteridae > Physeter > Physeter macrocephalus. Next base: position 101,201,797 of record NC_041220.1, read on the forward strand.
CACGAAACAGTCCCCAGGTGAGACGCAGTGAGAAAAGCAGTTTGTAGACCACGTGTTAGAACACAACACCAGTGATTAAAAACACAAAAGGAGGGGGATGTGAACACTTTGTTATGTTTGCATAGAGACCATGTGAAAGGATTGCCTAGACCCTGGCCAGGCAAGTTGCCTCTGGGAAGGAAATTGGTGGCTGTGAAGGGGAGGGAAGCAAACTCGCTTCTTACTGCAACCAGACTTCTTGTTTCTTTTGAATTATCTACCACACTCAGCTATTACTTACTGAATTAAGTACACTAAAAATTAAATTTGGAAAACCACAAAATCCCCACAAAAAGCAAAAGCCAGTGCACTGCCACTGATTCCAAAGCAGTCAGTTTTTTTGAACAGATATCCTTCTGCTGAAAATAGTGAAATAATAGACCTTAACACAGACGTAGAGAATGGACTTCAGGACACGGGGAGGGGGAAGGGTAAGCTGGGACGAAGTGAGAGAGTGGCATTGACGTATATACACTACCAAATGTAAAGTAGATAGCTAGTGGGAAGCGGCCGCATAGCACAGGGAGATCAGCTCGGTGGTTTGTGACCACCTAGAGGGGTGGGTTAGGGAGAATGGGAGGGAGACACAAGAGGGAGGAGATATGGGGATATATGTATATGTATAGCTGATTCACTTTGTTATATAGCAGAAACTAACACACCATTGTAAAGCAATTATACTCCAATAAAGATGTTGAGAAAAAAAAAATAGACCTTAACAATATACTTATAAACAGGATCCAAGTGAATGTGTTAGCTAATTTCATGCACCCTTGTTTAACCACCAGGTAGTTTTTGTGGGTGTGTTTCATCTGCAAGACGGGGGTGTGGGTTTCTCTGTCTGTCTCTCTCGTGTTTCCCTCTGTGTCCCTGTTCTCTCTGTCCATAATTTGAATCTAACTGCTTCTTCACATTGAATTCTGAAAGGCAGCTTAGGATCGGGGCAGTGGTAATTACAGATTTCCCCTGTCTCTCTGTTTTGTGTTTGAAGGATTTTCAGGAATGTACAGACCCTACAGCTGTGGGAGTATTTACCTCCCCCCAGCTACCAGAAGAATGTCGATTATAGCCGAAAGACCAGTCAGACCCTTGTGCATTTCCTTTAAGCCTGAAACTTACATCCTTCATTCATCCAAAGACTTGGACAGCCGTGTGTCTTCCTTTTTGTATACCCTAGACATCAAAGATGAGGCTCAGGTGACAAAGTGCCTTTTGAAAATACTTGCCCTTAGGGCTTCTTGTTAGCATGATTACTTATTTAACAAGTTAAGAATTTTCACTTGATATAAATACATATGATGTAACTTCAGGAAAATTCTTTATTGCATGTACTTATTTACCCAAATAAATGTTCACGTATGTAATAATGGGCTTTCAGTTTTTTTAATGGAACATATGTCCTGTATTGGGTTTCTATTTTTAAATTGCACTTTTATTTGCATTACATATAATTATGCAATATACACTTTACAGTTCACCCTGAACTGATTGAATTATTTATATGAGGTTTTAAATACAAAGATATATAAACATTAAAGCTACAATGTCAGAAGTAAACTTGGCTTTCATTTTATATAAAATGAATGCTAAATATATCTTTTTTTCTTGAGAACTCAGACCCATCAAACACATTTAGGTAAGTTTTTTTCTCCTGAGTATATTTTAGTTTAGAAAAGTCTTTAAAAAAATAATCTGAGTCTATCCTCCTACACAATCAGTTAGGATATTTTCCCCACCCGAGTAAAACTTATTAATTAATATAACAATTTTAAATTTCAGTACAATTAAACCAAAGTTGATCAACTATTTGAGGCTAAGTGACAAATTTAAACTAATTTATTTCACATAATACATTGAATTTATATAAGGATTATAAATAGGTCTAAATAAGAGTAATATTTGAGATTGTTTTGTTTACTTTAAATTCAGACTAGAAGTTTAAACTTCTTTTGTTTACTTTTAAATCCAAACTATAAGTTTAGACTTCTTTGCTTTGAATTTTTTTTTTTAATTTAAATAGATATTTTGATGTCATTTTAGAACACCTACTGGTTTGCAAGTATCTTAAACAGCATGAGTTGAGTAATTGTTTGCACGTAATCAAAACTAGCCAAGAAGATTAAAGACCAGGAGAAAACAGAAATTTCCATATTATGATTAGACAAAAAGGAGAAGAAACTTATGTCCACAAAATCAGAAGATTAGAATAAAATAAGAGGGGAAAGAATGTCCACAAAATTAGAAGGCGGAAAGAGAAAGAAAACGAGGTATTAGCCTCTGCTTCCATCGACCTCAGCAGAGATTGGATACTAGTGATAAATAATATTTGTATATGATTTTCAAAAAATTCTTTCAGAAGCCCAGAGCAGTCTACTTGCCTTTTATCAGGCTCAGTTCCTTTTTGTGGCTGAATACTGTTACAATTTAAAAAGAAGTTGGTTTTTAAATTAGTCTTGATTTTTCATCCATCCCATTTTATTAAAATTTTTGAAATCTTTTTAATTGAGAAAGGCATAGGTGTTAATGAGAAAGATCCCCTAGTATATGTGGAATATATGTGGTCATATTCTTTTTCCGTTTGAGCTTTTCCAAAGGCAGCTGCAGAGTGTTTGAATTCCGTAGACGTTGACATATGTTTACGTAAGTCTGTTTGACCATCAGCAGATTACGTTTCCATGTCTCACTGTGGACTGTTTAAGCAGATGTGTCTTACTCCAGAAAAAGCCAACTTTTCTCTCCTTTCCTTTGCATTTGTCATCACTGCATTTTTCAGAATTTCAAAAAGGTTATAAGCAACAACAAAAAGGAACAGCTGTGCCTTTATTTCTCCAGAATAGAGGTTATTTCTAAGTTTCCCAGTAGGGTAAGTCAGCTTTTGCCAATTACTGTGGTGAAACTGAATCCCAGTCCTTTTCAGGAAGATGGCTATTTTCATCTTTTTTTTTTTTTTTTTTTTTTGTTACAATGTGATGTCAATTCCTGGCGTGGAGGCCACAAGCTTCCAGAAAAGCAATTGAGCTAGCATGCCTTGGAAATCATGAGACTCGCTTAATGAGAGAATTAGTTATATAAAATTGAAATCGAAATTGAAAAATTATCTTTAAAAAGTAAGAGATCAGTTACAGACAGAGCATTTATTTGGCTCTTATTGGCTAATTTCATTGTCAGTAGAAATTGGTAGAAAAAACTGCTACAAATTCTAAATGTTTAGCCATACTCTAAAAACTTTTAAGTATTTACTTTTAAGTAGAGAAAATCAGTCTGTCCATATAAAATACAGAAGTTATAGTGCTAATATGTCATAAAAATAAATTCCTATCTTCTAAAAATTTCAAGAGATTTTGTTGTACTACATAAAATTTTCGATAGCCTAAAGCCTTTTGTGTCAATGCCAGAGAATTGATAGTCATTTGACTATCATTTGATTGAAATTTTATTCCCTTTTTGTGTGAGGTGAATTTCCCTCATTATCATCATATCCTAATAGTTGACTGGTGTTTAAAAAAAACAAAACAAGGGCTTCCCTGGTGGCGCAGTGGTTGAGAGTCTGCCTGCCGATGCAGGGAACACGGGTTCGTGCCCCGGTCCGGGAAGATCCCACATGCCGCGGAGTGGCTGGGCCCGTGAGCCATGGCCGCTGAGCCTGCGCGTCCGGAGCCTGTGCTCCGCCACGGGAGAGGCCACAGCAGTGAGAGGCCCGCGTACCACAAAAAAAAAAAAAAAAACAAACAAACAAAAAAACCAAAACATTAATTTCATGTGATTTTTTTTGTGTGCATGCTTAAAGGAACATTGAATGATAAGGAATCAACAACAACAAAAAGAAAAACTTTTAAATTCTCTATTTGTGTTTAACTAAGGGTTTTAAATTTGGGATTACAAATGGAGACCATCAATTGGTTTGTGTAGTATTTAAAACTTTTTTCTTTGATTTGTTGCTAATATTTAAAAATGGGAAAAAAAATTCTGAAATGGGAGATTTTACATATGAATCCAGATTCCCAGATTTTTGTGAATAATTGGAAGATCTGGTCTTCTTCCATCATGGTAGCACTTACTGGAGCCACAAAGCATCTGCCCCACCCCCATCTTTATCTCCAGCTCCCACAGGTCCATACCAGGCACTTTGCCCTTCATGCTTTCTGCCTGCCTGTGTAGGCATTTGAATTTGCTGTCTTTAATTTAAATATAAAATTTACAATGAGTTATGAGTGTGAAAATCAGCTTTGAAAGTTGCTAAATTCTATCCCAGAATTCTGTTTAGTACAGTTTTTTAAAAATGATTAATGCTTTCATTTTAATTAGATCTATAACAGAAATGTGTCCTTTTAAATATGGTGTATTGAAATTCAGCATTGTATTGCAATGCTGTGTTTACTGATTGATGATTTTTGGAGTAACAGCATTTATTCAATAAAGGAACAAAGATAGTTTCTGACTTGGACATTCTGAACATATGGCTAATCTTCTAAATGGATCCGATGAAACAAAGCCCAGTCCTTAAATCCGCCTTCACTGAGCACCCACCATGGACACGAGACCCTGCATTACCCAAGGTTGACAAAGAAGCAGTTTCCACCTCTTTGTAGGGAAGTTAAACATAGGTGGAAATAAAGGCAAAATAGAGTATGAAGTGAGAAAAACCCATCAGAACTTCAGCGCGAGACCTCTGGGAGTTCAAGGCAAGACGTCCTTCTCCTATCCAGGGGGTTCAGGGAAAGCCACGTGGACTTGGACTTGCTGTTTGTTTCCCAAGTTCACTTTGACTTATATGACAAAAATGGGTCTGGAGCATGACGAATGACAAATAATTTGGACATGATGGGGAGAGAGCAAGGGCCCCCAGTGTGAATTCCTCTGGTGGGCAGGTATATTCAGATGGTGATCCTGACTTGTCATGGTGTAAAATGATTGAAAATTGGCATGGTAAATAAAGCTCCAGGTACATTACTATGACTCAGCTTTTTTTCCCCTTCTGTTGACACTACTCCAAAGTCATTATTTTGGGTCGTTTGGCCTTATTTTGCATGAGTGAGTCATTTAATAACTATTATTGCTCTGGTGTAATGCCAGCCTCATAAATACCAATGCAGACTTAAGACAGACAAAAATGGATTCTAAGGGGGTCCTTTCAAATGTCAGATATTGTTAATTAGATCTTTAAAAATTATCATCAACATGAACCCAAACTTTAAAAAAAATCGAAGACACCTCTTGGACATCCAGTACCCCTCTCCTTTGCAGTCTGCAAAGCACTGATCTAATCTAATTTCTAGTTTTTGATGCCAACTGAAGCTCACAGAGGGAAGGGACATTCTCAAGCTCACACAGTATGAGTCAGTGGCAGTTGTGGGACCAGAACCCAAGTCTCATGTTCCTCCTTTATTGCATATTCCACTGCACCTTGTTTTTTTAAAAATTTATTTATTATTCATTTTTGGCTGTGTTGGGTCTTCGTTGCTGCGCGCGGGCTTTCTCTACTTGCGGCGAGCGGGGGCTACTCTTCGTTGCGTTGCGCCGGCTTCTCATTGTGGTGGTTTCCCTTGTTGCGGAGCACGGGCTCTAGGCACGCGGGCTTCAGTAGTTAATCTCACGTGGGCTCAGTAGTTGTGGCTCGAAGGCTCTAGAGCACAGTCTCAGTAGTTGTGGCGCACGGGCTTGGTTGCTCTGTGGCATGTGGGATCTTCCCGGACCAGGGCTTGAACCCGTGTCCCCTGCATTGGCAGGTGGATTCTTAATCTCTGCGCCACCAGGGAAGTCCCCACTGCACCTTGTTAACCATAAGAAATGTTGTTCAACATTGTGTTACAGACTTTGGGGGATTAGTTTGGAAAGGCAATGCACCTATGTAATATTGCTATGGAAAAATAGGTTTATTTCTCTATCTTTTAAAAATTTTTTATTCTTTTATTGAAGTATAGTTGATTTACATTATCATGTTAGTTTCAGGTGTATGGCACGGTGAGATATATATATATATATATATATATTATTTTTCAGATTCTTTTCCCTTATAGGTTATTACAAAATATTGAGTATAGTTCCCTATGCTATACAGTAGCCCCTTGTTGGTTATCTATTTTATATATAGTAGTGTGTATTTGTAAATCCCAGCCTTCTAATTTATCCCCCTCCCCCTTCCCCTTTGGTAACCAGACCAGCAATGCTCCTTGGAATGACTCATGACAGAAATGGGGCAAATGACTCCCCAGTTACCCAAGATTGAGAGGTTTCCTGGGAATGTGGGACTTTTGGTGCAAAAATGGACAGTTGGCCATGATACCTGTAAATATATGAATGCATCATGCTTAAGATGTTGCTTTTGGTGAGGAAGCAGAAGTATTCATATTCTGCATCAGAATTTTCCCCCCAAAGTTTATGTATTATTTGCAAAACTTTCTTCTAGAAACATAGTTACACCTTCCATTGGATGGTTACAAACAATTTATTACAAACTAAAAATTTTGTTAACTTCTGGAGGTAACTTCTGTAGGGTGTGTTATGAGTTTATATAATTTCTTGCTGCCCTCTAGTGGCTAAATCCTCAACAGGGCCTTTGTGATTAGCAATCTTAAATGTAACACTTTAATGTTTAAAGGCCTTGACAGAAAAACAAACCAGTTGGTCAAATTAATTTGTCAGGGGATTGTTAGTAATTAGTAGACATTAAGAGCTCTTAAAATGATTAAACGTAGACATTTCAGATGGCTCGAAAAATACGGTTTTTATTTTCATGGAGAGTAACTTTTCATGTAAGATGCCTCTTATGTGGTGGTTTTATTTATTTATTTATTTATTTATTTATTTATTTTTGGCTGCTCTGGGTCTTCGTTGCTGCACACAAGCTTTCTCTAGTTGTGGCAAGCGGGGGCTACTCTTCGTTGCAGGTGTGTGGGCTTCTCATTGCGGTGGCTTCACTTGTTGTGGAGCACGGGCTCTAGGCGCGCGGGCTTCAGTAGTTAATCTCACGTGGGCTCAGTAGTTGTGGCTCGCGGGCTCTAGAGCGCAGGCTCAGTAGTTGTGGCGCACGGGCTTAGTTGCTCCGCGACATGTGGGATCTTGCCGGACCAGGGCTGGAACCTGTGTCCCCTGCATTGGCAGGCAGATTCTTAACCACTGCGCCACCAGGGAAGCCCTCATGTAGTGTTTTTGAAAACACTTCTTTATTGAAGTGCATTTTATATGGAGAAAAGTGTTCCTATCATAAGCACATATGTGCGAATTTCTATGAAGTGAACACACTAACTACACCATTACCCACCCCTCCCCCAAATATAACCACTGACTTTTAGCACCATCATTTTGTTTGATTTTGTACTTCACATAAAGTGGAAGGAGACGGTGTATACTCTGTGGCTTGCGGCTTATATAGTATTTTAATGCTAAAGTAATTCACATTTCCTTTCAACCTGGACAATGAAGTAGCTAACAAAGACAGATTAACGAAAAACATTAGAAAGCCCAAACCATTCTTATCATTTTAGTATTTTTCCTGACAGTCTTCTTGAGGGGAGCAGAGGTATGCATGTAGTGTGTGTGTGTGTGTGTGTGTGTATGTGCACGCCCTGCACGGAGAGTGTATACCTACATTCGCATCTGTACAGAAGCGAGACTGTATTCCACACCCTGTCTTATAACCTTTGTAACTTCTATTTCATGAACATTGTTCTATTTATAAGACTCATATTTAACAGAGCAACGTGTCTTGAATGGATATGTGTCTTCCCCTAGAGGACTGAGTCTTGTTCCGTGGCCCACATTTGGTGGTGGGTGGATTATGGGATGGAGGCAGGAAGCCTGTAGCAGTGGAAGGGCTGGGCTTGGGGAGCAGGGGTTCTCTGCACAGGAAGACCTTCCGCCTCCTCCCGGCTGTGGGCTGCTCTGCACCTGGCCACATGGCCATGGCTCCCACAGTAAATGCTCTCCTTTCCTTTTCCTGCAGCGTTGGTATCATCTATGGTTTTGTGGCGAACCAACACATAAGGACTCACATTGAAAAGACTCGGAAATTGTCAGAAAGTAATTTCAACGACTTGAGAACCCTCCTGAATGCAACTCCAGGGGTAAGGACCACAATCTATATATCCCATGATGCTTTGTGTTTGAGGCCTTTGGGAGTTCCTGTGTATATTTGGAATCTTATTTGGACCTTCTGGAAACCCTATAATTATTGTAGACAGGTGTTGTCTTTTAATTTTAAAGATAAAGGAATAAAGGCCTAGCAAGTGATTTTCGAAAGAATACAAAGCATAATTTCAGAATTAGTGCTTTTATTTTATTTCATTTTACTTTATTTCTTTTAGTAAGGTATAACATATAATTATATTACTTATTATAAAAGTGCTTAACCATGTTAAAGGTCTCATGAGTTTTTCAATTTTATTTATTTATTTTTGGCTGTGTTGGTCTTCGTTCCTGCGTGCAGGCTTTCTGTAGTTGTGGTGAGCAGGGACTACTCTTCGTTTCGGAGCGCGGGCTTCTCATTGCAGTGGCTTCTCTTGTTGCGGAGCACGGGCTGTAGGCACGCGGGCTTCAGTAGTTGTGGCTCGCGGGCTCTAGAGCACAGGTTCAGTAGTTGTGGCGCACGGGCTTAGTTGCTCCGCGGCATGTGGGATCTTCCCGGACCAGGGTTCGAACCCGTGTCCCCTGCATTGACAGGAGGATTCTTAACCACTGCGCCACCAGGGAATCCCCATGACTTTTTTTAAAAAGAAAAAATCTTTGGTGCCTCTGTCCTTTCTTTTTCACAATATCATTAACTCCCCATCGTTTGCTTGAAGTTACTCTGGTAATGAAACCTTTCTGTTTTATAAACAGTTATTTGTTAATATCTGTATAGATGTGTAAAATTCCCTGGGAAGGAGAGACACACACAACACGCACGGAAGTTGTCTCTGGGGACAGGGTGACCTGAGGGTACCTTTTTTCTGTATCCCAGAAGCACATTTATGCTTTGTCTATTCGGAACATCTTTTTAAAAAACCTCTCAGCAGAGGGCTTCCCTGGTGGCGCAGTGGTTAAGAATCCGCCTGCCAATGCAGGGGGCACAGGTTCGAGCCCTGGTCCAGGAAGATCCCACATGCTGCAGAGCAACTAAGCCCATGCACCACAACTTATGAGCCTGCTCTCCAGAGCCCATGAGTCACAGCTACTGAAGCCCGCAGGCCTAGAGCCCGTGCTCTGCAACAAGAGAAGCCACCGCAATGAGAAGCCCACGCACCGCAACGAAGAGTAGCCCCTGCTCGCTGCAACTAGAGGAAGCCCCCAGGCAGCAACGAAGGCCCAACGCAGCCAAAGATTAAATAAATAAATCCAGAGCCCATGAGTCACAGCTACTGAAGCCCGCAGGCCTAGAGCCCGTGCTCTGCAACAAGAGAAGCCACCGCAATGAGAAGCCCACGCACCGCAACGAAGAGTAGCCCCTGCTCGCTGCAACTAGAGGAAGCCCCCAGGCAGCAACGAAGGCCCAACGCAGCCAAAAATTAAATAAATAAATAAATAAATAAATAAATAAATAAATAAATAAATAAATAAATAAATAAATAAATAAATAAATAAATAAATAAATAAATAAATAAATAAATAAATAAATAAATAAATAAATAAATAAATAAATAAATAAATAAATAAATAAATAAATAAATAAATAAATAAATAAATAAATAAATAAATAAATAAATAAATAAATAAATAAATAAATAAATAAATAAATAAATAAATAAATAAATAAATAAATAAATAAATAAATAAATAAATAAATAAATAAATAAATAAATAAATAAATAAATAAATAAATAAATAAATAAA
>NC_041220.1:101211967-101213456 GCF_002837175.3 Physeter macrocephalus
GCACAGGTTCAGTAGTTGTGGCGCACGGGCTTAGTTGCTCCGCGGCATGTGGGATCTTCCCGGACCAGGGTTCGAACCCGTGTCCCCTGCATTGACAGGAGGATTCTTAACCACTGCGCCACCAGGGAATCCCCATGACTTTTTTTAAAAAGAAAAAATCTTTGGTGCCTCTGTCCTTTCTTTTTCACAATATCATTAACTCCCCATCGTTTGCTTGAAGTTACTCTGGTAATGAAACCTTTCTGTTTTATAAACAGTTATTTGTTAATATCTGTATAGATGTGTAAAATTCCCTGGGAAGGAGAGACACACACAACACGCACGGAAGTTGTCTCTGGGGACAGGGTGACCTGAGGGTACCTTTTTTCTGTATCCCAGAAGCACATTTATGCTTTGTCTATTCGGAACATCTTTTTAAAAAACCTCTCAGCAGAGGGCTTCCCTGGTGGCGCAGTGGTTAAGAATCCGCCTGCCAATGCAGGGGGCACAGGTTCGAGCCCTGGTCCAGGAAGATCCCACATGCTGCAGAGCAACTAAGCCCATGCACCACAACTTATGAGCCTGCTCTCCAGAGCCCATGAGTCACAGCTACTGAAGCCCGCAGGCCTAGAGCCCGTGCTCTGCAACAAGAGAAGCCACCGCAATGAGAAGCCCACGCACCGCAACGAAGAGTAGCCCCTGCTCGCTGCAACTAGAGGAAGCCCCCAGGCAGCAACGAAGGCCCAACGCAGCCAAAAATTAAATAAATAAATAAATAAATAAATAAATAAAAACCTCTCAGCAGAAACCATCAGACATATGATGCTGAGCTAATGGGTACCAACATGCAGAGAGAAGGATGCTATCCTATTAGATTCACTAATAAGAGCCTGCCAGAATCCATGGGCTTCCTTACACAGGGATGTGTTCTTACAGGCTTAATATATTCTAAAAAAATGCCAACACATTAAATATGGTACTAGTTTTTTAATATGTGGTTGGAACTAAAAATGCAAGGAGTGCAGGGATTTTTAATATTGAGATTATAGAAGCTAACTTTATTCAGCTTTATAGCCTGTGCAGGGAGGGAAATGCTTCATTTCCCCAGTTTGTGAGTAAAAATTCATATTTTTTACCTGTCATTCTAAAGATGCCCAAGTAAAATCTGTCTCCTAAAAAGTTGGCAAAGTTAAACACATAGCAATCATGGCTGGTGAACTTTGGGGTTGCTTTCATAATCTCGGAAAGAGACTAAAGTGTTATGGCTTTGGGGGAAACTTATCTATTTCAAAATATATGAAAGAGCTCTAACAAATCTATAAAAAAATTGGGCAGAGAATGTCAATAATTGATTTACAGAGGAAATATAACTGGTCCCAAACATAATAAATTTTTTTAATACATTTTTATTGGAGTATAATTGCTTCACAATGCTGTGTTAGTTTCTGTTGTACAACAAAGTGAGTCGGCCATATGCATACATATATCCCCATATCCCCTCCCTCTTGAG
>NC_041220.1:101217536-101219724 GCF_002837175.3 Physeter macrocephalus
GCACAGGTTCAGTAGTTGTGGCGCACGGGCTTAGTTGCTCCGCGGCATGTGGGATCTTCCCGGACCAGGGTTCGAACCCGTGTCCCCTGCATTGACAGGAGGATTCTTAACCACTGCGCCACCAGGGAATCCCCATGACTTTTTTTAAAAAGAAAAAATCTTTGGTGCCTCTGTCCTTTCTTTTTCACAATATCATTAACTCCCCATCGTTTGCTTGAAGTTACTCTGGTAATGAAACCTTTCTGTTTTATAAACAGTTATTTGTTAATATCTGTATAGATGTGTAAAATTCCCTGGGAAGGAGAGACACACACAACACGCACGGAAGTTGTCTCTGGGGACAGGGTGACCTGAGGGTACCTTTTTTCTGTATCCCAGAAGCACATTTATGCTTTGTCTATTCGGAACATCTTTTTAAAAAACCTCTCAGCAGAGGGCTTCCCTGGTGGCGCAGTGGTTAAGAATCCGCCTGCCAATGCAGGGGGCACAGGTTCGAGCCCTGGTCCAGGAAGATCCCACATGCTGCAGAGCAACTAAGCCCATGCACCACAACTTATGAGCCTGCTCTCCAGAGCCCATGAGTCACAGCTACTGAAGCCCGCAGGCCTAGAGCCCGTGCTCTGCAACAAGAGAAGCCACCGCAATGAGAAGCCCACGCACCGCAACGAAGAGTAGCCCCTGCTCGCTGCAACTAGAGGAAGCCCCCAGGCAGCAACGAAGGCCCAACGCAGCCAAAAATTAAATAAATAAATAAATAAATAAATAAATAAATAAATAAATAAATAAATAAATAAATAAATAAATAAATAAATAAATAAATAAATAAATAAATAAATAAATAAATAAATAAATAAATAAATAAATAAATAAATAAATAAATAAATAAATAAATAAATAAATAAATAAATAAATAAATAAATAAATAAATAAATAAATAAATAAATAAATAAATAAATAAATAAATAAATAAATAAATAAATAAATAAATAAATAAATAAATAAATAAATAAATAAATAAATAAATAAATAAATAAATAAATAAATAAATAAATAAATAAATAAATAAATAAATAAATAAATAAATAAATAAATAAATAAATAAAAACCTCTCAGCAGAAACCATCAGACATATGATGCTGAGCTAATGGGTACCAACATGCAGAGAGAAGGATGCTATCCTATTAGATTCACTAATAAGAGCCTGCCAGAATCCATGGGCTTCCTTACACAGGGATGTGTTCTTACAGGCTTAATATATTCTAAAAAAATGCCAACACATTAAATATGGTACTAGTTTTTTAATATGTGGTTGGAACTAAAAATGCAAGGAGTGCAGGGATTTTTAATATTGAGATTATAGAAGCTAACTTTATTCAGCTTTATAGCCTGTGCAGGGAGGGAAATGCTTCATTTCCCCAGTTTGTGAGTAAAAATTCATATTTTTTACCTGTCATTCTAAAGATGCCCAAGTAAAATCTGTCTCCTAAAAAGTTGGCAAAGTTAAACACATAGCAATCATGGCTGGTGAACTTTGGGGTTGCTTTCATAATCTCGGAAAGAGACTAAAGTGTTATGGCTTTGGGGGAAACTTATCTATTTCAAAATATATGAAAGAGCTCTAACAAATCTATAAAAAAATTGGGCAGAGAATGTCAATAATTGATTTACAGAGGAAATATAACTGGTCCCAAACATAATAAATTTTTTTAATACATTTTTATTGGAGTATAATTGCTTCACAATGCTGTGTTAGTTTCTGTTGTACAACAAAGTGAGTCGGCCATATGCATACATATATCCCCATATCCCCTCCCTCTTGAGCCTCCTTCCCACCCTCCCCATTCCACCCCTCTACGTTGTCGCAAAGCACCAAGCTGATCTCCCTGTGCTATGCAGCTGCTTCCCACTAGGTAACTATTTTACATTCGGTAGTGCATATATGTCGATACTACTCTCACTTCGCCCCAGCTTCCCCCTCCCCACCGTGTCCTCAAGTCCATTCGCTATGTCTACGTCCTTATTCCTGCTCTGCCACTAGGTTCATCAGTACCATTTTTTTTTTTTTACATTCCATATATATGTGTTAGCATACAGTATTTGTTTTTCTCTTTCTGATTTACTTCACTCTGTATGACAGACTCTAGGTCCATTCACCTCACTACAAATAACTCAATTTCATTTCTTTTTA
>NC_041220.1:101219797-101233090 GCF_002837175.3 Physeter macrocephalus
TGTATGTCTTCTTTGGTGAAATGTCTATTTAGGTCTTCTGCCCATTTTTTAATAGGGTTGTTTGTTTTTTTGATATTGAGCTCCATGAGCTGTTTGTATATTTTGGAGATTAATCCTTTGTCCGTTGTTTCATTTGCAAGTTAACTTTACTCCAGTAATTGGAGAAATGAACAATTAAATAATAATGCACATTTTCACTAAGGAGATGGGCAATAGTTATTTTATTTAAAAGTGGTAACACCCAGTGTTGCAGAGGGTGTGGGGAAGCAGACCCACAAAGACACAGTAGGCAGAGGGTGAGTGGCCCCAGCAGAGGTCAGTAATAGCTGCTAAGTAAAATGATCCTAGGGTGGTAGATTTCACACAGCCTCAAATTCTCTGCAGTTCCTCCTTTCAAGAGGTGGATCTATTTTCCATCCCCTCAAATCTTGGATGTGTCTGTGACCTGCTTTGACCAAACAAATGAAGTAGACGTGACCTTGTGCTAGTTTTGACCTTAGGCTTCCAAAGGTCTTGCAGTGTCTACTCTTGTCCTGTTGCTAGAGGGACCACTATGTGAAAACACCCAGGCTGGCCGCTTGGGAGGAGAGACCACATAGAGAGAGGGATCCATTTGTCCCCAGCCAAGCCAGCACCAACCAGGAGATCGGCATAGCCAATCCACAGAATCATGAGAAATAAGAAATCATATTTCTTAAGCCAATAAGAAGTCTGAGCATCCAAAAAATAGAAATATCTCTAAGAACCTGCCTTTTTTTAAAAAAAACACTCTGATTCAGGATAATTTTCATATGTTAAATCTCTTTTTATTGTGGCTTGGGAAACCTCCAGAAGAAGAGCTTTCATGTAATCTTTTTTTTTTTTTTTTTTAAAGCAAATTGACTATGTACTGGACCAGTATACCACCACAAAGGCAAGGGCATTCTCAGATCTGGAGAGTGAGTAAAATTTAATGTTGACTCAGATGTGTTTGTTTTGGCTAGAAGATGCTATGGCATCTCCCATAAAACATGGACTAAGAAATGTAGTATGCTGTTTTTGCAGTTTCTGCGTGAACAGAGGGTGAAAACAGAACAGTAATTCCCTAGCATTACTGACAACGTGTAGTTTGTTACTCAGCCATTAAAGCCTAGCATTTATTATAAAAATGCTTCTGCTTTCCTGCACAGACACCTGTTCTTCACTCCCCACGCGGGAGAAGAATTGGGTCTCTGTCCGATCTGCTGTTAAAGACAGATATGGGCCCCCCGGAGAAGCGAGTGGCTTCAGGAATTAGCGGGGTGGGTGGTGCTGGCCCCACGTGCTCAGTGGTTAGCAACCAGGGGCTGTTTTGCCCTCAAGACGACATCTGGCAACATCTGGAGGCATTTTCAGTGTCCCGGTTGGGTCCCATCCATTGGCAGAGGCCAGGGATGTGGCTAAAACCCCTGCAACGCACAGGGCAGGTCCCACAGGAAAGACGGATCCGGCCCTCGACGTCGATGGAGCCCAGGTTCAGAAACCCTGGTCCAGCTGGAGAGGTTAGGGACACCTGCAGCCGTGCATCAAGGTGATAAGGTGAACCTATTCCTAGCAAAGAAACACTGAGTCTGCGGTGGTTAAGTTTGCACGGGGGCGCAGCTGGTGTGAGGGCTTGGAAGTGTGCCAAGATATCTCCGCACGAGAGTCCACGGCCATACGGGGTGTGGAGAGAAAAGTGGGATTTCGCATCGGGAGAGACTAAACCAGGCAATGAGATCGGCATCGGGAGGAGACTGAGAGGTAAGAGGAGAATAAAGAAAGAGACCCCACCCTCACTGTCCCTTATGCTTCTTGGAATGTAGATATTAAGTTGTTGCTGGGAGGCGGAATTTTCGAACAGCTCAAACCCAGAGTGGTCCCTGTGCTGGATGACATCAAGGCCATGGCAGAAGGTAAGCACTGTGGCAGCAGGACTAAGACAGCCTCCACCCGGAACGCTCAGCCTCTGAGGCTCCCTCGCCCTTTTCTCGTTTTCCCTGAGGGTCAGCTAGGGCAGAGCCATGGTCCGTCCTTCCTTCCTTCCTTCCTCCCTCCCTCCCTTTCTTTCCTTCCTTCCTTCCACACCCGGCCCCGCCCATCTTTCCAGTCTCTTCCGCCAGCACCCCACTTTCCATTCTAGCCGTGAATCTCAGTGTTCGTTCTGATGTAAGTCCCCAAAGGTATCATTCTTCCCCAGACCCTGTACTGCACAGGCTTCCTCTGCCTGAAATGCCACAGAACCTTCTTCTTCTAACATGCATATTAGAAAATTGTGTTCCTAGAATGTGTATTTAGCCTTGACAAAGAAGTTGAAAACAGCAAGGCTTGTCTTTAGAATGAGTCTTACCCCTATGGTTGAATCATAGTCAATCGCAGCAGAGGTTCAGTGGTACCTGAATAAAGGAAAATAGATGGAAGAAAAAAGAAAACAAACAAAAACATAAGTTTTCTTGCTTTTGTCCTTACTGGGATATTGTTAGTGTACAACAGTTGTCTGAAGTTCACAACAAATACACTTAAACTCAATTGAAATAAATCTTCAGGCAGTGGTTAATTTTGTTTCTGTCCATTAGCCGTATTTCTGAAGGAAGGACATGGGTTGGGGAGGGGTCCTTCCTTCCTTCCTTCCCCTCATGGTGAGGAAATGAGGCCTCCTGCCAACCGTGTTATTGACCGAGGAAGCTGATTGTCCAGCCCCAGTCAGTCCTCAGACGAACGCAGCCCCTGCTGCCAGCTTGACTGCAACCTCAGGAGAGATCCTGAGCTCAACCACTCAGCTAAGCCAATCCCAGATTTCTGACCCTCACATACTATGTGAGATAATAAACCTTTGTAGTTTTAAGCTGCTGACTTTTGGAATAATATCTCCTGCAGCAATAGATAACTAATACGGTACAGAATCCGCAGTGGCAGCTATTTTCCTAAACCATCAATTTCCTATCCAGCCTTCAACACATGGAGAAGGAGAACTAAGAGCTTCTGATTTCCTAGTCAATATACTATGCTATTTGTGACTCATCAGAATATAATACTCCTTGATTTTAAGGCAGCATATATTGTATAGACCATTGGATTAATTAATGTCTTTTTTGGGGAAAAGAGGAAAGTACCGCATTAAATGCAAAATTGATTGCATGCTCATTTCACTAAAGTTAAAATGTAAAAAAAGAAAGCAAAAGGAACCAGTGAATCAGGGAAATACGGTAATCTTTAAAAACTGAAAGATGGCCCACTATGGAAACAAAAAATAATGAGTGAAAGAAAAAATGCACAAAAATGGTAACACAATGGGCTAATAAGGGGCATGGTTTTAGATAAAGAGCTCAGTGTCCAAGGAGTGTAACCTCTTATTCCTGTTAATTACATTTTGTTACAACTGAGTGTTACATTTCTTTCCTCCAATAACCCCATTTACGACACGAAATGAACTCTTTGTCTTCATGGCCAACAGATGGCCCCCAAACCATGTGTTATTGTCCTTTATTGAAAATTAAATGACATTAGTCATAAAATGACACCCTACATAAGTAGGGTGTCAGGTTGAAATATCAAAATACTAAAAAAGTGAATTTGCAATGGAGCACCATGTGCTTGTTTATTAAGCCCGTTAACTAATAGTATATAGTGGAGGGTCTGATAACTACCGTAATTTCGAAGTAGTGATGAGCAGACACAATACTGCCAGATATCAGCAAACACTGGATATTAAATGAAAATATTTCTGATTTTTTCAGTGACAGAGGCACTGACAGAGATTCACTGTCTACTTTCAAAAGAGAATCAAAAGGCTAAAGTGTAACTGGAGGCTAGTGGAAATGAAGATGTGGGTTTGGTTTGGTTTTTTTTCTTCCAAGTTCACAAATCCCTTTGAGTCTGTGCACAGACCCCAGTTTAAGAACCGCCGATTTCACCTCAAATAGTTCAGGTTTGTCCAGGTAACTGATTATATCAGAAACAAGGAGCTCCAGGTTGTCCTAGAGTTGAATGAACAGTCTTCATTGATTACTTTGTCACTTGCTGTTTGAGCATTTCTGCCACGGGAATGATAATGAAGCCCAGACTTTTTCCCCAGAGAAGGTTCCTTCCATAGCTGCCCGCCGTCTCTCCCCCTCACCCCCGCCTTCGCCCAGCCTTGTGTCTTAGCAGGAAATATCACTTAATTGGCGGGGACAGAACTATGAGAAGAGGTGGACACCTTGGTGGCTCCTCATTGCTTCACCTTGAGACTTCATCACTCATGTCTAATAGCCACGCAAAACCTTCCCTCTCCACTGCCCTCGGCATCCCTCTTGCTAATGATCCTCTGGGTCCCCTCATTATAACTTCAAGTGTTTGCACTTCACTGATAGATTACTCATCATTTGGGCTGACCCTCTGACCTTTTCCAATCAAATCTCTCCTGTCATCTCTCTTACTCTCTTATAAACATCTTTCGAGTAATCATGTGTCATTTACCTGATTCATACAGACAAATCTCTATCTGGTTTTCAGCTAAGTGGACTGTTGTCTCATGCAACTGAAACTAGCTTCAGGTGAGGCTTGATCTAGTAGTGAGATTCTTTCCACCTAGCTGTTCTCTACAGTGTCTGCATCATTCTAATGCACACTCCGCTTGCAGTTGAGAGAGGGCTGACACCAGCTACACTGGCCCTCCTGCTCAACCAGATTTCCCCTCCAGTTGGGTCATCTGAGGTCCCATGGCCAGCTCTGAACCAGTGCTACCCAGGGGAAATGGGTTGGCTGGGGGCAGTCAAGGCCCACTCCTTAAGCTGAGGGTGGAACCCACGTTACCCAAACTCTGCTGCACCACAGGGGAGGGCTGACATGGCTTCTGAGATGCCAGCCAGCCAAGTCCAACAAAGCAAGTGTTTGTAGAATTGATCAGCCATGAAGTAAAATTTAGAAAGCTATTGAGTGTTGAGGTCCTGCCCTGTGGCAATGCTATATAGCAGGTACTTTTCCTGCATCATGTCAGTCGGTGCTCACAACAGCTCTGTGGGGTGAGTATGGTTACCTCCATTTTACCAACTCAAGATAGTGAGGCTCAAAGTTCATGTAACTTGTCCCAGATGAGGTAGCTGGGAAGTGGCAGAGTTGGGATCCAGACCCTGGTCTGATTATAAGGCCTGTGCTGCCTGGACCATTCCAGATGGTATTTGGGTACATGTGGGAGTGTTAAGGTGTAGGGTGCTTCTGGGCCAGCCACAGCAACACAGCACAGTGTAACTTTGAAAGAACAGTTGGGAATCTGGAGTTCAAGAGCTGGTGTGACCACAGGATGATGCCAGGCATCTCTGCACCCCAGATCCCTCTCAAGTCAGTGCATTGGAGTAGTGGTCGGCCAAGATCCCGTCCAGCTCCCAAATTATGTGAAGACAAATGCTGTGCAAAGTGGTGCAACGTGGTTGGCATGTACCTTTACTTTTTGCCTCATGGTTTGCCCAATTTTTAAAGTCGATTAAAACAGATTTTTCTTTTCTTTTCAGTGCTTCCTGTATTATTGAAGCATTTTATATATATATATATATATATATGTTTTTATTTTTTTTAAGCCAGCCTGAATAAGTTAAACTTTAGCCTCTGATGTTGCCAGAGCTTCTTAAAATGTACTCAATAAACTGCTTTGTCAAGTTTTTTGCTAAAAATCCTTTGCGGGCTTCCCTGGTGGCGCGGTGGTTGGGAGTCCGCCTGCCGATGCAGGGGACAAGGGTTCGTGCCCCGGTCCGGGAAGATCTCACATAATGTTAATTAGTTAAACTGAGAATCTAAAATATCTTTCCACTGACTCCAGATACATAATATATGTGACCTTGGTAGGCTTGGAATGACCCCCAGAGTTATAACCCAGTAGACATTTTATAAAATGCTTTGAAGCCTTTGGAAAAAAAAAAAATTATTACTTCTGAGTCCTTCTTGGGACATGACAGCGTAGCACCCAGAACCTAGAATGTCTGTACATGGTGCCTAAATGGACACATGCTTTCTGGGCCATCAACTCATTTTATCATCCATCATTCTTTGTTGTTGCTGTTGTTTGTTTCTTGCCTTAAAATAACACATCTTGAAGTCAAAGTGGAAAAGGCAATGAGAGGTAAACCACAGAACATTAAATAGTAAAATGTTAATTAGTTAAACTGAGAATCTAAAATATCTTTCCACTGACTCCAGATACATAATATATGTGACCTTGGTAGGCTTGGAATGACCCCCAGAGTTATAACCCAGTAGACATTTTATAAAATGCTTTGAAGCCTTTGGAAAAAAAAAAATTTATTACTTCTGAGTCCTTCTTGGGACATGACAGCGTAGCACCCATAACCTAGAATGTCTGTACATGGTGCCTAAATGGACACATGCTTTCTGGGCCATCAACTCATTTTATCATCCATCATTGTTTGTTGTTGCTGTTGTTTGTTTCTTGCCTTAAAATAACACATCTTGAAGTCAAAGTGGAAAAGGCAATGAGAGGTAAACCACAGAACATTAAAATGTGAGGTGTGTGATGTGAGTTATATTTTGCAATGCTCTTTTGCATTCTGTTGTGTGTTTCTAGTTGCAGCTGTGTTCTTTGATTCTTGTTTCCCTGTGACAGATATTTATTGAGCCTCTAATATGAGCTGGGTACTAGCTCCATGCTTTGCTGATAATCCTGGGAGGTAGGTGGAAAAGATGAGAAACTGAGGTCCATAGTGACTCTTTGATAAAATCTTTGTTATTATTATTATTATTATCTCAAATACTGTTCAGATAGTAGTTTTTCTGCTGCCTTGCTATAGCACCTTTGGCAAACGCTTTCACCTCTCAGGACCTCAGTTTACTCATCTGTAAATTAGGAGGCTGTTGGGTCATCTCCTGGTTACTAGGGGAATCTGTGATTCTAGGCTGTGCCTTAGCAGGTTTGCTCTTAGGAGATGGCATTGCCCATGTCATCCAAGATGGTACCCCAACCTAGTTTTGATGACTTACTCTGAGACCTGGGGAGGCTTCCAGGATTGGACTGTATGACCCTTCATCCCCAATTCTATCACCTTATCTGAATAGAAAATCTTGGAGTCTGCTTCAAACAATCTTTTCTCTTGAATTTTGGTCCGATCCTGGAAGGTAGTAGAAGAACTGGAGTGAGCCCTCATAATACTTTCAGCAAGAGACCACGACATGAAAGCATGAAAGTGTGTGTGTGTGTGTGTGTGTGTGTGTGATTTTAGAACCAAGTTTTATGTGGTTGCCAGGGAAAATTGGGAAAACCAGTTTTTAAGGGCATTTACACTTTCCTAGCAACATGCAATTGTGGCCTGATGCCCTGACATCTGTTCTGTGAGCCCGGAAGACTTACTTGCTTAGAAGAAAATCAGTGCCCTCTAATTTAAGTTTCACATCTTTTACTGCTGTGATTTTAAGTTGCTGTAGAAAAGAGTTGTATTTTGCTACCTCCCAAGTCATGAATATGGATTTCTATACCCCAGAGAAATCAAGATAGCAAACAATTTTTAGGGATCACCTAGTATAAGGATGTGTCCTAGGCTGCAGGACTTCCAAAATAAAACAGGTGGACTCACTGCTATTGAGGAATTTCAATTTGACCATTCTAATCCCCACATTTTGTGATGAACATGGTGGTGGTTTCATCATTTTTCAGATGAAGACATTGCCAAAGAATGTTCAGGAATCGATTTCCGGTTACATAGCAAGTAGCGAAGTTGGGATCTGTACCTAGACTCGCCTGAATCCAAATCTGTGATCTTAACCATCGCTGTGTCTACTTCCAGCTCTTTGACTATCCATCACCAAAATCCTTCTGGGTGTGATCAGTTTTTATGTGAATTAAAACTGCTTGGGATTGAAGATGCTGGCCTGTCTGGGCTGACCTCTTCAAAGCTAGGCAAGGCTAGGGCACTGACACCTTTTCCTGTGGCTTCTGTTCCAATGCTAGCCAGTTAATGCTGTGCCCACGAGTCCCAGTCACATCCCTAGGTTGGTAATCACCCCTGCGTATTTGAGAGAGCCCCCAGGTAGGAAAGCTGAGTTGGTTGGAGTAGCTGGCAGAGGCAGAGGAGGCCATCAATGTCTTTGTATTCCCCTTTCAGACTGCCCCTCACAGCAGGCTCCTCTGGTTGCCTTCCAGTGTCATTTACAAGTTAATCGCAAGTTCCTTTAGGTTACTTTTGTAGATGAGAAGGGATTTTTCCATTTGCCAGCCCAGTGGGTGCCTCTGTTCTGAAGCGGGCTGTGTTCCTACAGAAATCCAAGAGACCAGAGAAACCCTGGTCGAAGTGAACAGTATCTTAACGGACATGAGACAGTTATCTGCAAATCTTAGCAACAGCCTGAGTAATGTTAAAAGGAACCTGGAGCAAGCACTCACTGACCCCATGTGCTCTGTGCATCCGGTAATGACCACTTGCAGCAACATTATGAACTCTCTAAGCCTTCTGGATGGCAGCATCGATTTTGATCAGGTGAGGAGGTGGCTCCAGGGCAGTGTCATTGGGACAGCTGGGGAGGGCTAAGCATGGGCTCACCCATCAGGTGCCCAGTGGCTGGGGGTCTCTGTCAGCCTTCCTGGTTATTTAGCCGTCATGTTGGAATGGCTGCAGGAGGAGAGAAGGAATAATGGGAAATACTCCTTGAGAGTTCTCTGCCATCGATTTGATGAAATATATCAGAATGAATTTAGCTTTTTTTTGTTCAGATTCTTCTTTTTTTAATTTTTATTTTATTTTGACAGTTTCAGTGTGCATTTTATAAGATATTAGCAATATTCCCTGTGTTGTACAATGTATCCTTGTAGCTCATTTTATCCATAATAGTTGTACCTCTTAATCCCCAACCCTGATATTGCCCCTGCCCGCTCCCCACTAGGAACCACTAGTTTGTTCTCTGTATCTGTGATGAATTCAGCTTTAAAAAGGAAAAAGGAAGCAGAAGGCATTTTTGTAGACCTTTAAAAATTAAAGTATATTTTTAAATGATAGGCCTAGTATATTAACCACAGGTGCCTAAATATAAGGTAATTTCTCACATTCCCAAAGAGAAGATTAGAAAAAAAAAGAATTTGGAGCAACTTGAATATATAAAGTTCTGGGATGTAGATAAAATAATCATGTCTACTCATGATTTTTAGTGTTTCAATATAGTGATATGTACACATCGCACTTTATATAAAACAATATTTTAATATAGCTAGATTTTTCTGACTTTCACATTTCATGAATCAATTTTATTCAAACACTTCACATTCAACATCTGTGTTGAATCTACTACAATCACTTTTGTTGTCATCGAACAGTTTTTCAGAGTGTAGGACCTATACTTGCATTTAAATTGTTTGAAATCGAGTTCTTTTGGGGGTAACTTTTTTTTAACATCTTTATTGGAGTATAATTGCTTTACAATGGTATGTTACTTTCTGCTGTGTAACAAAGTGAATCAGCTATACATAAAAATATATCCCCATATCTCCTCCCTCTTGCGTCTGAGGTAACTTTTAATTTTGATGGGCTTTTAAAACATGCAGAAAATCTGCAAGATTGGTGTACAAGGAAGCCCTGTTTACATCTTTCACCCAGATTCACCAGTTGTTAGCGCTTTGCTCCATTTGCTTAATGGTATTATTTTATCCATTTATCTATGTATCTGTCATCTATTCATACTATCGTATATATGCGTACAATACTATGCATTTTGTCCTTTTCTCAATCATTTGGAGGTAAGTTGCAGACATTATGCCCTTTTACCCTTAAATATTTCAGTGCATTTCCTAACTTTACATAACCATTATGATTACCAAAATTAGGACGTATGACATTGACCCAATACCACTGTCTAATCCACAGTTTATATTCAAATTTTGCCGATTTTTCTAAAAAATGCTCTTTAAAACTTTTTTTTTTTTTCCTTTCTGCAGTTTAAGTTCCAGCCTAGAGTACACATTGTCTTTAGTTGTCATGTGTCTTTAGTTCCTTTAATCTGGAACAGTTTCTCAATCTTTTTTCTTTGGTGACATTGACATTTTTTAAGACTGTAGGCCATTTATTTTATAGAATGACCTTCGATTTAGGTTTGTCTGATGTTCCCTCATGATTCGATTTGAGTTATGCCTATTTATCAGGGACTTCACAAAAGTGATGTTGTGTCCTTCTTGATACGTTGTGTCAGGAGGCCCATGATATTTGTCCCAGAATTGGTAAGTGGTAGAACATGTTAAATCCATGTATAACACTATAAATGAAAAATTTATTCCAGACCACTTACCAATATAACCACTATTACTTTTAAACATGTTTTTTAAAAGGTTGTTTACAACTGTATTCAACAATATTCAGTACCTGAAATTGTGAGGTCACACGTATTCAATCTGTGTTCAATTTCTTGCCCTTATCTTTAGCTGACTGCAATAAGAGACCTTCAAACATCTAAAATTAGTGCTTCTAGAGTCCATTCCGAGCTAATATGTCTTCCTCCAACAATACAATATTGTTCAAAGGAAACTTAGATCACACCCTATAATATAGAGACTTCAGGACTTGGATTTAAGATGATTCCCTTTTTTATGACAAATAATTTTGGGGGGGGTAATCACCTTGCTTTATATCTTGTTTTATAAAATTTCAGCTCCCATCTTTGGATGAACAAATTGGTAACCTTAATGATATTCTTCAAACAAATTTGTCCAGCCTAGTCCAAAAGGTATGTTTTTTGGAAAAAAAATACAGTAGATTATTTTAAAGAATAGAATAGTACATAAGGAAATAGGTAACAGCAAAAAAGCAGTGAAATTCTGGACAGGAGTTGCCAAGAAGGGTGATAGATGTTATCCTCAAGGTAATTTTGTTCTTTCCCATTCAAGAATTTTTTATTATACATCTATTGTATGCAAAGCACCTTGCTAGGACCATAAGAGATAAAAAGAAAAACATGATCTCATCTTCCTGGGGCTCAGAATTGGATGGGTATAGTGTTGGACCCCATGCTGATTCTGACATAAGATGCTCTCCCACTCTGCCGGTGAGTCAGCCATGTTGATTTTGTTTCTTCCCACTTCTGCTCATGTGTATAGGCTGTGTGCACTGCCTGGCACTCTCTTCTTTCTTCCTCTCCTTCGCCCAGCTTCTTGGGCTACTAGGGACTAGTTACTTTAAGCTTTATATATCACTTTCTTAATGAGGCCTTCCCTGGGCATCTTGACCAGATCAAAACCTTTTTTAATACATTCTTACAGCATTGCAAATATTCTTTGTTAAGTTCCTCACAACTGTGATTATTGCTTTCATGTCTTGATTGTGCCACAAGACTGTAAATCCTAAAACAGGCAGGGGTCACATTGGTCTAGAATACTGTGATTTCCCCAGTAGCCTAAAAAGGAAGAGAATAGCTTTATTCTTGACTCTGTCTTTTAGCATGGGTATAAAACAGTCATCAAATATCTATTAAACACTCATCTACATATACTAACAAAGGAAGTGTCCCCTTAAACAAGTCATTGAAAACTCTTGGTCTTTGCACTCTGATGTCACCTCATTTGTCAAATGAGGGAATTGAACCAGGAGATCTGTAAGACCTCTTCCAGCCATTAAACCTCTTATGATGGGTGACCTCCCCAAGTCCAAACACAGATAAATGTAGAGGGGTCAGTTGTACCAAACCAACACAAGCACCAGTGTGCTGGGTGGTTTAGTTGCCTTTGAGGAAACAGAAGTCATGAATGTTCTTTTTATGGCATTGATGTTGCTAGGCTAAAGTGGAAACTTGTTGGCACCATAAATCTTATAAACTTTGTAACTTAGATTGGACTGCTATAAAAGAATATCATAGAGTAGGTGGTATATAAACAACAGAAATTTATCTCTCACACTTCTGGTGGCTCAAAGTCCAAGATCAGTTTGCCAGCAGGGTTGGGTTTTGATGAGGACACTTTCCAGGTTGCAGACAGCCATTTTCTCATTGTATCCTCACAGGGTGAAGAGAGCTCTCTGGGGTCCCTTTTAAGACGGCACTAATCCCGTTCATGGGGGCTCCACCCTCATGACGTAACAACCTTCCAAAGGCCCCACCTCCTAATAACATCACACTGGGGATTAGGATTTCAACATATGCATTTTGGGGAGATAGACATTTGGTTCATAAGCGGTTGTAATCACTTCAGTGTTCCCTAGCAGATGTCTAAATATGTCAGCAGACAGTGAGAAACACAAATTAAGCCCCTTCCAGAAGAAAGGCTGTGCTGATTAGTTGAGTTGCTTGGAAATAATGACATTTTCCTGTCATGGATTTAGCTCCAAAGTGATACAGCTTGGCATGGTTGTTTGGGTTTTCGTTTTAGCCTCACTACAATTTGTATTCTTTCTGAGTTGTGTTTTAGGACATTACTATTTTCTATGAGATTAGATCTCCAATTTTATTGTGTAATTGGTCTGGAAAGTAAGATTCTATTTTTAGAAATTCACTTTATAGCCGCACATGGTACATTGTACAGATCAGGGTTTCTTAACCTCAGCACGATTTGGGCTGGATAATTCCCTGTGGTGGGGCCTGTGCACTGCTGGATATTTAGTAGCACCCCGGCTCGTGCCCACACAGTGCCAAGAGCACCCACACAACTGTGAAAACCAAAACGTCTCCAGACATTGCCAGACATCTCCTGGGGGACAAAATTGCCCCCAGTTGAGAAACACTGGTATAAATACATGGAAGCTTTTAACATGAATTAAAAATTAAAAATTAAAAACTCTTAATATGATCTTCAACAGATACAATTTAAAGCAAGTCCTCACTAAAAGGGAGTTTTTTTCTAGACTTTTAATGTATCATGATCCTTTCAGCCTTAAGATGAAGGTTACATTTTAGTATTGCTTCTCTGCTCCATTCTAAGCTTACCATGAATACTAGTGAACTGCTCTTCTACTTACACTGTATATCCATTGATTTTGAATTATTTTTTAGGGCTATAAATCTTTTAATGCTATACCTGGGATAGTGCAAAATGAAACCGTGAACCTCGTATCAGGTGAGATTCCCAAATGGAAGTAATTGTGTATATCTTCTTGTAAAGAATTGGCTGGTTAGTACAAAGAAATGTATTGTTAAGAATTGTTCTTTTTCCCTCTTAAAAAAATATTCTCGGGCTTCCCTGGTGGCGCAGTGGTTGAGAGTCCGCCTGCCGATGCAGGGGTCATGGGTTCGTGCCCCGGTCAGGGAGGATCCCACATGCCGCGGAGCAGCTGGGCCCGTGAGCCATGGCCGCTGAGCCTGCGCGTCCGGAGCCTGTACTCCGCAACGGGAGAGGCCACAGCAGTG
>NC_041220.1:101233194-101282486 GCF_002837175.3 Physeter macrocephalus
AAAAAAAATATATATATATATATATATATATATATATATATATATTCTCTCACTAAAACCTTAAAAACTAAATGAATATTTCAATTGTGCTACCTTCACCAACTGATGTCGATTTAAAAAAATAATAATCCTATTAAATGCTGACTACCATCCTCCTGTGGCTGGAAGCTTCAGGGCTGAGGGCCACACTGTGATGACAGCCTTCATCAGGAGCTATCAGAGCTGACAACAGCCATAGTTTATGATTTGGAAGGTCACATTTTGATTGTTTTCACTGTGAATTTATTTTATTTTCTAAACGAACTTAAAATTGATTTTTTAAAAAGAATACTTTATCTAGGGGCTTACTTTGTCTCTTTAGGAAAATGTTCATCTGCCTTGGAGGCTGATGTAATGCTACTTTAGGGTCTTAAGCTTGCTAACAATTTTGGAGAGACAGAACTGAGGTCTGTCAGTTGAGAGTTCCACTGGTCTCAAATGACCGAATCACATTGAATTCAGGTTATGGTATCTGGAGTGAATGTACAGAGAAAGAATGCAGTATAAACAGTTCTTTATGCAGGAATGGGAAGAAACCTGGGTTGTTTGCTAAGGGAGGACATCTCTGAAGCTATGTAAGACCATCTTCTCTCTGTCTCTTCTTTTTAAATCATCTCAGGGCTTCGTTTTATCTGTTGACTAAGTGGTTTTAAAATGTTGTGTTAGAGGTATTTGATTTTTTTCCCCCCTAATATTGTTCTTTCAACCCATTAAGACTTTGGGTAAAAAGGATTTTATCCTACTACATAGTGCTTTGGATGTTTTGTGGGTTCCCTTCTGATTTAAAATATTAAGATACTCAAAACAGAGTTCACGCTTTCCTATGCTAGCATCTGAGGGCTAACCCACGCTGTACATCTGATAGCCACCTGCTTACTAATCTCTGTGTTTACTTTTCTTGTTTCCCCTTTCTGGACCTCTTCTGCCAATACGTGCAGCCCTCCCTTGTAAGTCTGGCCAAGTGAGGCTTGCAGTTCGCGTGAGCGAGGCCGGGTGTACACACTGTCATCACATAAACACGAGCCAGAGTTTTCCTGAATCTGAGCAAGTGCCACTCCATCAGACTGAAGACTAAGCGCTGGTTTTTATGTCTTTCCAAAACCAATAACCCTTAGCTCCCATGTTTTGGGCATTAGGTCCTACCCTGCACACATATTTTGAGTGCCTGCTGTGTGCCAGGCACTGCTGGCCTCTGGGGATGGTAGATAAAGAAGGCACGACCCCTGCCTACCCTTCAGCTGGGTGTGGATACAGATGCCCTTTATCACCCTCTGGGAACCTGGTGAGGTGTGTGCAAGGGATCCGAGGTGGGGAGAGGTAGCAGAAGGCTTCCTGGAGGAAGCGACATCCAAACGGAGGCCTGAAGAAGGCACCAGCCCCTTACAGACCCACCAAGACTGTGGAGTGTAGGAGGGCAGCACAGCCTGAGAACCAGAAGGGGCCCGATCCTGAGTTGAGGAAACTGTGCATAGGAGAGGGGACGTCTACATACCACATCTCTCAAACCCCCAGAATTCCCAAGGTTAAAAAAGAGACCTGCAGAGTTACCTTGTGGAGGGTTCTGGGGTCTTGTGGCACACCAGCCGTTTGGAGGAGACATCGAGCCACTGTGAGCTCTCCTCCTATGAGCTCTCCATGTGAACCACAGGCTTTGAAAAAAAATTCCCACCATTGTTATGTAATTTCCTTTTGGACGAGGCTACCACCTCCCCTAAGTTCTCTGGGAGCCCTGGGATCGAATTGTGAGCCCTGCCAATCTTGTTTCTGCTGCTGCAGAGACATTTATCCGCCTTTCAGGATCAGTGGACCTTGGACCGATTAGTATGTTTTTGGTATGTCCCTGTCAAGAATCACAGTGGATAAGGCCACCTTCAGATCAGGTGTGAGTGTTGGACCACGTGACAGCTCCCACCCCTGGTGGCTTTGATCCCAGGACCTGCCATGATGGTCAGACACTGTCCAGAAAACTGGAACTTACCTCCTCTCTGACAGATTAGGGTAGATATTAATAGAAACTATTTGACTGCTGGGAATACTATTGCTTTTTGCATGTAAGAGACACAGATGTGCTTTAACAAGTCTCAATTTGTATGAGTCAAATAAAATTTTAACAAAAGTGTCACCTGGGGTCACTTGTTCAAAAAATTGGTCCTGGAGAATTACTGTGTTCCTACCATTTCGTAGATGGAAGAATTGTTATATTATTAAGTTATTTTTGCGAAATCATTTAACAGACGCTTTACAGTTAGATAAACCCGAGTTTTCATCCCATTTCTAATGCTCTCTGAAAAAGAGACATATGGACAAGTGATTTAACCCCTATGGGCCTCAGCATCACTGTTAGTGAAATGGGAATAAGAAATGGGTTAACATTTATAAAAGTGCCTGGTCTGGCACACAGTACCTTTTAATCACCTGATCCATTTTTTTCTTTTTTTAGTGAAATAAGTAGAAGAAAACTCTGGCTTGATTTCAGCACCATGTCATGTAGCTCTCATAGCTTGCTCTTTTGTTAAGTAATTGCTTTTTGATGGGCTTAGCTACATTTATGCTTGTTGTAGAACCTTTTCATATTGTAAACACATACATAACATGGGAAAAACTAAAAGCAGTTCAAGCTTTTCACTTGAGTTCCGAGACAAAGTTTCTCGTCTCCTCTAGGTTTGAAAATGCATAACTGAGGCATCTCTGTTTTCAGATGTCAAAATGACGTTGGATTCCGTTGGTTCTGATATCAAAAATATAAGCAAAAATATTCCTATTCAGGATAAGCTGTCAAATTTCATTCGTTACCTTAATGACACTGAAAATTACATCCACCGCCATTTACCCACTTTGGAAGAATATGATTCGTACAGGTGAGTGCCTCCTTTGAGCTGGTACACTAAAGAGTGAAATTTGCTATGGAACAGGATAAAAATTTGACAATATAACCAGGATACTCTTATGAGAGCAAATTGTACAAAGAGGCCATAATGTGATATGTATTCACTCTAGTTTATGTTCATTAAAAAAATTGAAGAGTTCACTTTGGCAGCATGTATACTAAAATTGTAACTATACCAAGAAGACTAGCATGGCTGCTGCAAAAGGATGACATGCAAATTCATGAAGCATTCCATATAGTTTTTTTTTAATTGAGGACTGAAAGTTCTTGAGCCAAATAGTCAATTATTTGCAATTTTGATGTCATCCGTGGCTTCCGAAATCTTGGTTATAATTATCTAAGACGTATAACAGGATTTTAAAACTTAAAAGGAGGGCTTCCCTGGTGGCGCAGTGGTTGAGAGTCCGCCTGCCGGGGCAGGGGACACGGGTTCGTGCCCCGGTCCGGGAAGATCCCACAGGCCGCGTAGCGGCTGGGCCCGTGAGCCATGGCCGCTGAGCCTGCGCGTCCGGAGCCTGTGCTCCGCAACGGGAGAGGCCACAACAGTGAGAGGCCCGCGTACCAAAAAAAAAAAAACAAACTTAAAAGGAATTAACAAGGGCATTGGGATAATATTTTTCTTTTTGTTGGTTTATGAAAGAAATATGTAGAGGTTGGTTCTTACAGAAAGAGCATCCTTGAAACCAGTGAATTGTGTGAAGCTGCTGTCGTTCCCAGCTCTTTGCCCTTTAGAAAAATGCTAGTGTTAGGGTTTGGCCTTGGGAGATGATGGTGGACATAGATCTCAGACCAGAGCGCTGGGGAAGGCAGGACTTAGAGACTCGAGGCATTTCCAGGATCACGTGAGATGTAAGACGAGCTCTCCTCTCGGAAAGGCTCAGCCCCACCACCGCCCACCAGAACTATTCCTGTTGCTGAAACCCACGGAGATTCTGGACACGCCCATTCCTGTTCAGGTTATTTATTATGCAAGGACACAAGATAAATAATAAAATAATAACAATAATTGCTAGCCTTTAGGGAAGAGTCACAATGTGCCTGCCACGTGCTGTCCACATGGCATCTTATTTACTACTCAGAAAAATCTCCTGAGTTGTGTTCTGTTTATAATCCTGTTTCTTAGAGGCTCAGGGAGGTGAAGTGATTTTTCAACTCCCACCTGACTATGCCCTTAATTATCAATATGCCATTTCTTACTGTGTGGCTTGGCCACCCCAGCAGGTGTCGGAACAAACATAAGACAGACCCTTTCCCAATGAACTTACAATCTCAGAGGTCAGACTTTCACAGATGAAAAGAATGGTACAATGATCTGTCTACATACCAGCTCCCCCTTTCCTTCCACCTTCCCCTGCCCTGAGACTATAAGTTTATTTTAAAAAGAAATTTAATGAAGCAGATGAGGCTTGCATTAACTGTAAAGGATTTCTGAGGCCAGGTTCCATGGCTTATTTAATTTTGTGTCCTCAGTATCTGGAACAAAATGTCACAGAATGGATGCAGGTGGTTATTATAATTATCGAGTTTTTTTTTTTATAGATCTTTATTGGAGTATAACTGCTTCACAATACTGTGTTAATTTCTGTTGTACAACGAAGTGAATCAACCTTATGCATACGTATATCCCCATATGCCTTCCTTCTTGAGGCTCGCTCCTGCCCTCCCTATCCCTCCCCTCTAGGTCGTTACAAAGCACTGAGCTGATCTCCCTATGCTGTGCTGCTGCGTCCCACTAGCTAACTATTTTCCACGAGTTTGTTCTTAGTTGAATGAAAAACTGTAGTGACAGCTTTTGTCGCATAAGTAAATTCTTTGTTTTATAGTGTTTTAAAGGTTGGGAAGCATTTCTACCCTTGAATGCTCCTGGGTTGCTGGAAAAGTTTGATGTACATTCCGGGAATGCCAGTAAGACCTAATTGAGGATCCACTCTCCTGAAACGTCTCACAGGACCATTACAAAATCGAGACTTGCATTCTGTAGGCGTTTGATTTAGGATGCTCCTAGAATTCTAAAATATTCAATGCACTCAACACATAGAGAGTGTCTGGCTCAGTAAAGAACACAATTCACTCCCCATCCCCCAAATATTCCTGCAACCACAAAACATTTTAGATAAAAGACCAGAGGAAGGAGACCCCAATTTCCTTATCTGTTGTCTAATCATGATCTGTCTATGTCTCATCATCATTATAATAAGCACTTACAGCCTCAGGAACCTTGAAAGAACTTACAAACCTTAAGGGGCATGGTTATCGGTAGCCTTGGAGAGGTTGAGTCAGCCCTGCTTCTGGGCCCTGTGGAGGTAAAGCAAAGGAAAGAAACGACAATCCCATGACTATTGAGAGCTCTTTGAAACCAAGATAAACACCGTCTTGGTTGGATTGGAGGACTAGGGGTGAAAAGGGGTCTTTCCACAGCAATCTCACCCTCTGAGGAATTAACAGAGGAATCTGATATTTGATTGGCAAGGGTTTTTCAACCACACCAGCCCAGGTCTAGCAGCTTTTGTGTTGTGATGATGTCACCTCTTACGTTTGCTAACACTGTGTTTGCTCCACCAGGTGGCTGGGTTCCTTGGTTGTCTGCTGTTTACTGGCCCTCATAGTGATTTTTTATTGCCTGGGCTTGTTGTGTGGCACGTACGGCTACGACCAGAATGCCACCCCAACCAGACGAGGCTGCGTCTCAAACACTGGAGGCATCTTCCTCATGGTGTGAGTGTTGGCTCTTCCTTGCCGTGTGGGGGGGATGCAGGGAGGTAACTCTGGTGTGACAGGGACCCAGTGACCTCTGGCAAGCAGTCTGGGTTCCAGTGACGTAGGCGGGCTGGTGTGACTGTACTTTCGTCGGTCTGGGAAATTCCATTAAGCATGAAAAGTAAAGGAAACTCTAGATTGGTTGCACTTTGATTGACAAGCTTAAAAGCTGATAGCTCTTTAAAGCAGCTATCAGGGAAATTATTTCCAGTTTGCTTTCTTAATTCTCATTGTTTTTCCCCATATCTATGTATCTATCCATCCATCCATCCATTCATTCACCATACTTGCTGAATATTGACCTGGCAGACAGACACTGTTCACTCTGAAACTTGATTTAGAACAGAGGTTGCCTACCTGGCACCCTTGGAGTTAGACAAGTAGCCTACATTAGTGATGCGATCAGGTGTGAAGTACCAGCAAGTGGTGAGCCTGCAGTGGACTGGAGCAGTTAATCCCCATTTCAATTACATTCATATCCAAGTTCATATTTTTGGAAAAAAAACCCAAAAACCTTTATAGGGTATAACAAAGCAGAGGGGGCATGAGCCGGGTGGAACTGGAGATGGAGCCAGTAATGTAAACCAGTAACCAGGGGTAAAAGCTTCAAATGCTCCCTAGAGGGGAATCTGTGTGAGTTCCAACTCGATATTCTCTTTTCCGATAAGCTTCGTGGAGAACCAGCGGCGAGGGGTGTGATGGGGCTTGAGGGGAGTGTAAAGATTTGGAAGAAGTCCTTTGGGCAATAGAGAATCAAAACCACAGCCATTTCTTTGCTTCTGTCACTAGTGACATGCATTAACTTGCTTTTTTAAACTTTGGGTCACTATAATAATCATGCTGCTTATGAGCTGTGATTCTAAGGCCTTTTCCTTAAACCTTCAGGCTCCACTATAGTACACTTTATTAACATTAATACAGGCACATGAGTTTCTTTTTTTAATTGAAGTATAGTTAATTTACAATTTGTGTTCATTTCTGCTGTACAGCAAAGTGACTCAGTTATACACATTTATACATTCTTTTTTTATATTCTTTTCCATTAGGTTTTATCACAGGATATTGAATATAGTTCCCTATGTATACAATAGGACCTTGTTGTTTATCCATTCTAAATGTAGTAATTTGCATCTACTAACCCCAAACCTCCCAGTCCCTCCCTCTCCCTCCCCAACTCCCCCTTGGCAACCACGAGCCTGTTCTCTATGTCTGTGAGTCTTTCTGTTTCGTAGATAGGTTCATTTGTGTGTGTGTTTTTTTAAGGGAGTTTTAAAAATAACCTTAAAGCTAATGGCATGGGAGTCTGCCAGAATTGGACAAAATTGGACAGAGCTCCACACATGGAAAAAGCCTATTTGCTTACATACCTAAACTTAAGAAATTAAGCCAGCAAGGAAGAGTATATGTGCCCAGCCTTTTTGTTTAAATGTACACAGCTACAGACAGAAAATTAATTTAATGTTCAGAATTTAATAATCCTGACACTTGGCTGTTTTGTCAGCGTTTTGATGGTGAATTTATATATTACATCTATGTATTACATACATTTATGTATTACATCTATTTAATTATTTGAAAGGAGGGCGTAACTTGCTCTGAAAAGGTTCAAGTTTCATAAAATTCTATTCCACTTTTAGGGATGAAACCAAAAAATGTGATATCTAGCTTCAAAGAAAAAAAATTAAAAATAGGAGAGTCATGAGTAAATTGGTGGAGGCTAAGAGCAACTTCAGTTTGGCTGTAACACTCACTTCTGCAGATTAAGGAATCTCTCTAAAGGGTTAAAGTCACATGGAAAGCTATGGCTTAGGAGCTGTAGGATTTATCTCAGCAGTAGGGAAAAGGCTGGTAACTATAAGTTGCTGTCAGATGCATTTTGGGAGGTCTGCAGACTGAGATTTCTGTACTGTTGAAGCCTACCACTCATCATGGCATGCTTTGCTACGCTTAGCAGAATGCTCCATCTCTCTCTTGAGACATCTGGTAAACAACTGGATAGACTAATCAGACTAACTAGAGGAATGCCGTTTCTTCTTTATAATTGTTTACTTGCTTGGAGAAATGAGAAAGAGTATATTTAGTTCAGCTTCAACCAAAACACCACCTGCTCTTTAAAAACGGTGATGTTATCTAATCAAGAGCATGGTCTCTTTAACAACCAAACAAGAATCCTTGCCTCCCAAGAGGATCCTAGTGCAAGACCTGGAAGGAGGGAAGCAGAGAGTCCTGGCTCCTATCCTGTGTCTTCTGAGGGTCCAGGGAGCATTTTAGGGGCTGAATGGGATGCAGTGGTGAACGTACATCTGCCGGGGGGATATGGATGGTTTCCCCAGAGATAAGGAGACCTAATTAAGGCAACCAGAAAGCAATCTCTTGTACCAAAGACCATTATAAAACTTCCAATTTTAGCTCTTGAAAACAGTGCCCAGATTATCGAGACCTCTGAAGAAAAACTAAGATCACGTGTTGCCATGGGCAAATTACATACGGCTGGTGGCAGTTTCAGTGGTTATAGATATTTCAGAGAGCAGTTTGTCAGGCTATAGCAGGTCCTTCCCATTTTAGGGAATTTATTTTGAGGCAGTAGACCAAACTATGGGAAAAGCATTTTGAGCAGAGACGTGTTTCTGCGGTGTTAGTTGTAATAGTGAGGCATTCGAAGTGGCACACATGTCAGCCACTTCGGAGGCTGGAGTAGATTATGTGACCGCTGAAAGGATAGAGAGGTTGGCTGTCCTGGGTGGCTGACGAAAGTTTCTAAGATGTTCGACAAGGGCCCACAAAATTATGCACGTGTTATTATAACCGTGTGGATCAGGAGTCGGCAAACTTTTTCTATAAAGGTCCAAATAATCAATACTTTAGGTTCTGCTGGTCACATACAGTCTTCGTTGGGTATTATCATTCTTGTTCTTGTTTTTTCTTCTTCTAGTTGTTCTCCTCCTCCTCCTTTACAGCACTGTTAAGCACACCAGCCATTCTTGTTCCACTGATCTTACAAAAACAGGCCCTGGGCAATTGCATGCCTATTCTTGACCTGAATACACACATTTTTTTTTTTTTTTAACATCTTTACTGGAGTATAATTGCTTTACAACAGTGTGTTAGTTTCTGCTGTGTAACAAAGTGAATCAGCATACGTATACATACATCCCCATATCTCCTCCCTCTTAATACATGCATATTTAGAAAACAAAGGCTGGAAATGTTAACAGCATGCTCTTTAGAGTAGTGGGGTTGTTTTGAAGTGAAGTGTTCGCTCAGAGGTTTTGATTATTTGTGTAACTCACACACACACACACACACACACACACACACACACACACACACACCCTCTGATGCCCACAGTTAGAACCCTGGTGCCTGGCAGAGCCTTCACACACCTTCCCCTTCTTCACACATCTTCCCCTTCTTCGTACTTTCCCTAACGCAGTAGCCCTGTTGGTCTGAGAAGGTCCAAAGGGACTTAGGGCCCCACCAGGAAACATACCTTGCTATTTATTTCAGAGGAGCCATGCAGATGTTTCTAATTATGCCTTCAGCATTTGCACTGGGGGGAGTCATGCCCTTTGGGAACACTGTTGTGATTGAGAGCATCAGCCTGCATACTTCCTAGGGTCCTTCCTGGTGTGCACCAGCGATGGTATAGGGTTTGACTATTCCATCTAGACTGATTTAAGAGTTTGCTCCCTCTGTGTCTCCACCGGGGCCACTGAGCACTGCTAGAGAAAAGTCATACAGCAGCGCACATTAGGATCCCTACAGAATTTTGATTCCCCACCTCACATGTACCCTCCACAGCCCTGCAGGTTCCTTCTTTCCTCCCTCCCTCCCTTCCTTTATTCTGCGATGGTCTTTCCAGTCTGATACATCCATCCTCCTTATTTTCCTCTTCTCTTAGCTTAGCTGATGGGTTCACCTTTCTCTTCACGGAGAAAATAGAAGCCATCATATACTTGCCACCCCCAAACCTCTGAAGGCACCTGTGCTCACGCGCATGGGAAGCCAGAGGCAGAAGGGTCTCTCCCATCTAGGCTCCCCCGCTCTGCTCTCAGCCCATCCCCACCCACCATCCCAAGGATGGAACAAAGCCTCCCTTCTTTCTCCTGCGTCTTCATTCTCTTCTCCTCTCCTAGACTTTCTTCGCAACACTTAAACATGTTCTGTTCTCTCCCCTCCTTAAAAACCAAAACAGAAAACCCCTACCAACACCCCTTCTTCCATCTAACTCCACTCTCTGCACAGACGTCTCAAAATAAAGATCTGTGCCTGCTGCCCGTCTCCTGCTTTCCCACCTCCTGCCCAGCCTACACCACTGTGACTTCGTTGCCTGCCACTTTCAGGTCAGCAGTGACTTCTATGTCTCCAGTACAGTGGACTTCTTCGAGTCCTTCTCGACCGTGTCCTCACAGCAGTGACTGGAACAGCTGCCACTCCTTCTGCAAACTCCTTCATACCCCATCAGTGACCTCACACCCTCATGGTCTCCTTCCCACCTCCCTGACCCTTCATCTTGGTCTCGTTTGCTGACTGTCTCTCCACCACCTGTTCTCCAAACGGTGAGGTCCCCCAGGCCCAGTCCTAGGCTGCTTCTCCCTCCAACCCCAGCCCCAGGGATCAATCATCATTTCTAAGCCACTGACTCGCTAAAGTAGGTCTGTAACCCAGGCATCTGCGCTCCAAACACCTGGTGGACTCCTCCACAGCATGTCCTCCGAGATGTCTCCCGGGCAACGTGACCAGAAGCCGATCTTCTCTGCCCTCCCTGTCCCTGCTGCTGACAAGCCCTGGTGCCCCTTGCCCTCCCTTTCCTTCACCTCCAGTGCACGTTTTCACGACGTCCTGCTGCATCTGCCTCCCAGGTCACACCTCTTTCATCCGATGGCTCCCCTCCACCACCGCCAGCTGCATCGGGCCACCATCCGGGGCTAGAAGCAGCCTCCTTAGTGGCATCCTTCTCCACATGGGCACCTGTCCCTCCATCCTAAACGCTCTGCCAAGAGGGCTTTTCTTCAGATAGAAATGGGGGTGTGTTCCTCCGGTGCTTAAAGGCCTTCAATAGCTTTCCCTCCCTGCATCCCCCACGCCCCACCCAGCTCGCCCCTACCCGCCTCTCGAGCTGCCATTCACTGCTCGTTCTCTGCCATCTCTCTGGATGCAGAACTATGTCAGCCCCTTTCAGACTCCCAAGAGTACATTTCCTACTGTCAACTGAAAAAAATGCACAACCTGAAAGCTCAGAATTACGTTTTATTCGGCAGACAAAACTGAGGACTTAAGCCCAGGAGGCAGCCTCTCAGATCGCTCTGAGGGACTGCTCCATAGAGATAAGGGAGGAGCCCGGATACAGAGGAGTTTCTGCAACAAAGACCAGGTGGTAGGAACATCAGAAGGTGACGGTTATTAAAGAAAACCAGACATCCCAAGTTAAGGAATTTAGCACTTTTCTATGTATGGAAGATGCAAGAGTCTGGGCTCACTGAAATCATTCCTTTGCCCTGCACCTCAGCTATCTGGGGCCAGCATCCTGCGGTTTCTCATCTTGAGTCTCTCAGGGTGCCCCGTTGGAAGGTGGCTGCAGCAGCTGATGACTTGATGGTGGGCATCCTGTTTTTATCCCGAGTTCCCTCAGTGCTCACTGATGGGGCAGATATAATGTGATGGATTGATGGCTGCAACATCCTTTGTTTACTGATATGGCAGGCAACATTTTTTCATTGACACTGCCTTACAACCTCCTCCCTCACTGGAAAGCCTTGGTTCACTCAAATGACTCCAGAGCCCATGTCTGAACCACCGTGCTGGGCTTGCAAGCAGGCGAGGGACTCAGTCCTAAGTGTTCCCTAAACAAGCACCTGGTACTTCCTGTCTGCGCCCCTCGGTAGGCCGACCCGTTTAACCTGCAGAAAGCTGAAGATTCCAGGTCATTTTATACATTGAATAGGTAGAATGAGTAAGTACTGGTAGGTAATATTGAATAATTCCTTGTAGAATTATTAACTTTATTTCTATTTTTTTCCAGCGGGGTTGGATTCAGTTTCTTCTTTTGTTGGCTATTGATGACCATCGTGGTTCTGACCTTTGTTGTTGGTGGAAATGTGGAAAAACTGGTCTGTGAACCTTACCAAAACAAGATGTTATTCCAGGTAAACATGGTTTTTGTGCCCATTATGAAGAGCTTGAGCCAAAACTTTTATTTTCCCCTTTCTTGTGGGTTTCTTCGAGAGCAAAAAGATGAACAGGTGGTTTGTATTCAGTAGGTTGAGATTCCATCTATTTGTCAGAGCAAACAAATATGGCAGTACAGTTGACCCTTGAACCACAGGGAGTTAGGGGCGCTGACCCTTCACGCACTCAAAATCTGCATACAATTTATATTCAGCCTTCCATATGCATGGTTCCTCCATATCTCCTTTCTTGGATTCAACCAACCTTGGACCGTGCAGTACTGTAGTATTTACTACTGAAAAAAATCCACTTATAAGTGGGCCCTCGCAGTTTAAACCCATGTTGTTGAAGGGTCATCTGTATTCTTTTTTTTTTTTTTTTTTTTTTTTTTTAATGTAAGTGAAATCAGTACAAGGAATTAAGGCTTGCTTGTCAATGTTGATTGTAATATTTGGGGAGAATACACTTCTCCTCAGCAGTAGTTCCCAAATGCAGAACATCAGAGGATAAGTTCCCAGGTTCCTTCTATACCTCAAGAGGTTTCTAACATTTCACGTAACTTCCTAGATGACAGTTGCCCACACAGATGGTTTGAGGGTCATAAATTTGAAGTGAAAGAGACTGATAAATGACACACCTCGTAGCTGAGGGTTGTCCCTGGTGGAAATCTGACGAGGTAGTTGGGAACTGAATTCAAGCTTCGCTTTCTCCATCTAAGACCAACTACTTCACCCCCTAGGGCACCGGGTGCAAGTTTAGCTTCACTAATTAATGAGGAAGTTTTGATCTACATGTCTGTCTTCTAACTTTGGCTTTCCAGTGTTTTTCTCTAGATTCTGATTTTTAAAATATATTTGTTTTCCTATTTTATTGTATATATTTTTCACCTCAAATCTGCTATAAAATCAGGTGAATGACTGCTAAAATAAACCATTTGTGGTGGTGGTATTTTAATTACTCGGTTGAAGAAAATTAAATCGGGATCATCAGTTTGTCAAATTATCTCCATTTGGCCTCTTGATAAAAAATAATAATAACACATCAAACCAGACTTCATCGTCTTTTGTACTGTGTTAAATTGTTAAAGAGGAATTCTTAAAAAATAGAGGATATTTTGAAACCATTTACACTCCGTAAGTGTATATACAGTCATGTACCAATCAGCCCACCTTAAATATACATAATGTGAAGTCAAAGATTGTGCCAGATGTAATTCCTTTTGTCTAGAGGGAAGTAGTGAAGATCTGGGTCTACTGCTTCATGGCTTTCTATTAGATATTCTGAATCAAATTATCTATTTTTCTCCCATTTCTAATGTGTTTATTTTACTGAAATGTAATGTTCCCCCCAAAAAGTAGTCTCAATAATTCCTACTGATGCTATCCAGTGGTCGATATCTTTATTCCAATCACACTATTATTTTCTAGTTTTAAGTTGAAAATCAATGAGGAAAATCATGATATAAAAATCCCTCAAATACCGTATATTGAACAGAATATTCATTTTATTATATGCATGTATGTTAGTGTAAAACTGTCTTTTAAAAAAAAGGTTTTTTAATCTGTTCTAGGTTTTGGACACGCCATATTTACTAAATGCGGATTGGAAATACTATCTCTCTGGCATGGTATTTAACAAACCAGATATTCATCTCACTTTTGAACAAGTTTACAGGTATAAATAATTGCATCATGCATTTTTTGCTACTTAGAATGTTGTGTTTTTACAATGAGAATTTTGCTTTCAACATGTCTTTAATTTTAATGGTCAACTTTCCAGTTTTAGAAGTAAGCTGTTCTCTGGTCTTAGCAGTAAGACCAAAAAGATAATCCTTTCCCTGAAAGCCTTCTAGGCCTTAGCATGGTGCTGTCCCAAGCCGCCCTGTCTTAATTACTAGAATTCACCGGTAACAGTGACCCTAAAATGCATTCTTGTTTAAGAATCACCCTGTCCCAAGTAAATGCCATATAACAAGAATTCATTGGATGGGTCTGTTGATGGAAATAGTCAATAAACATGGGAATTCCCTGGATGTTCAGTGGTTAGAGCTCGGCGCTTTCACTGCCAGGGCCCAGGTTTAATCCCTGGTCAGGGAACTAAGACCCTGAAAGCCATGGTGTGGCAAAAAAAAAAAAAAAAAAGGAGAAAAAAATCAATACACAGTCTATAATAGGAATAGAAAAGAGTTTTATTTGAGCCAAACTGAGGACTGTAGCCCCAGAGACAGCCTCTCAGATAGCTCTGAGGAATTGTTCCAGAGAACCATGGCTTTCAGAATAGTTTTATATCTTGTCAGAACAAAGAACATTAAACAAGTCAGGGATACATTCATTAAAGGTTTCAAAAAAAAAAAAACAGATCAGGATATACACAGTGAATCACTATGGCCTTGGCACCTGGGAAGGGAGTCTTATCATCGAAGGAGTACCAACATAGATGTCCCAGGGAGGGAGATATTTAATCTTTATTTTTAACATGGACATTCTTTACTTCTGGTCGATGCACCTTTTCTTTCACAATTAAAGCCGATGTACAGTGTGTGTTTGACAGGCCACAAACAGCTTGTTTTAGTTAGCATAAAATTTGAGTTAGATCATGTAGAAGCCAGAATGACTCCCCGAGACCTCAATATGTGAACATTTCTTTTGTCAGGTCCCAATCTCAGACACGCTAATTGCAATGCAGCTGGAGATCCAGGCTGTACAGTCAGGCTGCCTGGGCTCCAGTCCTGGCTCTACCACCAGGGCCTTTGTGATCTTGGGCAGTTCCACTTCCTGTCGCTTCAATAGGGATGATGATAATAGTAATCTGCGTATCACCAGCTCCCCATCACCTCTAGCGAATGAGACAGCAAACTAGCAGCACAGGTGTCAATCCTCCTCACACCTCGCCTCCATGGCAGACATTG
Source organism: Physeter macrocephalus (assembly GCF_002837175.3). Lineage (NCBI taxonomy): Eukaryota > Metazoa > Chordata > Mammalia > Artiodactyla > Physeteridae > Physeter > Physeter macrocephalus. The sequence continues at coordinate 101,247,954 of NC_041220.1, forward strand.
GTCATCAACTGTGGTCTTCTACTTTGCCCAGAGGGTCACAGGAGCCTTCTCAACAGCATGTTCTCGGTAGACATTTTCAATTCATTGGAGTTTCTGTGCACAGTTAATCCATCCCTAGGCTCAGAGGAGGAGGCTGAGCTCCTTGGCCTGGTCTGCCAACTCTTTGTGATTCTGGCTCCTGTGGAACTCTCTGGTCTTACCTCTGTTGGTTAGTGTATCAGACTCTCTGTTCCAATGCCAACCTACTTGGGGCTCCCTGGAGAGGAGTATCACACCTCTTGGGGATGTGGGAAAGTTGCTTCTCCCAGGCATCCCTCGGGACTGGAGGGCCTTGGCTGCTGCACAAGGAAGAGGCGCCCCAGGAAGTGGCCATCTGGGTGGCAAGGATATGCATCAGGTGAGGCCACCCTGCTTAGCTCAGCCGAGGAAGCGTTTGTCACATTTTAAAGAAACACAGAGAAGTGAGGCCAAGTTAGGTTTGTAGCCGAAGTGGACTGACCGTTTGGATGTTTGTTGCCCCCTCCCTATCTCCATCCTACCCTTGGTCCAACCTTAAGTTTAGTAGGTGAAGCTCAACCCTGGAAATATGGAGGGAGATGGTCTGGCAGGGGCTTGATAGAGTTTCAATCTTTTATGACATCTTTTAATGATAGTGCTTTGTAACTTGCCTCTTTCTGACATCTGCTGTTTTTTTAGATTAGAGTTCTTCCCAATTTGTAAACTTGTTATTATTACTCACAGCACTGGAAAGAACACAGAGGACACAGATAGAAGGATGTAGTATTTACCAGTCCTAGTGTATCTGTTGCAAACATGGGACATTTAGTAAAACAGGGAACGAAGTCAGGAATGGCAGGCACTCGGGGGATTCGTGCAGCCACTGGTGATGGCCTTCCGTGTCGACACCCAGATGCCATGTCTGTGGTCACAGGTTAAACAAAGACGAACAGTTCGCCTTTCTCTCCATCCTTAGCGGTGGACAGAGGTAGCCACAACTGCCTTTCTGGATCCTGATTTCTCTGTTTATTCCCTCAGTGATTGCAAAGAAAATAAAGGCATTTATGCCACACTTAAGCTAGAGAACACCTACAATATCAGTGAACATCTCAGCATTAAAGAGGTGAGTAATTAGAACCAATCAGGAAATTGACATTTCTTTACTAAATTCAGTTGTCTTTTTTCTTTTTTGATGAAAGTCACATAAGATAAAAATTAACCATTTTAAAGTGACTTTAGTACATTTGCAAGGCTATGCAACTCTCACCTCTACCTAATTCCAAAACATTTGCATCACCCCCGACCAGTTGACTTTCTTGAGGCATGAGTTTCTCTAGCAGATGATGGAAGATCCTCTCCGGGGGCCTCCCTGCAGACACTTCACAGGGAAAGCGTTTATCCTTTGAGTGTCCCTGTTCCTGGAGGCAAAAACCCCACTTGTTTCCCAGGGATACTGACTCTCCCAGACCAGCCATCCTTTTCTGTCACATCCCTGAGTGGGGACAAGAACTGTGGCCCACAGAGTCCTCACTCCTTACGAATGATGGCTGTGGCCCCAGAGCTCCCAGGTAGGCCTTTAGCAAGAGACAGTGGCAACAAGGATGGAAGGGACAGAAGGGAATGAATGACCTCTCCTCCTCCTTTGCCCAGACCGGCACCCAAGTCTTGAGTGTTCAGACTCCAAGGAAAGACCCCTGTACACAGCACACTGGCTGGAGGAAGGGGCAAGGGGGCTTCAGCACAGAGCTCCCAGGTAGGCCTTTAGCAAGAGACAGTGGCAACAAGGATGGAAGGGACAGAAGGGAATGAATGACCTCTCCTCCTCCTTTGCCCAGACCGGCACCCAAGTCTTGAGTGTTCAGACTCCAAGGAAAGACCCCTGTAGAGCACACTGGCTGGAGGAAGGGGCAAGGGGGCTTCAGCAGCCCAGGCCTAGGGCGCCCTTAGCCTAGGCTGTGCCCACTCCCTCATACCTGGAGGCCTTCTGGCCTTCTCAGCTGTGCAGGAGAGAATCTAAGGAACCTTGTTTCTTCTGGGCTTCCGATATAGAAGCAATTACCGAGGAAAATCAAGGGGAGAAGTTGTTCCCCAAACCCCATGGCTTACCCACTGAGGCATCACAGAAGGCTTCCGGGGTTGCCATGAGGCCACAACAGCCTGATGATTTTCAGATGTGAAGAGGTTTATTTGAAAGCTGTATACAAATTTCGGATTCTCTTCCCTAAATATAGCCTGCATGTATTTATAGATAAAATATAATTTTGCAAGCAAGCCCTAATCGATGCCCTCTACTCATTTACTCATTATGCCATGTGCCGTTTTCTTGGTGCACCATGATGAGTAGGGTGGGAGAGGCCCCAAGTCATGAACCATGTTCCCGTTGATCTCAAGTCTCTCTATTACCCAAGTCCAGTGCATGCTGCCTCCTTTCCCTGGAAAGCAGCCTGCCCAGCCCCTTTCAGCATCTCTGTTTGTCAAGACTTGCTCAGAAGTCACCTCCTCTCTGTTGCCCTCCCCAGCCTCCTGCCTTGAAAGGCTCGGTCCCTGGTGTCCCAATGCGTTTCATGTGCCTTTATCACGACACTGCCTCTTCCCTTTGAGATCTTTGAGGGTAGAGATGCAATATGATTTTGTTTTGCATTCCACCTCCTCACATAGTGCTTGGCATAGGGCATAGGGAAGAAGGCATGGAGGCGGGGAAGGAATGGGAGGGGAGAGAAGAGAACCGGGAAGAAACGTCATTCAGGTACATGTGTATTTATTTTGGCCTGTGTAATTTTATTGCTCTTTTAAAGCATTAAGTAGGTAATGTTTTTGGAGAAAAGTGGATTTATTTATATCTTTCCTTTTTATTATGCAGCATACCAGAAACATAAATAATAATTTTGAAAATATGAATATAAGAATTGACAATATAGTTCTGCTGGATGAGGCAGGAAGAAGAAACCTTATGGATTTCAGTTCTTCAGGAATAGACAAAATAGACTATGGTGCCTTCATGGCTGCGGTATGACCCATATGTTCACACTTGATCTTTTGGGGAAAAGTTAGGGTATCGTGTGTGTGTGTGTGTGTGTGTGTGTGTGTGTGTGTGTGTGTGTATATGTAATATTTTTTGTTTGTTAGTTTTTTGTTTTTATTTTTTTACTGAGATGAGATTCACTCAACATGAAATTAACTCTTTTACCAAGTGAGCAATTCACTAGAATTTAGTATAATCACAATATTACATAACTATCATCTCTATCTAGTTCCAAAGCACCTTCATCACCCCAAAAGAAAGCCCCGATCCCATTAAGCGATTGCTCCGCATTTCCCACTCCCAGCTCGTGGCAACCATCACTCTGTGTTCAGTTTCTATGAATTTACCTATTGTGGATATTTCATATGAATGGAATCATACAGTATGTGACCTTTTGTGTCTGATAACCTTAACTGGTCCGTTTCATGTAGCCCAAGTGTTTTGAGATTCATGTACATTACAGCATGTATCAGTATTTTATTTCTCTTTATGGTTGAATACAGATAATACTGTGTGTATAAACAAGAATGCAGATGTGTCTAGCCTTAGAGTGTCTAGCCTTACTTTATGGTTATGGACTCATGTTCACTCTGTTGCTTACTAAAATGTTGTTAAGGTTCAAAAATCCCATATCCATAACACAGCTTTTTACACCTCTTTTGTAGACTGGGAAAAATCCCACAAAAGTGAATCTGTTATCATTTGCAAATGATCTAGAAGTAAAAGCCAACCATTTGGTGAGTTCAAACGGTCCGGTTCAAGGCTGTCATTGTTGTAGATGTGAAATGTCAGAACCGTTCTTAGAGAAGCTATGGAAGAGGTTCCTTGTACCACAAGTAACCCTTGTTTAAACATGCCGCTCTGTGCATGTTAAAAGTTCCCAGCAGCAGCCATTGCCACGTGGCGCCGCAGTCCGTGAGCGTGTGAAGGTTCCCAGGGCAGCTTCAGGGTGCAGGCTCTTCCCAGCCTCTGCTTCTGGTGCTGCTGCCCTCACTGCTTTAGCACCGGACCTGCTTTCACTCCGTCCACCCCTCCACTGCCAAACACCTGTGCGCTCATTTTCTTGCAGTGTAGGGAATGGTAACTGAGGACGTGGGAGGGAGATCCCGTTTGGTGCTTTGCATCGCCAATAATGAGCGGATAAGGGAGGGCAAAGGCACCATCCGAGCCCCATAAGCTCCCCCATTACCAGCTTCTCTGCTGGTTGGTGACTAATGGCTGTAACTGGTCCCTTTCACAAAGCAGCAGACCTGGACTCTGGGGGAAGACCAGGATTTAAATCCTGAGTCAGCCTCTTCCTAACTGTGGGAACTTAGGCACAATATTTCACCCCTATGTGCCTCAGTTTCCTCATCTGTTAAATGGAGGCAGTAGTAACGCTTGTTAGACGTTACTATACTAAAAACGATTTAAGTGTGGGTTAAATAAAATTTCTCAGTTGATTGAACCTTGGTTTTCTCATCTGTAAAATGGAGCTATAGCTACTGTAAAGCGGCTTTACAGTGGCTTTATTATGGTGAAGTGAGAGAGAGAGAGAGAAGGCAGCCTCAGGCACTCAGAAAGAACCCATGCGGGTAGGTTATTGCTGAGAGTTCATGGTTCCATGGTTTGAAGGAGGGTGTCTTGGCACCGTCCCTCCAAGTTCGTCATCATATAAGAAGGGCTGCCTACTTCTGTCCTGATTAGAGAGAGTGCTCCAGAGTCTGGAAACAAGTACTAATATTTATTTACTTTATTCTCTTTGTAGCCCCAAGGAAATTTGAAACAGAGCCTGAAAAATAATACAGGAATCTTAAGAAATATTCATCGTGATGAAATCATTCCTTTGCAAAAATTAATGGTAACAATCAACAACCTTTGATATTTTGCTGTGCCCTGGGCAAACTCTGTTTCACCTAGCCTAATGATATATTCATATGTCACGCGTAGGTCAAATTTGGTTGACCTCAGGCTAAGAAATTGAGCTATTTTTAAAATAAATGATAGTAGCTGGGCTTTGAAGAGGACACACTTTCAATTTTCACCACAGATTTTCTGCCTTTTTGTTGCCTTTTTCCATTTGAGTGTGAACAGTTATTTTAAATCTGTGGTTGCCTCCTATGTTTTTCTCTCGTTTCCATGGCCTTAAACAGGCTCCTGTCAGCCATGCAGCAGCTGAAGTGCTGGACTCACTCTTACTTAGTTTATTATTATCAAACTCTCTGTCTTCATACCCTGCCATGAAATATGTGAGGCAAGGCGATGTCCTTTCTTTCCACATTCATTTAGCTCTACTCCCTGCTCTGATGTCCTTTGCTCCTCTCTTCCATCCAACTTTCTCACTTTTCCTTGCTTTTCTTTCCTCTCTGCCTTCTGGCTTCTTTCCTAAATGCCAGAAAGGCAGTTTGTAACAGAGAAAGAACATGGGCTCTGGAGTCAGATCGACCTGATTTCATATCTTGCTTCTGCCTCTCTGAAGTCTTATGGCTTTCAGTTTTCTCATCTAAAAATGGTGGGAAGGGTCCTTGCCTCACTGGAGCCATTATTACTATGTTTGCATGTGGGAGGGACATGTTTGCGGTCGTCAAGGGGAGGACTGCGTGGGAACCAGGTTACAGAGTCAGCCTGGTCAGGTTTGAAGAGGCTTATTCGTCCGTTTGACTCCACCTTCAGAATCTTCTAGAACTAGTGTTTACCATCTCTCTCTTCATTTTTCCTCCTGCCTTTCTAATTCAGTGGAGTATTCACCAAGTCCTCCTCTACAGTTTTCTTAGTTTGTGTGCTGCGCTCATCACAGCTCTCTCTCTGCTATACTTTATGCCTAGCACAAATATGTTAACATTTTAAGCTGGTGTTGACATGTTCCTTAAATGCTTTCCTTCAAGTAGACACAGGACTCCTTGGCCTTTTCAGAGTTGGGGCAACCTACAATTAGGCAAGTTGTTCTGTGGATGTGACCTACAATCTAAACCAGGGGTTAGCAAACTGTGGCCCTGAAAACTGCAGCCCATGGGCTCCATCTGGCCTGCTGCCTGTATTTATTTATTTATTTACTTATTTGTTTATTTATTTATTTTGGCCACGCCGTGTGGCATGCGGGATCTTAGTTCCCTGATCAGGGATCGAACCTGGTCGCCAGTAGTGGAAGCTCAGGGTCCTAACTACTGGACCACCAGGGAATTCCTCTGCTGCCTGTTTGTACAAATAAAGTTTGACTGGAACACAGCCAGACTCACCTAGTTTACAGATGATCCGTGGCTGCTTTTGGCTACAAGGGCAAAGTTGAGAGATTAGGACAGGGTATGGTCTACAAAGTCTACAGTATTTACTATCTGGTCCTTAACCGATAAAGTTTGCCAATTCCTCATCTAAACCATGCAAATTAAGCCACTCTTGTTGAACAGGTTTTACTGTAAACAATGCCTGCCACTTTGAGCAAACCTGATTCAAAAGAGTTTTGTGGCTACCTGACACATGGTGTGCTGCCCTTTGAAGCTCTAGAATATGTATCCCAATTTTCTTCTTCAGGTTTTCTTATACCCAAATATGTGAGGTGCATATTGTTCCTTGTGTCTGTTGTTTTTTCTCGAACGAAACTATTACAGAGTAAAGTCGGATTTGATGGCTGACTTATGGGTGGGGGGGATACAAAGCATGTGATCTTGCAGCTTCACGTTACAGGTCAGGAAATATGATCTGTGTTTATTCACCAGAGTGCTGTGCACCAAAAATTGAAGGAGCTTCAACAGAAAAGCAGTGGATTGGGGGTAAGGATTTGTTTTCTTTCTCTGTCTTGGGGTCTTGTTACAAAAGCACACACAGACTTTCAGAGATGTTGGGTTTTGCAGGTACTTAAAGTAAAATCAAGTCTCAGTGATCCACCCATTTTAAACACCAAATTGGGTTTTCCCACCCTCTCCTTTCTACAAGGACTTCTGTAAATGAAGACCGCATCCTGGCTTGTTATGTACACAGGAGAAAGCTGTTTTTGGATGTGTAGGATGCAAGTGTAGGTGGTACATCGGTCACTTTTACAGAGATAATGCTGCTTGACAAACAGCCTCCAAATCTCAGTGCCTTCCACACACAAACTTTCACTCTCACTAGAAAACCAGTACAGTGCTACCCTATCGGTGTTCCATTGGCCAAAGCAAGTCACAGGGCCAAGCTCACTCACCATGATGGGGTGGGGACGTATACCCATCTCCTGGGAAGCCAAGCCAGGGAAGGTGTCACTAATCATGAACAGCTAGTAGAGTCTTAACTAGCAAGTCATGGGGCTGTGGGGCTGAGTTAACAGTACTCGCATCAATATATAAACTGTCTGATGAAATTCTTTTATCACTTGATACCGTGGCGACCATTGCTGTGTTTTCCAGGTGAAAGTGGCCAATATCATTCTCTTTTTGGATTCTGCTCAGGACTTCATCACAAACCGAATCTCCACAATTATTGCTGAAGTAAGTTGTTATGCCAATAAATGGGTGTGTGACCATAACTGCATGATTACAGACGGTGATAGAGTCATTTTAATGGCTTTATTACTCTTTGATGTCTTTCCAGGAAAGTAAGAAGTATGGGAATACGATAATGAGCTACTTTGAACATTATCTGCAGTGGGTCAAGATCTCTGTAAGTGGTTTATCGTTGATGAACATAAGGGGGCTGTGTCTTGGGATAGTCATTTTCTAGGATAAAATCAGGAGGAAATCAAATGAAATTCACAGAAATTAGAAGATAAGTAAAAGGACCTTGAATGTAGGAGCCACAAGTGGAGGCACCATAAGACTCTGCACAAGTGTGTCCATGCTGGGCAGCTTCCCGGGCCTGCCCACCGCGGACGGCATGCCCCTTGCATTCTCCCCCGGCTCCCTTTGCTAATTGCTGTAGGGACTCTGGTCTCCTCGACTGTGTCTCCCCTGGCAAACCGTGAGCTCCTTACGTTAGAGTCCATTTGCAGCTGTGGTTTGTACACGCCTTGGGCAGCACTGAACCTGCTATGTCATTGGTGTATTTGTCGACTAGGGGGCTTAAACAACAGGAGCTTATTTTCTCACAGTTCTGGAGGCTGGAAGTCCAAGATCAAAGTGTCGGCAGGTTGGTTTCTTCTGAGTCCTGTTTCTTTGGCTTGTCGGTGGCCGTCTTCCCCTTGTGTCCCCACGTGGTCTTCCTTCTGTGTCTGTGTCCAGATTTCTTTTATAAAGACACCAGTCCTATTGGATTAGAGTCATCTTAGTGACCTAATTTTACCTGAATTCCCTCTTTGAAGACCCTATCTCCATATACAGTTGCATTCTGAGGTACGGGAGGTTAGGACTTTGACATGGGAACCTTTGGGGGACAAAATTCGGTCCATAAAGTTAAGTCTCCGTGAATAAATCAGTAGAGAGAAGTGGAGGAGCAGAGTGAAGTTTCCAGTGGCGCACGCAACCGATGGAGAATTATAGTATCTTTCCTCCACACCCTCTCCAGCATTTATTATATGTAGACTTTTTGAGGATGATCATTCTGACTGGTGTGAAGTAATACCACATTGTAGTTTTGATTTGCATTTCTCTAATAATGAGCGATGTTGAGCATCTTTTCATGTGCCTCTTGGCCATCTGTATGTCTTCTTTGGAGAAATGTCTATTTAGGTCTTCTGTCTTTTTGGATTGGGTTGTTTGTTTTTATTTGTTATTGGGCTGTATAAGCTGTTTGTATATTTTGGAAATTAAGCCCTTGTTGGTCACATCATTTGCAAATATTTTCTCCCATTACATGGGTTGTCTTTTTGTTTTATTTACGGTTTCCTTTGCTGTGCAAAAACTTTTAAGTTTAATTAGGTCTCATTGGTTTATTATTGCTTTTGTTTCCATTACTCTGAGGAGAGGGATCCAAAAACTATTGCTGCAATTTATGTCAAAGGGTGTTCTGCCTATGGTTTCCTCTAGGAGTTTTATAGTATCCAGTCTTACATTTAGGTCTTTAATCCCTTTTGAGTTTATTTTTGTATATGGTCTTAGGGACTGTTCTAATTTCATTCTTTTACATGCAGCTGTCCAGTTTTCCCAGCACCACTAATTGAAGAGACTGTCTTTTTCTCCATTGTATATTCTTGTCTCCTTTGTCATAGACTAATTGACCATTAGTGCGTGGGTTTATTTCTGGGCTTTCTATCCTGTTCCATTGATCCATGTATACCCTTACCCCATTTTTTATAACACTAACAGTGAAAAAGTTTATAAAGAGAGTGTATACGGTTGTTTGAGCTTGGAGAAACATAATGTTATTAACATGGGCTGCCTTGTAAGGTAGAGGTGGAAGAAAAGGGGGAGGTGAGCCAACCAATAAAGGAAAAGAAATAAGACACACTGCCCACCCCGGGAACTAGCATCTAGCTTATTGTACTTACTCCAGAGTTTTTTGAATGAATGAATATAGTTTTCTTAAGCTAATGGGATTGGAGCATCTGTCTGTGATTCATTAAACTTGTTTAGTCTTACCTCAGTAATGAGTACTTTGCTTTCTGTCTTCTAAAACGAGGTCAGCAGGTCCTGCCATTTTTGTAAATAAAGTTTTATTGGCACACAGCCACACCCATTTGTTCATATATTGTCTGTGGCTGTTTTCGCCCCACCATGGCAGAGTGGAGCAGTTGCGACAGATAATCTCAGCCGAGCCTGCAAAGTCTAAAATATTTACTCTCTGGCCCTTTATAGAAAAAGTCTGCCAACCCCTGTTCTAAAATGTAGACTTATTCATTACCTAACTTTCCAGTTTCTTCCCACATCCTTTGTCAGACTAGAAAGGGGGCGGGTAAGAAATTCAGACTGAGGCATTGTGCTGGCCACGTATACTCTTTAAGTCTCTGCAGAGTCCAGCAAGGATGGGTCTTACATTTCCAAATAACAAACCAGGGAACTAAAAACCGAGGCTCAGAGAGAATCGGGGTCTTCCTTTCATGTACATACTTTTTTACGTTGTAGAACTCATCCATAGAAATCAGCTATCAGCTCCATATCCAGAGGGCCTAAGGATTCTTTTTGTGAACAGGCCAGAAGTGAATAGGGTGTTTAATTTTATTCTTGTGGAATTTTGTGGGTGTGGCTCCATCAAAGTTTGTCTGTTTTTCTTACCCCCATAGATCACTGAGCAAATGGCAGCCTGCAAACCAGTGGCCACTGCTCTAGATTCGGCTATTGATGTCTTTCTGTGCAGCTACATTATCGACCCCCTGGTAAGAATTTCATCTTTCAAAAGAAGAAAACACAATAAACTCATTATCTTTGATTTTTTTTTTCGGATGGTAGTTCACACTATAATATAAAATAGGTTTCTGCTTGGGTCTGTTACAGTTGTAGAATCCAAGACCTAAGATCTAAAATGTAGATGAATGTGTTCTGACACTAATAAGCTAGAAAAGTCAAAGTCCTTGCTGCATATCTTCATTCCTTACTTGAATTTTATTTACAGAAGTCAAGAGACCCTCATGAAGAAAACTGTTTGTCTGAAATAATTAGAAAGGAACATCACTGGTGTGCAGATTGCCAGTATTCCAAAGGACTCTTAGTGCAGCTATATATGTAACCCTAAATCTATAGCAAACTTAGTTTAATTTTTGAGTTAACAGCCCTTTAAGATGTTACCATTGGGCTGGTAAGTTCCAATTAACCAAGTTTATTCCTCAGCTCTGTTCACTCCTCGATATACACTGACTCTCTCCATGAGTCAATCCTCTCATTCCCTTCACTTAAAGCACCTCAGTGGCTTACTGTTAATATCACAGGAAGGATCAGGATCCTTAATGTTATGCTCTAGGCCCTGCATGATTGGGTACCTGCCCATTGGCACATTTTGCACTATTTGATCACTTTTCTCACTGTGCTTTAGTGTTTTCTTTCATTTCTTTATAAACTCCAATAAGGATGTTTAAAAAAAAAAATCTAGATTTCCCCACCCCAGGGCCTTTGCATATGCCAGTTCCGCTGCCTAGAAATTAGACACAAGCTCCTTCTCCCTCATTCTTCCCCTCCACACCCATACCCCACCTAGCTGACTCCTCTAGGTCTTATAATATAATGGTTGAGAACACAGACTCTGCATTCAAATTCCACTTCTACATTTTCTGAACTCCGTGACGTGGAAATATTATTTATCTTTCCTGAGCTTCTTCACCTTAATTAGGGTTGTTTTGATGGTTCAAAGAGAGACTACATGGAAAGCCCTTAACACCTTTCCTGGTACATTAACACACTCCGTAAATGTTCGCTGTTATTAGCTATTGTTCCGTTTTCGGGTCTTAGCTCAAACATATCTTTTTTTCCGGGAAGGTTTTTCTGATCTTCCCAACTACATTTGGCTCCCTTTTGTACACTCCCATGGAACTTTCTGCTTTTCCTGTAGAGATGTTTTTGCTGTTTGTATTGTACATTGGTGTGGCTCTTTGGTAAGACCTATCCCCTGCAACACACACTAGACTCTGAACTCCATGAGCACGAGCTGTGTGTTCACTGCTGTGACCCTGTCATCTGTAGTGTTGTCTGGCACAGGCCGTAAGGATGATCAGATAGCTGCCTGTCACACAGTACATTCAGATTGCTCTATCCGTCCATCTCTCTGTTCCATTATCACTTGTCTCTGCGGGAGGGACTTTTGTACCTGGATGGAAATGATCCTGCCACTTTCCCAGCCATGCAGATCCCCCGGGGCCTTGGTCTCCTGGCTGCTTCCCTCCCCTTCTGACTTTGTACCCTTTGGTCTGCTGCTTGGAGCCCCTGCTGAGGGCTTTGATTAAAGCCCTCATTAGGGGAGCCCTAGGTTAGTTAGGCTGGTTCATTCTGAACTGATTTCCTTGCTCCCAGTCTCCACTGCCTGCTCACAGACAGTCAGATCACCCAACGAGCAGGTGCCTCTCCAAAACAATCGGGGACCACTAGAGGGGAGGCCTGGAGGATGCTCAGGAAGACTGTAGGCTAGAGCTTTGTAGCAGGTGGTTTAAAGAGTAAGGAAGAGTTCTGGCCTTTGGCTCTGCCAGGAAAATAGACTCCCGGCTGGCAAACATGTTTCTTTTATATCTTGATTGTACCCAGAAGGATTGAGGCAGCTTCCAGTAAAAGGTATGGTTGTCATAAAGCTCTAAGCCTCTCAAAACAAGGTTGAAAGTATAGAAATCTACCAATAAAAGAATATGTGGGAACGGAGAACAAATTTACTGAAAATTCTGGGCCAAGTGATGCCACTCTGTCCAATGCTAAACTCAACCAGGAACAAAGCAGAAGCGCAGTGGCCGAGACATGAGGGTCTGGGAGGTTGTTTTTATGTCCGAGCTGCCTTTTGCCTCGCAGTGGGCTGGGGAGGGCTGCTCTAGTGTCACAGGGTTATCCTAAGGCAGGGGCTGCAGACTTGAGCCTCTACAAGGATCTGGAAGGTTGTAGATTTACAAAACAGGCCAAGGCCAGACGCTGGCTAGTGTCTGGTACCCACGGGGCCATACTGGTTGTGCACAGCCATCTCTGTTCTGATTGGTGGGTCAGGTTAAATAATGTTGGGTATCACCCCTGTAAGAGCTAGTGGTATGGCCTGCAACAAACTGAGGACAGATACCCCTCTTGAAGGAAGAACCATCACTCAGCTCCAGCTGATGTTGCCTTGTGGGAACGAGGGCTCAGCATTACGAGTTCCGACTTGAGACTTTTCGAGAAAAGACGTAAAGCCAGGTTTCTGTGTGACATCTGACTTAGGAATATATGCAGCTGTCTTTAAAAAAATACTTTAACATTGCTCTTTAGGCAGAACAGGATTGAATTCAGCCCATGACCATCCTTAAAGATTGGTTAAATTCATCATGGAACGTTTGTTGGGGGCATCGTTATGTACCAAGCATTGCATCTGTTCTCTTCACACAATAGTGTTATGGGATGAGGATACTGCCAGTCCCACTGTTCAGAGGCAGAGCAAAGCCAGGAGGTTTAATGAACCACCCTCACATCAAAACAACTCAGAGGGCTTCCCTGGTGGCGCAGTGGTTGAAAGTCCGCCTGCCGATGCAGGGGACACGGGTTCGTGCCCCGGTCCGGGAAGATCCCACATGCCGCGGAAAGGCTGGGCCCGTGAGCCATGGCCGCTGAGCCTGTGCGTCCGGAGCCTGTGCTCCGCAGCGGGAGAGGCCACAGCAGAGGGAGGCCCGCGTACTGCAAAAAAAACAAAAAAAAACAAAAAACAAACAAACAAAAAAAAACAACTCAGAGAAGGATCTGAGCTCAGGCCTGCAGGCTGTCCATGCGCTTATGGCTGGCCTCAAAGCCGGGGGCCGTCTAGTGGGATGGTTAGCTGTTGTTTGGGGGTGTCCTAGATGCTAAACCTTACTTCAGCACTTGCTGCTGCTGTTCCTCATTTGTAAAATAAATATGACAATAGGATCTATTCAAGGTTTTCAGAAAGATGGAGTGAATTATAATAATAGGTAGCACTGGGGCTTCCCTGGTGGCGCAGTGGTTGCGCGTCCGCCTGCCGATGCAGGGGAACCGGGTTCGCGCCCCGCTCTGGGAGGATCCCACGTGCCGCGGAGCGGCTGGGCCCGTGGGCCATGGCCGCTGGGCCTGCGCGTCCGGAGCCTGTGCTCCGCAACGGGAGAGGCCGCGGCAGAGGGAGGCCCGCATACCGCAAAAAAAAAAAAAAACAAAAAACAAAAAAAAAACAAACAAACAAACAAAAAAATAATAATAGGTAGCACTTCACACAGTGGCCGGCTCATCTTAAGTTCACAAAATTAGAATCCATTAAAAAAACTGCCAAATAAAGTTATTTTCCCCAAGCCAGTGTTGTTTTCCATTTCCCATCTTCAAGCATCTAATCCTCATGATTTTCCTTTCTCCCTGCAGAATTTGTTTTGGTTTGGTATAGGAAAAGCTACCGCATTTTTACTTCCTGCTATCATTTTTGCTGTAAAGCTGGCCAAGTACTACCGTCGAATGGATTCTGAAGATGTATATGACGATGGGTAAGTAGACAAGAGGCTGGGGAATCATTTTCTAAGTGGCGCTCCCTTCCGAGCAGTTGCTAAAGAACGGCTCTGATGCGATTAAACTTGATTTTTTTTTTTTATGATTACAACTATATGACATTCTTTATTTTTTTAATTTTTTTTTAATACAGCAGGTTCTTATTAGTTATCCATTTTATACATATTAGTGTAATAGGTCATCCCTATTCAGGTGAAATTTTGGTACTGGTTTTCTTATGCTTATTTTAACTTTTTTTCCCCTTGCTTAATCGTCTCAGCTTCCTTAACCAGCCTTCTTATTTCTTGTTTGCAGTTCCTCTGTCTCGGGGACTTGGCACTTTACTTTATAACTGTTTTTACTAGTTTTCATTTTGGCTCCGCGGTCCACCCTTCACTCTGTGCCTGGTGAACTTGTATTCAAAATGTGTTCATTTTGACTTCATTTACCTCCTTCTTAATATGTGTTTCTCCTGAATTTGCTTTGTCAGCATCTGTATTAGAGTAAAAAGGTGGGGGGATGCAGCTGTTGAGCTGTAACTGTAATTGAAAAATCATTTTATCTCCCTTTTTTGTGTTTTATAGTGTTGAAACTATACCCATGAAAAAAGTAAGCCTTTTCTTTTTTAAGCCATATCTCGAAGGTGGGACTGGGGAGGGCTTTATTATTAGATGACAAACTTTTAAAACTAAAATAATAACATTAAATTACATAACAACAACAAATATGCCCAGATAAAAATAAATGCTGATGCCTCTTAAAATGAGAGCTGGCACATGGAGCATAATGAAGAAATCCTTGCTGAATGAATGAAAATTGTCTATGTTAAATTTATTAATATATAAAATGTTTGTTTGGATCTTTGGTTTTTTAAAGGGAAGAAAATGTAAATATACTTTTTGACTTTCTTTATAGATTTAACAAATTGTTATATACTTTTTACGACCATTACATTGTCTTTGTAATCCATGATGTAAATGCTTCATCTTAGAAATAACATGGCGTTTTGGTGCATTTATTTTTGTTACAGTATGGAAAATGCTAATATTGGTTCTCGTAGACATCGAGGCACCCAGGCAAATTGGACAAAGTTTTTAAACAGCTCCAACTGCATGAGTTCATGACCTGCAGCATCTCCAAATATTGGGAAAGAAACCTTCCGTTCAGGAGTTTACAGAGTTCAGTGAGGTCACATGGAGTATGCACTGACCGGCCTAAGAGTGGAAAGCGCGCACGCCTATTTTTTAGAAGTTTTGCTTTAATCATCTGAGCCTTCTATGAAAATTTAAATATGTAAAACATTCATGAATTCCCAGTTTAGCCTTTGGAGCAAGACAGGAATTTGGGCACATTTCATCCAATGGGAACTTCGACTCCTAGTTAGAGAAAGCCCAGAAAATAGCAGATCTGTGTGTGAACAATAAAAGAATGATTTCAGAATTATGACTCTAATCTTCTTATTGAAAAATAGATCTAAACTACAGATGTTAATGAAGTCTCTGTATTATTTTCTTAGGGCGGCTGTAACACATCACACAAACTGAGTGGCTTAAAGCAGCGTGTTCTCGAACTTTAATCGAGGCCGGAAGTCTGAAATCAACACGTCAGCAGAGTTGGTTCCTCCCAGAGAACCTGAGGGAGAGTCTGTTCTGGGCCTTTCTCTGAGATTCTGATGATTGCTGCCAATCCTTGGCCTTCCTTGGCTTGTAGATGTATCACTCCAGTCTCTGCTTCTGTCTTCACATGGAGCTTCCCTTTGTGTGTGTGTGTCCCAATTCCCCTTATCTCCTAAGGACACCAGTCACTGGGTCAGGGCCCATCCTAAGCAAGAATGGAGAGATTGAGGCAAGATGGCGGAAGAGTAAGACGCGGAGATCACCTTCCTCCTAAGCAAGAATGACCTCACCTTCATTTCATCGTATCTGCAAACAACCTATTTTCAAACATTCACAGGTTCTAGGTGAACATAAATTTGGTGGTGGGGTGGGCGGGGGGGTGCAGATTATTCCCCCCCCACGCACACACACAGTCACCCAACAACAATAGCAAAGAGCCAAAGAGATAGGTAAGTGGACATGAAAGAAAGTGACACTGTACATACAGAAATTAAGGTAAATTACCAAAATCAGAAATGGCAGAAAATTAAAAAATGTTAGTAGACATACACAAAATAGTGACTCATTCCCCTCTTAATTTTAACCTTTAAGATTTGTCTGGGGCTTCCCTGGTGGTGCAGTGGTTGAGAGTCCGCCTGCCGATGCAGGGGACATGGGTTCGTGCCCCGGTCTGGGAAGATCCCACATGCCGCAGACCGGCTGGGCCCGTGAGCCATGGCCGCTGAGCCTGCGCGTCCGGAGCCTGTGCTCCGCAACGGGAGAGGCCACGACAGTGAGAGCCCCGCGTACCGCAAAAAAAAAAGATTTGTCTGTATCTAAGAGCACATTAATAACCCACTGCATGTGTCAATCAATTGTCTCTGCATCTAACCCAGTGACGCCAGCCCCTGCTACACAATGGATTCACCTGAAGGGGGAACTTTTAAAAAATACTGATGTTTGGGTCCCATCCCAGGAGATTCTTATGTAGTTGGTTAGGGATGTAGCTTGAGCATGTGGATTTAAAATTTTTCCCAGGTGATTCTGATGTACAGCCAGGGTTGAGAAACACTGCCTCTGGTTAATTAAATCAGAATTTCTGAGATGTATCCCAGGTAATTCTCATGTGTAACCTGGGTTGAGAATTACTGATACAGCTTCTACATGCATTTCATCTGATTTATATATATATTCATTGATCATCTACTATGTCCCAAGCACTGTGCAAGACACTGGATGGGGGAGAGGTGAGCTAACAGACTAGATCCAGCCTCCTAGGAGCTCAGTGTCAGTGGTGGAAACCAAGATGACCCATTTGATGAGTATATGAGAGACACAGAAGGCTGTGGGGTGGTGGAAGTCGGGAGGGTTCCTGCAGTTGAATTTCTGAAACATATGTGCATGAAAAACCTATGACACGTTTAACAAATCTGTTTCTCGTGAAGCTTCTGTGCCTTTCACTTGTCCCCTCCTGTAATCCTCACTGCATCCCTATGAGGTCAGCAGTTTTAGTTCTAATTAAAAACGAAGTGGCCTGAAGCTTACAGAAGTGAGTTGTCCAATATCACCCAGCTCATAAGTGTTTGGGTCAGAAGATGATCCAGGTCCCCCAGATTCCATAGCTCCTGGCTCTCCTGTTGAATCTATTCCATTAGCGCTAACCTTAGTGCTCTGTTGCCTCTGCTTAGTCACGCTGGCTTTGCATCTTTTGTAAAAGAATGTTGCCTGCAGCCTGAAATATACAGGATAGCCCATTCTCAAGGCTCTGACCTTTAGAGGTATAACGCTTTGCCATTCATATAGAGATAAACAGAGAATGATTTCTGTCCTGTTGTGAGGTTTATAGGAACATTGTGACCAGACCTGTAAGAACAAAGGATTCCAGCACCAAAAAGTTTGCAGCAATCAGTGCACCCCTTCCCCTTTTAGTATAAAACAAGCCTGAATTCTAACTCGGGTAAAATGGTTCTTTGAGACACTAGTCCACCAGCTTCTGGGTCTGCTGCTTTCCGAATAAAGTCGCTTTTCCCTGCCTCAACACCTCATCTCTCGATTTATTGGCCTGTGCTACAGCCAGCAGTATGAGCTTGGACTCAGTAACAACGTCACTAGCTAGGGTGGGTTTTGGCACAGACCGCTTACTGACAACATTTCAAACTAAAACCACCAGATAGCTGTCTGATGTTCTCTAATGATGAAATGCGGTATCAGTGCTACTCAAAGTGTGGCCTGAGGACCAGAAGGCTCACCTGGGGAGCTCAAGGCTAATTCTGACTCCACCCCAGTTACCCTGAATCGGAGTCTCTGAGGGTGAGGCCCAGGAATGTGTATTTTAACAAGCTTTCCAGATGAGTCCAAAGTACATAAAGTTGGCCAAGCATACTTCAAATCACCCTGACGGAAAAGATCATTTAGAAACTAGCTTGTGTCCAAGAAATGTGGCTGAGCCCCAGTGCAAACTACAGGTTTTTGGTGCCTATGTAAGGGCTGCAGGGGAAAAGGGAGAAGGTGGAGCCAGTCCTGAGAGCATGTTCATGGCTAACTACCAGGCCCAAACCCACCATCCATCCATCTGAAATGCCCGTTTGCACTCCCATCTTCCTGAAAAAGGGGGTCCTGCACGCCTTCATTCCCTCCCTGAAACGCCACTGCCATCAAGTCAGATCAGTGACACCCACCACTTCTCCGCCCTCTTCTAAATGAGCATTTACTCTTGCTCTCTCTCCCCAACAAGATCTCAAACCCTTGTGTACAAAGCCCGGGTCTTAAGTTCCTTTGAGTCCCCATAGCCCTTTAGAGTGTAAACCACAATTTCAGAAACGGACACCTGATTAGAGAAGTGTTTATTTGGGGTCTGTTAGGAGTGCGTCCCAGGAGACACAGATTAAAGATGTAACCAAGCAGGACCCCATGGGACCTTGCCAGGACAGTCACCCCTACCCCACCATGTCCTCTGCCTGCCTCTTGTTTGTAGAAAAGCTTTAGTCTCCTTGGCCTTCCCCAAGTTGCAAATAATAAATGTAATCAGGTAAGTGAGAAAATGCAGAAACAAAGGAAAATAGTCAAGCAAGACAAAATAATAATTGTTTAGCAATTCAACAAAGTGTATGAGCTTTAGTTCCTCCCCAGGGGCTCTAGATAATATTCTGAGCCATGTCCTTTGAGCTGTTTTGCAGAGACTGAAACCCCCGCCAGGTGCAAGAAGTTAACTGTGTGCGGCCCACAAGCCCATAGACCCCAGACCAGTTGGAACCAGAAGGTTGATGATGTTGACTCCTGATGACCTCACCACCAACCAGTCAGAAGAATGTCCATGAGCTGATGACACACCCTGCAACCCTCTCCCTCACCCTGTCTTTGAAAACATTTCCTGCCATTTGGGAGTTCAGGTCTTTTAAGCACTAGCTGCCTGGACTCCTTGCTTGGCACCTTACAATAAATGCTGCACTTTCCTTCACCACAGCTGGTGTTAGTAGATTGGCTTTACTGCACACGGGTGAGCAGACCCAAGTTTGGTTTGATAAGAAAGAAGCACTTGAATTGTGTTCCACCAGACTAGAAAATGGGGGAAGCTTATAAAGGCAAAAAACCGCACGGTGACATAAAGTTGTTTGTCAGGAATTAGAATTGGAGCTGGCAAGAAGTAAAGGTGCTTGTTAAGGAAGGATTGGTTGGGGTTTGAATGAATACAGTGTTGTGAGGGGCAGAGAGCATTTTGAAACTACAAGGTTGCAACTAGCAGCTGCTAGCAGGTAATGTTTGCAAATGTGATGCTGGTGGTATCCTTGAGTTTGATACCATTCAGAGAAAATTCAAGTTCTCAGGGACACAGTTACATGTCTGAAACGCTTGAGCATGTGGATTTAAAATTTTTCCCAAGTGATTCTGATGTACAGCCAAGGTTGAGAAACACTGCCTCTGGTTAATTAAATCAGAATTTCTGAGATGTATCCCAGGTAATTCTCATGTGTAACCTGGGTTGAGAATTACTGATACAGCTTCTACATGCATTTCATCTGATTTATATATATATTCATTGATCATCTACTATGTCCCAAGCACTGTGCAAGACACTGGATGGGGGAGAGGTGAGCTAACAGACTAGATCCAGCCTCCTAGGAGCTCAGTGTCAGTGGTGGAAACCAAGATGACCCATTTGATGAGTATATGAGAGACACAGAAGGCTGTGGGGTGGTGGAAGTCGGGAGGGTTCCTGCAGTTGAATTTCTGAAACATATGTGCATGAAAAACCTATGACACGTTTAACAAATCTGTTTCTCGTGAAGCTTCTGTGCCTTTCACTTGTCCCCTCCTGTAATCCTCACTGCATCCCTATGAGGTCAGCAGTTTTAGTTCTAATTAAAAACGAAGTGGCCTGAAGCTTACAGAAGTGAGTTGTCCAATATCACCCAGCTCATGAGTGTTTGGGTCAGAAGAGGATCCAGGTCCCCCAGATTCCATAGCTCCTGGCTCTCCTGTTGAATCTATTCCATTAGCGCTAACCTTAGTGCTCTGTTGCCTCTGCTTAGTCACGCTGGCTTTGCATCTTTTGTAAAAGAATGTTGCCTGCAGCCTGAAATATACAGGATAGCCCATTCTCAAGGCTCTGACCTTTAGAGGTATAACGCTTTGCCATTCATATAGAGATAAACAGAGAATGATTTCTGTCCTGTTGTGAGGTTTATAGGAACATTGTGACCAGACCTGTAAGAACAAAGGATTCCAGCACCAAAAAGTTTGCAGCAATCAGTGCACCCCTTCCCCTTTTAGTATAAAACAAGCCTGAATTCTAACTCGGGTAAAATGGTTCTTTGAGACACTAGTCCACCAGCTTCTGGGTCTGCTGCTTTCCGAATAAAGTCGCTTTTCCCTGCCTCAACACCTCATCTCTCGATTTATTGGCCTGTGCTACAGCCAGCAGTATGAGCTTGGACTCAGTAACAACGTCACTAGCTAGGGTGGGTTTTGGCACAGACCGCTTACTGACAACATTTCAAACTAAAACCACCAGATAGCTGTCTGATGTTCTCTAATGATGAAATGCGGTATCAGTGCTACTCAAAGTGTGGCCTGAGGACCAGAAGGCTCACCTGGGGAGCTCAAGGCTAATTCTGACTCCACCCCAGTTACCCTGAATCGGAGTCTCTGAGGGTGAGGCCCAGGAATGTGTATTTTAACAAGCTTTCCAGATGAGTCCAAAGTACATAAAGTTGGCCAAGCATACTTCAAATCACCCTGACGGAAAAGATCATTTAGAAACTAGCTTGTGTCCAAGAAATGTGGCTGAGCCCCAGTGCAAACTACAGGTTTTTGGTGCCTATGTAAGGGCTGCAGGGGAAAAGGGAGAAGGTGGAGCCAGTCCTGAGAGCATGTTCATGGCTAACTACCAGGCCCAAACCCACCATCCATCCATCTGAAATGCCCGTTTGCACTCCCATCTTCCTGAAAAAGGGGGTCCTGCACGCCTTCATTCCCTCCCTGAAACGCCACTGCCATCAAGTCAGATCAGTGACACCCACCACTTCTCCGCCCTCTTCTAAATGAGCATTTACTCTTGCTCTCTCTCCCCAACAAGATCTCAAACCCTTGTGTACAAAGCCCGGGTCTTAAGTTCCTTTGAGTCCCCATAGCCCTTTAGAGTGTAAACCACAATTTCAGAAACGGACACCTGATTAGAGAAGTGTTTATTTGGGGTCTGTTAGGAGTGCGTCCCAGGAGACACAGATTAAAGATGTAACCAAGCAGGACCCCATGGGACCTTGCCAGGACAGTCACCCCTACCCCACCATGTCCTCTGCCTGCCTCTTGTTTGTAGAAAAGCTTTAGTCTCCTTGGCCTTCCCCAAGTTGCAAATAATAAATGTAATCAGGTAAGTGAGAAAATGCAGAAACAAAGGAAAATAGTCAAGCAAGACAAAATAATAATTGTTTAGCAATTCAACAAAGTGTATGAGCTTTAGTTCCTCCCCAGGGGCTCTAGATAATATTCTGAGCCATGTCCTTTGAGCTGTTTTGCAGAGACTGAAACCCCCGCCAGGTGCAAGAAGTTAACTGTGTGCGGCCCACAAGCCCATAGACCCCAGACCAGTTGGAACCAGAAGGTTGATGATGTTGACTCCTGATGACCTCACCACCAACCAGTCAGAAGAATGTCCATGAGCTGATG
Organism: Physeter macrocephalus; assembly: GCF_002837175.3. Lineage (NCBI taxonomy): Eukaryota > Metazoa > Chordata > Mammalia > Artiodactyla > Physeteridae > Physeter > Physeter macrocephalus. The sequence goes on from NC_041220.1 coordinate 101,269,694, forward strand.
ACACACCCTGCAACCCTCTCCCTCACCCTGTCTTTGAAAACATTTCCTGCCATTTGGGAGTTCAGGTCTTTTAAGCACTAGCTGCCTGGACTCCTTGCTTGGCACCTTACAATAAATGCTGCACTTTCCTTCACCACAGCTGGTGTTAGTAGATTGGCTTTACTGCACACGGGTGAGCAGACCCAAGTTTGGTTTGATAAGAAAGAAGCACTTGAATTGTGTTCCACCAGACTAGAAAATGGGGGAAGCTTATAAAGGCAAAAAACCGCACGGTGACATAAAGTTGTTTGTCAGGAATTAGAATTGGAGCTGGCAAGAAGTAAAGGTGCTTGTTAAGGAAGGATTGGTTGGGGTTTGAATGAATACAGTGTTGTGAGGGGCAGAGAGCATTTTGAAACTACAAGGTTGCAACTAGCAGCTGCTAGCAGGTAATGTTTGCAAATGTGATGCTGGTGGTATCCTTGAGTTTGATACCATTCAGAGAAAATTCAAGTTCTCAGGGACACAGTTACATGTCTGAAACCACAACCACCAAGGCCACCCACCTCCATTTTGGATGTCTGAACCACAGTTACTCCATTTCGATTTTTAAATGATCTTAAATATGTCATCAAGAGGCGGTATGGACTGATACTGGATTGGACTCAGAGACCTCAGTTCAAATGTGCTCTCCCTTGAGAAGCAACTCAAGCTCCTTTAGCCTCATCCCCCACTCTGTTAAATGGGGAGGGGATAACGCCCACCTCATTGGGTGGATGTGATGGTCATCATGATGGCTAGAACTGAGTAGGCTCAATAAAGGAGAGCTAATGTCACCTGCCAGTGACATGGTAGGCTTTCAATATATAGCAGATCATGTTTCTTTTTGAGGCAGTGAACTCCTTGTCACTGGGGGTTCAAGGAAGGCTGGTCAAACTATCCTACCTGTGAGATGCCATGAAGAGGTGTCTCCATTCAGTTCAAAGAGGAAAGGAAAGGAAGGTGGAACAGTAGGGAGTACCAGGATCTATCTCCCCACTTGAAAATTAATTGCACAGGCAGAATCTGTCTGCTATAACTATTATGGAACCCTGGAGTCTATTGAAGGCTGCCAAATTCCAGAGGAAGTCTTGGTTGGTAAATTCCGGTTAATTTCGGTCAATTTCAACTCTAAGCTCTGAGCCAATACCTATTCCCCCACCCCACTCCGATGGCAGCCAGTCAGTGGTGCATGAGTTCCTGGAGTAGCTTTCACACAGACATTGAGGTCAAGAATGGGCATTAAGGACCCTGTCCTTCAGATATTGGAGGTCTGTGTTCAGATCCCTGGTTGCTGCTTCTAATCACAGAGGTGTAGACGCAGAAGTGAGCAGCCCTGGTTTCACTCCCTCTGGGGGCCAGCTGCATTAACGCTCACCTTCTCTGGCTATATGGTAGTCCACAGTGCTGATAGCACAGTCTGTCCAGCAACCTTTTTCAGCCACGTCTTTCAACGTCCCATCTACCTCTGGATGATGCCACCAGCTGAGCATGAGAAGGAATTGGAAAAGCCTGTGGAATGTCGTGTTCATTAGCCTACTGTCAGGGGCCCTTTGCTGCCAGTGGCATGGCATCTATGACCGTAAATGAACCAGATATCCCAAAATATGGCAGAGCTTTGTCTCAAATGCTACTATGGTGTGGCCCAGATCTGCCACTTGCACAGAATGGCAATTCCAGTTAGGGGGTTAAGTGTCAAAGGCCATTAGAAGCCATAAGTAGGGACTTCCCTGGTGGCACTCTGCCTGCCAATACAGGGGACACGGGTTTGAGCCCTGGTCCAGGAAGATCCCACATGCTGCGATGCAACTAAGCCAACGAGCCACAACTACTGAAGCCTGTGTGCCACAACTACTGAAGCCTGCGTGCCTAGAGCCCGTGCTCTGCCACAAGAGAAGCCACTGCAATGAGAAGCCCGCGCACCGCAATGAAGAGTAGCCCCCGCTCTCCACAACTAGAGAAAGCCTGCGCACAGCAACGAAGACAAAAATAAATAAATTTATTTTTAAAAAAAGAAGAAGAAGCGGCCGTAAGTAGCCATGAGATGGCAGCAGAGGACACATGTTGTCTCTTTGCCAGAAAAGGGCAAGGCTCACCCTTAGAGCTGTAAGGGTCCCCGTTTACCTTCAGAAAGACAGATGAACTACTGACAGTACCACATCCTGATAGCCATTCCAGTCCCCTTGGCCCACAGATGTAAACCTTCCACCCAGTGGACTCCATCAGTTTTTAGTTGGGATGAGCCTTCCATAAACCAGACCCAAGCATCGTCAGGGCTTCCTGGGAGCTATCTCCAGGTAGCCAAAACTTGGCCCTGAGAGTAACCAAGCGAGTTACAATGGATCCTGAAGGATATGGCCTCAACCTTCTTGTGCGAAGAAGAGCACTCATCTGTGGGACCAGGCTTGATGCTCTGGAATGTTCCATTTTCATTTTTTATGAGAAATCTGTTTGCCTTTCCAACTCTGCCTTTAACATCTGAGGAGACCAATGCCGGATGGGGATCCCTGGACACAGTGATCTCTGGCTGTCCTTTCTAAGGTCCTTGGTCTCCACAGGTGCCCAAGAGCAGGGCAGGAGCCGTTTTTTTTAAGTGGGGTATTGCTGGGAACCGTGTCTCCAAGAAGCCAGTACCCCAAGGGCAGACTGGGCAGAGACTACCTTCCGCAGCAAAGCTCGCAGTATCAGAGAGCCAGTTGCCACCACCTGCCCTTCATGGGAGCCTCTCAGCAGGAAAGCACCAACGTAGTCATCTCCTGAAGGGAGAAAACCTCGTCCCGTTACTTGGCTCACCCACTGACGACAAATACTAGGACAGTACGTATGTTTTGGACATCCAAGTGATCTTCCAAGCAAACTGACCTTTGACACTTGGTACCAAAGAGACTGAGAAAAAGGCATTAGCCATGTCCAAGGCAGAATACTGACAGAATGTATAATATTTAGCTACAAGTAGACAAAGATGACAGGCTGGGGCTGTAGAGGAAACACCTGAATTTTGTTGGCTCTAATTAACTGTGGAAACATTCATTTTGGACTTCATGTGAGGAAGAAATGACCTTCCAGAGTGTTAAGCCCCCGAGATTTGGGGCTTTATTTGTAACAGCAACTGTATTACCCATTCATACACTCTGCTACGTCACAGGCTCTAGGACTTTTAAGAGACACATGAGCTGTCTGAGCTTTATTTAGGAACATCAGTAAATATTTGTCAAATTAATTGAATGAATGGATTTAAACTGATGGCACTGAACTATATCATCTCTCACATATACTCCTCCTCTCACATTCAGAGATTCAAAGTTTATTTGAACCTTGGGCCAGTTCGGACACTGGGACAATTATTGACCTTTTTAACAACAGTATCACTATTGTGCAGGAAGGATCTAAGAAATGCCTGAGAAGTGCATTGGGATAAGGGGTCTAAGTGCTTTGAGTTTAAAGGCTAAGAAATATGTGAGCACAAAAAATCCCTTGCTGTGTGTCTAGTTGCAAATATATGCAGGTTTCTGAGCTCCACAGTGATGGCAATTTATAATCAGCATAAAGAAACCCTTTGAAGGACTTTTTTCGGCCTGGAGAGCTCAAGTCTGAGGCTATCCTGGAGGCAGCCGGGGAGTCTTGTGTCTGTTGTTTAACAATATATATTTTATGTTCCCCTGAAGTCATGTATCCATCAATGTTTTAGAAATCAGATTTGGAGAAGACTTCAGACCTACTAAAGATAGTGGCCGTTTTATGCAAAGGCATATATCCCCACCCTTCTTCAGCCTTTGAATCATTCACCCTGCACCCACACCTCCCAGGAGCATCTGTTCTCTTTCTGCCTCTCCTTCCTTTCTCAGCCCCCAGGTTGTGAACTGAAGTCTTACCCGGATTTTCTATGTGCAGTTCTAACTCCTGAATATGTTTTCAAGAATCCTGCACTCATTTGCTGTCAGGCTTAATCTGGGGTTGTGGGGTCACAAAAAGATGAAAAAAAATCTTTTTCTATCAGAGGAGAAAGAATACTGTAACTGGAGTAGGAGATCTGGGCACAGCTGAAAGGATAGCGTTCTGAGACTTCAGGGAAGTCCCTTAAGTCACTTTTCTCATCTTTATTTTAAGCATAAAAGCCACTCCTTACAGCGTTGTTTTAAAAATCTAATGTAATAATATACAGTGAAAGCATAACAATGACATGGTGCTTATGTGGATGTGTAGTCTGATTATCACTCAAGTAGAAAAGAGATGGAAATATTCAAAAAGGAAGAAAAAAACCTCCTCATATCCCAGTGTGGTCTTCCAGGATAAGATCACCACAAGGCAGTGATATGGAGTCACCAATGCTTCTGAAAACTGCTAACAGGAGGCTCCCGATCATACTGAGGACAAAGGTCTAAACTAGCCTCAACAGAACCCGTAACCGTGAACATCTGTTGTAAAAGTTGGTTGTTATAAGTTGGAGTCTAAGACAAATTCAACCATTGAAATCATTCAAGTGATTGTTTTAAAGAGAAGTTAAGGAAAAGTGAGAGACCCTTTTTCTGCACTTAGATCATTTGAAGTCAAAAGGAGAAGGGAGCCAGTTACTAAACCATAGCTTGTCCCCAGGTGGCTGACATCGGATTCTCTTTCCCTCCCATGTCACACTCAGATGACACTGTTGTTCTTGGAGCCTGACTCTCCCGTACTTGGAAAGCTGTGTCAGTTCTGAGGTCAGAACCTGGATGGGCTGGGACAGCATCACTTAGACTTTTATCCCCTCCCAGTCCCAGATTGAGATTTCTATACTCCTCTCATTGGAAGGGGGCAGCCTGTGTGATCTCAGGGTTTTCTAACTGTTCGTCCCAAAGGGCCCCAAGAAGAAGAAGGCAGGGAGAGCAGGGGTAGAGGGAGTCTAGGGCTGCAAGGACAGATGTTACAGGGAATCTTGGGGCCATTAAATTACTACTATAGCTTGTACATAGATATACAACTCATGTTCAAACGACAGTAGATAGTATAGTGGTACATTAACTGCATATCTATTTAAAGGCATAATTCCCATCGGCTCTGTGGCACCTTCTTGTTATTCCTTTTTTTTTGTCTATGCCGGGTCTTAATTGTGACATGTGGGATCTTCTTTGCGGCACGTGGACTCTTAGTTATGGCATGCGGGATCTAGTTCCCTGGCCAGGGATGAAACCCCGGCGCCCTGCGTTGGGAGCACAGAGTCTTAGCCACTGGACCACCAGGGAAGTCCCTGTGGCACCTTTTGACAGCAGTTTAGTTTAGGCGCACAGATTTTTTAGAGTCTCAGTGATTTTTGAAACCACGGCTTCACCAGTCACCAGCTGTCTGGTCTTCGGTAATCTTTAATTCCCTCCTCTCCACAATGTGGATAATAATATCACCAATCTCCTAAGCATGGTTCAAGGATTAAGTGCTGCTCTCCATGCAAATTTTGTGGAGTAACAGCTCAAGTGATAGGTGCTGTTGTCAAGTGAAAAAAAGAAAAAAAAAAAAGCACAACCTAAAAGTTGAGAATTCCATTGTATTTGGCGGACTTTCTGAGGACTTAAACCCAGGAGATGGCCTCTCAGATCGCCCTGAGGGACTGCTCCGAAGAGGTAAGGAAGGAGCTCGGATACATAGGAGCTTTTGCAACAAAAACCAGGTAGTCAGAACATCCAAAGATGACTGTTCATTAAAGAAAACCAGACATCTTAAGTTAAGGAATTTAGCGCTTTTCTATGTATGGGAAGATGCAAGAGTCTGGGCTCATTGAAATCATTTCTTTGCTACGCACCTTAGCTATCTAGGACCCATATCCTAGTCGGGGCAGCTGCAGTGGCTGCAGCCTTGATGGCTGCAACATCCTTTGTTTACTGATAAGGTAGGTGACCTTTTCCCCCCCACACGGTCACTCTTACCATCATATGGTTGCTCAAGCACCTTTATTAAATGTGTGAGCACTCTGATGGGGAGGTCTGCCCAGGGAGTGGGTGTCATCAAAGGGTCCTCAATCTTGGGGAGATAGGGAGCCACTGGTGTGGTTGCAGCCTCAGGTGAGTTCTAGAATGCCCCCCTGCACACCTCCTCATCCACCTGATCCATAACTTTCTCCCATGCGACATGAAACCCCTGGACTCTCTCCCTGCTGGGAATGGCTCTCCACGTCTTTGAGAACAGTTACTCCTCCTCCAGATCCAGCCACGTGTGTCAGGGGACTGGGCTCCTTCCCCTCCAATCCTGCTCTTTGCCACGGCGGATGAGTCCAACAGCAGGAATGTGACTCAAGCCCAACTTATCAAAGTCTCTCCCTGAGATTTTCCACACTGTACCTCAAGTCAGATCTGCTGACATCCATGTTTCCAACCATAGAGAGAAAAGCATTCTGAGAAAACAAAGCACACGTGCAGAGAAAACTGAGATGTGATATTAGACAGATTGCTGGTGATTTTCTAGTCCCTAGGGGCCTGAGTGGTTGTCTTAAGCATCTATTTCATCTTCTGTATCTTATGAAATTTTGACATCTTGGTGGGGTGGCCAACAGACCCGGAGAGAGACTGCCTTTCTCAAGGCTAGCTATTCCTAAAGATAGTAAACAGTCTAATTATGGGCACACCTCCCATATGCAAGCAAACTATCCCTTTATCTAACTCTAAATACACCAAGCCAATATTTTTTCCTTCCTTAAGTCAACCCACAGCCAGATACCAAACTGCTAGCCCTATGCCCCAAGCCTGCCAAAATTATTCACACTGGCCGATCCTAAACTGTTTACTCTGCCCTGCCTTTGTGTCCTATTGAAATATTTAAACAATTGTGCCTATATTAATGAAACTTGCATAAGGATCTCTATATAGCAGGGTTTGGAGAGCTTTCAGATGGGTGAACACATGAGGTGCTGGGAGGGTGGTGCACTCCGAGAGGGCATGGTAGCCCTTCACCCTCCCCTCCCCCGACCTTGCACGCTGCATCCCTCCCATTGGGCTGTTCCTGAATTGCATCCTTTATAGTAAACTAGTAATAGTAAGTAAAGCAATTTCCTGTGTTTTGTGACTCATTCGATTGAATTATCGATCCTGAGGGTCATTGTGGAAATCCCAGAATTTGTAGTCTGCCCGATAGACATGTGAGCTGCCTGGGCACCCCATTTGAGGCTGGCTTCTGAATTGGGGGACAGTCTTGCGGGACTGAGCCCTTAACCTGGGGGGGTCTGCACAGACTGCAGGTAATGTCAGAATTGAATTGAATTGTAAAACAGCAAATTGATGTCAGAGAGTTGGAGAAGTGGTGTTAGAAAAGGCACCACGTATTTGTCGTGAGTGTGGTGGGTGGCAGTGGGTGGCATGGGCATCTCTCAATAACAAAAGATTTTAAAAAGTAACTTTAGCTTTGGCAAATGACAAATTGATAATTGACAAAACTCTGCAGAATTAATCATTACTCAAATTATAGTTATATCTGAGGATCCCACTAAATTGAAACATTATATCCCTTGTCATCTTTTTCTTATCATTGGATGAAAGAGTCTTTAAATTCTATAGTGCTTTACAATTTTCAAAAGTTTCACACACATGATTTCATATGATCCCATAATAACACTTTTTCCCACCTATCCTGTATTGTCCCTTCCCCCCTTCCCTCTCCCAACTGGTAACCACTAGTTTGTTCTCTATATCTTTGAGTCTGCTTCTTTTTTGTTTTATTCACTAGTTTGTTGTATTTTTTTAGATTCCACATATAAGTGCTATCATACAGTATTTACCTTTCTCTGTCTGACTTATTTCACTTAACATAATTCCCTCCAGGTCCATCCATGTTGCTGCAAATGGCAAAATTTCATTCTTTTTTATGGCTGAGTAGTATTCCATTGTAGGTATACATCACATCTTCTTTTTCCATTCATCTCTTGATGGACACTTCATTTGCTTCCATACTGTGGCAATTGTAAATAATGCTGCTATGAACATAGGGGTGCATATATATTTTCAAATTAGTGTTTTTGTTTTCTCCAGATATATACCCAGGAGAATCGCTGGGTCATATGGGTCATAAAACTAAACTATTTTTAATTTTTTAAGAAGCTTCCATACTGTTTTCCACAATGGCTGTACCAATTTATGTTCCTACCAACAGTGGATGAGGGTTCCCTTTTCTCCACATCCTTGCTGACATTTGTTATTTGTGTTCTTTTTGGTGATAGCCATTCTGACAGATGTGAAGTGATATCTTTTTTTTTTTTTGGCTGTGTTGGGTCTGTTGCTGTAGGTGGGCTTTCTCTAGTTGTGGTGAGCGGGGGCTACTCTTTGTTGTGGTGTGCAGGCTTCTCACTGCGGTGGCTTCTCTTGTTGCAGAGCACAGGCTCTAGGGTTCACGGGCTTCAGTAGTTGTGACGTGTGGGCTCAGTAGTTGTGGTGCACAGGCTTAGTTGCTCCACGGCATGTGGGATCTTCTCGGACCAGGGATCGAACCCGTGTCCCCTTCATTGGCAGCTGGATTCTCAACCAGTGCACCACCAGGGAAGTCCTGGGAGGTGATATCTCATTGTGGTTTTGATTTCATTTCCCTGATGATTAGTGATGTTGAACATCTTTTCATGTGCCTGTTGGCCATCTGTATGTCCTCTTTGGAAAAATGTCTATTCAGTTCTTCTGTCCATTTTTTAATCGAGTTGTTTTGATGTTGAGCTGTATGAGCTGTTTATATACGTTGGATGTTAACCCCTTATTGGTCATATCATTTGCGAATATCTTCTCCCATTCAGTAGGTTGTCTTTTCATTTTGTTTGGTTTCCTTTGCTGTCCAAAAGTTTTTAAGATTAATTACATCCCATTTATTTATTTTTGCTTTTGTTTCCTTTGCTTTAGGAGACGGTTCCAAAAAAAATATTGTTGAGATTTATGTCAGAGAGTGTTCTGCCTATGTTTTCCTCTAGGAGTTTTATAGTATCTGGTCTTACATTTAGTTCTTTAATTCATTTTAAGTTTACTTTTGTATATGGTGTTAGAGAATGTTCTAATTTCATTTTTTTACAAGTAGCTGTCCAGTTTTCCCGGCACCACTTATTGAAGTGTAATCTTAAAAGTAAGGAAATATAAAATAGAAGAAAAATAGATATGCCTCCCTATAACTGTAGCCTTGTCTAAATTCCCCAGAATCATGGCACCCACTGCCTTAAAGCAGCCCATATTGGGCATAGATGCAACTTAATGAATAACAAATTAAAATTAAAATAGCTTTTGGCACTTATAACTTTGCTTGATAGAATTGGACCCAATGACCCTCCCATTAAAATAGTTAATATGGGGCTCAATGTAAGTTAAAACAGGACCTTCAGAGATGAAAACTTATCATATAAAACCTAATTAATGAAAGGATGATTATCCCTACTTCTTCTCCGTTGGACAGCCCAATTTTGCCTGCTCTTAAATCTGGAAAAAATAGAGGGCACCTCCTGGTGGATTACTACAACTTTAGTGCTGTGTTCCCATCCACCAAGGCCCTCATACCCAGTATCCAGTATTATTAAAATTACTATACTCCATGCCTAAAGGGAAGTCTAGTAGAGGTTGCTACTGTCTGAGCCATTGTAGAGATCAGTGGAGATTCTGGCGTTCCCCAGGAGACTCCTGCCTCATATCAGTCAATCGCCTCGGGCCCCTGGGTAGAGGACCATCCTCTCCTCAGTGCCTCCTCCTGCTACCACCCCCCCCACCTGCCACTTACCCACACAATCTCCTGCCTTGCATTTCCCATGCAACCACCATAACCAGTCCTTCCCCTTAATTACACATGATACCACTAATCTTTACATATACTGTACTCACTTATTAGTTTATATCCTCTAACAGCATAACTGCCAGGCCTACCACCTTGAACCAAGGTACGTACACAGACACTCAGAGAGTGAGCTGTCAATTGAGCTGGCAGTCTTGAAGCTGGGAGCCAAATCACATTCACCTTGCATTCCGCACAGTGACTAATACTGTGCTTTACATAGAGCGGTTACTGAGTAATCATTGAATAAATACTGTTCTTTTCTCTCCAGCTGTTGAAGGCTCTTGAGAAATTCTCCCTGCCTTTGGCTAGGTCAGATGTCTCCACCCTGGGCGTTCCAGCCTTTCCTCCAACATTTCAATCACCCCTACATTGCTGTGACTGGTATCCTTATCTTGCCCCCCTAATTCCATCATTTTGAGGATCATGTCATTCTTGGCTGCATTTCATTCAATGACAGAGTGAGCCTGGAGCATGCAGTGCTTCATGAGTGCTCTCTGGATGAATGGAAGAATGAATGAATGACAGAAGAATGACAGATTGAGTGACAGAATGAATGAAGGACTTGGGTAGAGGCCAACGCTGTTCTTCCTGGAGCCAATGTTTCTTATCTCTTATCTTATCTCCCTGCCATCCCTGTCTTCTCCTTATAGTAGGCAACAGTGCTTTGCTCTTTGGGCATGGGTACCATTTGCCCCGGTGCCATCACAGGCCTTTTCAGAGCTGTTTTCTGATGTCTTTCATCTAAACCTCGTCATCTTTTCATGTGACAAAAACAGCAAAACATGCCCACATGCACAGTGACTCACAGCATTAATGCAAGGGGCAACTTGTCTTCTCTCTTTTCCAGATTTCCAGGATGGCAACTGACGCTCTTTGTAAAAAAAGAGGCTGAGGGTTAGAGACACAGGTTAGAGACTGATAATTCCAAAGGGAAACTCTCCAAGACCTTCTGCCCCAAGATGCAGAGGTGGCAGGCATGCCTATGTTTGTGTACCCATATGTGATCTACCTGCACGAGAGTGTGTGGGTGTATGTGTGTGTGCATATGTGTAGAGGTGCACAGCAATTTGTGTGCTTTGGAAATTTTATCCAAAAGAAGCAGACTTCTTTAAAGAATGAATTAGATGTTTTAGAGTGATTTCCTTTAAAGAAAAAAAAAAGATATGAAAAACCTAGAGATAATCAATGAACTTAACTTGTATGGGAGTTTATTATAAAACACTAAAAAATTTTTTTTACACACTACTATATTTAAAACGGATAACCAACAAGGCCCTACTGTACAGCACAGGGAATTCTGCTCAATATTCTGTAACAACCTAAATGGGAAAAGAATTTGAGAAAGAATAGGTACGTTCTTATGTACGTATATGTATATGTATAACTTTTTAAAACTTTTAATTTTATATTGGAGTATAGTTGATTAACAATGTTGTCTTAGTTTCAGATGTGCAACAGTGATTCAACTATACATATACATATATCTATTCTTTTTCAAATTCTTTTCCCAATTAAGTTGTTACAGAATGTTGAGCAGAGTTCCCTGAGCTACACAGTAGCTCCTTGTTGGTTATCCATTTTAAATATAGCAGTGTGTACATGCATGAATCACTTTGCTGTACATCTGAAACTAACACAACCATCAACTATACTCCAATATAAAATAAAAAGTTTTTAAAAAGTATATATAGGGCTTTGAAACAGCTGTACTACTTGAGAAAAAAACCTTCTAAATCCTTTAATTATCATTAGTTCGATCTATTCAAGATTGTCGATATTCTACCATTTTAACCTACCGCAAGCAGCAATTTCATTTGGTTTAACTTAACTCAGAAACCATGAGTTACCTTTTAGATGGATTCAGAATCAAAACCAAGCATTGCACATGGCTTTGGAAAAATTAGTTTCAATGTTATGAGGTGTGACATAGGGCATTCCTTTAAGATAAATAAAAATGAATATATTTTCCTTGTGCATCCATACAGAATGCTGTGCCATCAACTCTTCACTGACTCTTATTGTTCTAAAGTAAAACTTTAGTAGTATATATCATTTGATGTGCTGCACAGGAATACTTAAATCTCATGAATAATGAGGAGTTTAAATTTGTAGTGCAAGTACTCTTCTGTAGGTCTAAGATGAATGCATCCTGTCAGGCTAGTTATATTTTAGGTGATGTTTACTTGGCCCATTTTCCTCATTTTCTGACAATGAATAAGTTTTTAATGCACAAAATTTGACTAAAAAATTAATATTGCTTTGACACAGTGACGAAGCATTTTGTCTGTATATGAGGTTATTTTTGAAGGAGGGACTAATTTGTGAGCAAATTTGACCTGATAAAATGTACAGTTAAGACTCACCACAGTACAAAATCGCACCCACTGATATATCTCTGATGACTGCATCCACAGGGGCCAGCCCTCTGGGTCAAGGAACCATGTAGTAGTAACATGCATGAGAGTAAACTCAGCTTTTGAACTTCAAAATTATCAGAGACCAGACTGCCTAAGACATGTGTTCAACCACTTGTGTTCAGACTTTCTATGGAACCCCCAAAGGAAACCTGTTATCCATCATTTAAAGCTTTGATGAAAAGAAGAATGACATAACCCCAATCTAATCACGAGAAAAACACCAGACAAATTCCGAGCGGGGCACATTCTCAAAGCCCCTGAGCAGCACTCCTGAAACCCGACGAGGTCATCAAAAACAAGGAACATCTGAGAAACCGTCACAACCAAGTGAGGCCTAAAGAGTCACGTCTATTAAATGTCACGTGGAATCTTGGATGAGTTTCTGCACAAAAAAAGACCATTAGGAGTTGAAAACATGTTCACACCAAAACCTGCACACAAATGTTTATAGCAGCTTTTTTCATGGTTGCCAAAACGTTGGAGCAACTGAGGTGTCCTCCAAGAAGTGAATGGATAAATTAACTGTGGTACAAACAGACAATGGAGGGCTTCCCTGGTGGCGCAGTGGTTGAGAATCCGCCTGCCAATGCAGGGGACGCGGGTTCGTG
>NC_041220.1:101282687-101293322 GCF_002837175.3 Physeter macrocephalus
ACAGTGAGAGGCCCGCGTACCACAAAAAAAAAAAAAAAAAAAACCAAACCAAACCAAACAGACAATGGAATATTATTCACTGCTAAAAAGAAATGAGCTATCAAGCCGGAAAAAGACACACAGGAAACTTAAGACCATAGTACTGAGTGAAAGAAGCCAGTCTGAAAAGAATAAATTCTGCACGATTCCAACTCTTTGACCTTTGTGAAAGGCAGAACTATGGAGACAGTAAAAAGATGGAATATATCCAGCAGTTGCTGGGAGGGAGGGATGATAGATGGGGCAGAGAGGATTTTTAGGGCAGTGAAAATACTATGTATGATACTATAATTGTGAAAACATGTCATTATATCTTCATCAAAATCCATGGATTGGGGGCTTCTCTGGTGGCGCAGTGGTTGAGAGTCCGCCTGCCGATGCGGGGGACGCGGGTTCGTGCCCCGGTCCGGGAAGATCCCACATGCCGCGGAGCGGCTGGGCCCGTGAGCCATGGCCGCTGAGCCTGCGCGTCCGGAACCTGTGCTCCGCAACGGGAGAGGCCACAACAGTGGGAGGCCCGCGTACCAAAAAAAAACCAAAACCCAAAACAAAAAAACATAGTAATATTGGTTCAATAGTTTTATAAATGTAGCATTATAATGCAAAAAGTCAATGATAGGGGAACCTGGGTGAGACGTAGGGCAAAGGATCTATCTTTGCAAACATTTTTTAAAAGGTAATACTATTCTAATATTTTTAAATATATGTATTAAAGGGAGAGAAGTTTACAATTTATCAAAGTGTGGGTACATTACTTTGTTTTTAATAAAAATATTAGAAGTGGCCTCCATTTAGTCTTTCTCTAATTGTATGTCATCTGTACCACAAGGATCCAGAGTCAATTCTCCAGGAGTCAGGGAACCCCTCAGTCCTGGTAGTATGCAGAGGTGGGGAGAACCTGTAGTGGGCAGCCTTGCTGGGGTTCCAAACCTGCTTCGGTTCCCCAGTGCACTGTAGTGCAAGTGTATCATTTTCTCAGTATATCGAGCTGTGAGTTAATGTGTGGACACATCCTTAGCACAATGCTGGCACGCTGCAAACACTCACTGGAGGAGTGACAGTCTACTTCTCTCCATGAACATCCATAAAAAGAGGGACATGGGGAAGGATCAGGGGACAAATGACACCAACAGATAGATGATATTTGATCTGGATCTTGAAGGATGAGCCAATGTGTTCCTGGCAAAGTAGGACTGGAAGGGCATTCCAAGTAAAGGGAACTGCAGGAGCAAAAGCAAGAAGGGGACAAGCTCACCAAGTGTTTAGGACATGGTGGGTGAGGGGTTTAATGTGGCCAGATTGGACTCTGTGTGTGTGTGTGTGTGTGTGTGTGTGTGTGTGTGTGTGTGTGTGTGTCTAGAAATGAGTTTGAAATAACAGGCTGAGCTAACAGGGAGAGGGCTACACAGTCTGGTCTAATATTGTGTCCCCTGTTTGGAAAAGAAAGGTCAAGGCAGAAGTTGGGAAGGGATCACAGGAAGGCCAAACGTCCATGGGGAGCCAGTGGGGGAAGTTCCATGTTCCCTGCCAAAACTTAGAGTCACTTCTCAGAAAAGCTCCTGGAGCCCACATGTTTCCTTCTAAATTTGCTTTGTGTTCTGACCTACAGTCTTTATCCAGAAAGAATCTGGCTGCCACTTGAGGATCAAGATGATTTTCTTGTTTTACAGGAGACCACCTTGGTCTATATCTCCTTGTGGAACAAAGCAGCCTTGTCTTGCTTGGGTCCAAATAATCCCTCAAGATACCACAATGTGAGTGCCTGTTTGTGCAGGTCATGGTTCAATAACGTGTTTGTCAGAACAGTGGGAATGGAGCTCCGGGTGAGCCAATTTTACATGAGGCGTGGAGTTTGGGAAAATAGCCTACTTTGATGGAATTCATGAAGAAACCCATTGAACCACTGAATGAACCAGTCAACATCCACAACTCTGTGACCTTGGATTCTTGAACAGGTGGAACTTGGATGGAATCCAACCACCATTACAACTTTTTGTATCTTTTGTTTTAGAAAATTTCAGTTAGAAGCCAATTCCATGTACACACAGCTGGATGTTGAGAATCTCTTAAAAGTTCATGAAATGTCCATTTAAAAAAAAAAAAGTGTATGTGAAAAAAATTCCTTAGGTCTGAAGATACTGACCTCCATGCCAACATGTTTTCAGTCACCTGGCACTGAGTGTTGACATTTAGGTATCAGGAACTACACAGTTTGTCTCAGTCCCCACCACTCCTTATTGTTCCTGTCCCAAAGGCAAAGATCACTTGCCATTTATTATATATTATTATTATAGCTCTTGTGCTACTGTTTTCCTTACAGCTGAGTCAAGAAGAAAATGAACATTTTCTTATGCCCAAAAAATCACGAAAAGTAAAGTAACAAAATATAGTGAGGTCCACATCTTTGTGGAAGTGAGTTCTTTTTATATGCTCAACATGGAAACAAAATATATCTGTTTTTAAAGAATACAACTGAAGGCCATTTTATGAACCAAATCTGTTCTGCTTCACTTGATGTTAATAGCTCAACCTCCTAAATAATTTAGTATGAAACCCTAAATGAGGTACTGTTATTGTCAGCTATCAATAGATGAACACATGGAGGGTCAGAGAAGTCAAGATCACAGCTAAATAAATGCTGTATCCAGGGTTCCACTAGGTCATCCTGCTACTAGACTCTGCCTAGAGAAGGCTCACCAGAGTGAGGTCCCCACCCATGACCAAAAGGTGAATACTTTGAACAAAAACCCAGATCAGGAATTTCCTCTTTACCAGCCTCTCAAGGCCCGGGGATTCCTCTGCCCACACGGTAACTGCAGGTGCTTCAGAGAAAACAGGAATTCAGACACAGTTGGCTTCCCCAGCTCAGTCCCTCATCCACCGAATGTTTACAGAGCGTCAGGTAAGAAGAGATCAGACAGTGGGGCCCAGGAGTCCAGGCTTTAAACTCTAGGCTCCACATCCCCCTAGTCCTGTGACCTTGGACCAGCCCTGAACATCTCCAAGCTCCAATATTCCATCTGTAAAATGGGATGAATTATATGTTACCATATCATGGAGGGGCTGTGATGAGAATTAAGGGAAAGCTTTGAGTAAAATGGGCCTATTGTTTATAACCTCCCCCACAGATTTTGCTGTTGGGATCCTCATCCCTTCATGGAGGGTCTTTGCAAGGCTGAGCTGTCCTCCTCAACTGGCTGCCAGGGGAAAGGAAAAGGGCTTGGAAGAACCAGGTCTAATGCCATGCATGTAACCCGCCTCCCACAGGATTACACCAACCACTTTCCCTGCAGGAACTGGCTCTCTCTGAAGGGGTGTGGCTGGGAGGAGTGTCAATAAAGCTACACAAGTATATGAGCTGTAAAAACCCTGCTGCCTGGGCTCTTATATAAAGGGCCTTCACTGCCTCACTTCAGATGAGACAGCAGTAAGCCTTCAAGCTCCCTTTCACATCTGGATCGTACTGGACCTGCAAACTCAGAACAAGGTAAGAGCCTGGCTTTCTTAAGAGTTTCATTACCTGTCCCCCTTCCAGCTCCCGTGAGGACCTCAGGTTCCTGGAGCCTGGATCCCCTCACGGACACGTGGGGACTGAGTCCCAATGCCGTGAGGAATGAGTGGGTCTTTATCGAATATCCCTAGCTCCCATCCCAACTTCATTTCGGAAGCTCACAGTTTGTGACTGTCTCCCCTTTATCAGTCCTAAAGAGAGGCCATATGCCCAGGGTAGAATGAGATCAGACCTAGACCTGCCAATTTTTTTTTTTTTTTTTTTTTTTTTTTTTGCGGTACGCGGGCCTCTCACTGTTGTGGCCCCTCCCGTTGCGGAGCACAGGCTCCGGACGCGCAGGCTCAGCGGCCATGGCTCACGGGCCCAGCCGCTCCGCGGCACGTGGGATCTTCCCGGACCGGGGCACGAACCCTCGTCCCCTGCATCGGCAGGCGGACTCTCAACCACTGCGCCACCAGGGAAGCCCTAGACCTGCCTCTTTTTAAACAAAATTCTGTAATCTTTTCAAATGGAGCACTGATAACATGAGTTATCATCATAAATTAAGCCAAACCAAATGAGTTGTTCATAATTGCTTTTTTATTTCTTGCCAATATTTTCTGAAAGGCAGAGTAAGGTGAAGGCAAGAGGTATTCAATGAGGGAGGGGTGATATAAAGGACCAGAGAGAGAAGTTCTGGCTGCCTGTCTCAGCTTTGTCACTTGCCCACTATGGGACCTTGAGCAATTTATTTACCAGTCTGAACCTTAACTGTCGCATCTGTTACCTGGTGGTGATGGATTATTACCTACCAGGAAGGGCTCTTGTACTAATTAACAAGGTGAGAATGAAATACGGGTCAAGTGCTCTGGCACATAGTCGGTGTCAAATAGAAATGCTAATTCTCTTCTTTGAAATGTGGTTTTTGTTACCCACCTGATAAAATCTATGCAGTTTAATGTAGCAGTTAAGGTCATCCTATTTATTAAATGATTCATTTTTAAGAGCATTGATTGAGGACTTTCTCTATGCTAAGCACAGTGCCTCAACAGTCTAAATGCTCTGATAGAAATTCACCTCTATTCCCCTGGTTCGCTTTGCCCAGTCAATTTGGATGACCTACCCCTCCTTCATGCCTTTCCTTAGGCTCTTACTGAATCCCAAATACCCCTCCTCACAAACCCACCCATCTCAGAATGTCCAAGCCTCATGCGTGTTTAACCTTGGGTCAAGCATCACCTTTCATGTCACTTACCATGTCCTTTCTCATTGTGTGGTCATCTGAGTCCATGTAGGACAATGAGATAGAAATTCAGTCCACTGCAGCTGGAAGAGAGTTGACAATTATCTCATCCAGCATCTTGATTTCCAGATAAAGGAGCTGAGACCCAGAGGCGGAGAGTGACTTGCCCAAGATCAAGTTGGGGACACAGTTGGGACAGACTCCTGATCGATGCTATTTAGAATCCCCAAAGAGTTGCCTCTAAGTTTTTAAGATGTGAGACTTTCCTATTCACCTTGATAAATTCAACATCTAGTCTAGTGCACGGCCAGTAGTAGGTGCCCCACGAATGTTTACTGACTGGTGAATGAAGGAGTGAGGAGTAACTGAGTGGATGAGAGTTAATGAGGTTCAGAGGGTGGGGAAGAATGAATGAAGAGTAGGAAGTTTCTGACATTCAAGACTCAAGTCAAGCAGACATGCGAATACACAGGCTGCTTGTCTACTAAGTCCAGGAAATAGAAGGTTCCTTGATCTCACTCCGAAGCAGGCAGCCACGTGTCAGGCTGGAGGGAGGGTCATCTCGCAGCCTAGTGCTGCTGAACTGCTGCCCAGTACTGACTCACCTGCCTTTTGTCAGACAGGTTCCCACCAAGCTGAAGCCATGAGGATCCACAGCCTCGCCCTGCTCTCCTTCCTCCTTCTGGCTGCTCCGATGCTCTCGGTGGAGGCCAAAAAGGAAGGGAGGAATAGACAGGGCAGCAAAGTCAGCACAGGTAAACTGCATACTCTAGGCGCGCCCCAGACTGAACCAAGCAGCCAGCCACCCAAGCGCCTGACCAAAGGCAAGTTCGTCACCCAAGACCATGCCGACTGCAGATGGGTGGTGACCAAGCAGGAGGAGGGCATTGCCCTGAAGGTCGAGTGCACCCGACAAGACAACGAGTTTTCCTGTTTCTTCACCGGCAATCCAACCTCATGCCTAGAATCAGACAAAAAGAATGCCTACTGGAAACAAATTGGCCGGAATCTGCGTTCGCAGAAGGTCATCTGTGGTGATGCCAAGAGCATCCTGAAGACCAGGGTGTGCAGAAAGAAGTTTCCGGAATCCAATCTCAAGCTGGTTAACTCCACTCTGATTAGGATCAAGAAACTCAGCCAGGAGTTAACGGAGCCCTCTCCCAAGGAGCAGAGCAAGGTCAAAGTGACCACCCCCATCAGCCCAGCAAAGACCCAGACCATGAACACCAAAGATCCTGAGTGTGTGGAAGACCCAGACTTGGTAAACCAGAGGAAGACGGCCCTGGAGTACTGTGGGGAGTCCTGGAGCTCTTTCTGCAATTTCTTCATGTCCATGGTACAGGGAAGTTCATGCTAACGAGGTCAAAAGGGAAGAGAGTCCACATTAGGAGGTGTCATGTCAAAGCCCTTGCATATGCTGTAAAGATCTCCCAGTTCCCTGTAAGATGAACATTTGTGCTGTAGGAGTGCAATGGATTATTTAAACAGATTTTATAATTTTTGTTTCTGTATTTTGGAATTTGTTTTATATTCATTTCCTTACATGTGATTTTAAGAGGCTGTTGACCTCTGCCTGTTCCCATGGCCCACAAAGCTATGTTTCTATGAGCAGTAAGGACCAGTCTTTGAGCTGAATGAGTCAGAGTGATGATTTCAGGGCAATGCTCTTTCTGCCCAATTACCAAATGTAATAAAGCTCTGTGCGTTTTTCAGGAATATGTTCAACCATTGTTTGGTTTCTCTATGTTGGTTCCAATAAACTCATAAACTGGTCCTCATATATCAGTAGAAAAAAATCCTGTTCACCGCTCATCCCAAATCATCCCATAAGGTGGCCCATTCCTGAATCCCTATCTTCATACTTTCATGCTTTGGTCTGTGGTATTTGATACTTACTGAACTGATTTCAAGTGGGACACCTGGAGTATAATGTGATGAAGACACCTGTCAGCGGCTCCCAGACGGTAAGAGGGGAGGCAGGATTTGAACCCAGGCTAGAGGAACACCCTCCACTGATTCAAGTCCGGGCTGCTCATGACCACTCGCCATATGTGGGACTACTGACCTCGGGGAGCTCATTTCAGGCCGGGGGGAGATGGGTCTAGGTAAGTACAGTGCCCTGAGATGAAGACTCCAACACAGGGAGAAAGGCAGGGTGTAAAACCAGAGAGAAGAAGCAGAAACTTCTGGAAGATCTCAGGTTGAGCTTCACAGAAGAGGTGATACTGGAGTTGGAATTTGGAGAGAGTACCTTTAGGTAGGAAATGGGCAGAATAGAGGCACATTAGGCAGATGACAGATGTATGAAAGCAAAGAGATGAGAAAAATCCTAAAAGATGGGAAAGGCCACATGCGTAGAAGGTGGTGGGATGCAGGGGTGACATTGCTGTTAGTCATTTACATGTTAGTCTGAAAGATCTCAGAGAGTTTGAATTCAAGAGCTGGGGAGAGAGAAGGATGTAGCCCCAGTGTCATGTCACAATTCCACAATGAACAAAAAGTGAGGAACAGAAGTTGGTAAAAGTACTGTTCCCTGGAGTCTTTATAGAGTTGATGTCAGGGAGGAATGGCAGATGGGGTGAAAGAGGGGCCTCCTACACTCACCAGCCTACAAGGACCTACATGGAGGGTTGTCAGTGACCACCCAGAGTGTGACAGCCTCAGAGTACGTTTCGATATCATCCTCAACATCATCAACACTAATAGTTCTCTCTCACTCGCTATGCACCAGGCTCTGTGCTAAGCACTTTCCATGGAGTATGGGTGCATTCATTCATTCACTCATTCACTCAGCACATAATTCATTGTACATCAACTCTGCCAGCCCCTGTCCTAGGGGCTGGAGAGAGAGTAGTGCACCAGGGATGAATGCTCTGCCTCC
Source organism: Physeter macrocephalus (assembly GCF_002837175.3). Taxonomy (NCBI): domain Eukaryota; kingdom Metazoa; phylum Chordata; class Mammalia; order Artiodactyla; family Physeteridae; genus Physeter; species Physeter macrocephalus. Next base: position 101,290,341 of record NC_041220.1, read on the forward strand.
ATGGAGCTACCAGTGGGGAAAGAGACCGAACACTCACAAATATACAAGTGACAGAGAGGAAAAGTCAAGGAGGAGAAAGGGGTGAAAGTGATGGATGGTCACCAGCCTTAGATGAGATGGTCAAGGGAGGCCTCTCGGTGGAGGTGACTTTTGAGATCAGACCCAAATGCAGTGAGGAATCAAGCCAGGTGACTATGTGGAGTAAGAATGTTCTAAACAGTCAGTGCAAATGCTCTGAAATTAATTAATGAGCTATGAGCTCCTTACTATGTACCAGGTATGGTTCTAGGGGATGAAAATAACAACAAACAAAAAAGGAAAAAAATGTCTATCTTAGTGGTACTTATATTCCAGTGACTGGATTCTGCTTGGCATGTTCAGAAACATCAAAGATGGCAGTGTCATTGCAGGGCAGGACCCAGGACCTGACCTGTGAACCTGACCCCCACTCTCAAGAGAACTGAACCAACACCCCAGACCCTCCCTAAGCTCCCTCTAGCCACACCACGGGAAGGACATTTCCCTTGAAGGTCTACACAGATTGTCAGCCCTGTGGCCACTGCTCCCTCACTCACACATCTCAATTCTACTCACACATCTCCTGAGATCGGAAAAGACGGTTAAACAGTTCCAGGGGTCATTAAATAATAACTCTGGTCTGGTCTGGGTGACATAAACATTGGAGAATCGACTAGACCAGACCGAAAGCCATCTTCTATTCCCTTCCGGGCCCTGAAGTTGATGGTTCTTCTGGTTCACTCCTGGCCTTTGGCCACCGGCACAGCTGGGAGGAGGTTTGTCCAACGTGGTGGAGTCAGCTGGACCTGGGCTGGAGGTTTGCCTCTGACATCTCCCAACCAAGGTCTCTGAGCCAATTATTTAACCCTCTGAGCTCCAGTAAGTTCATCTCAACAATGAGAATCATTTGGGTGAAGCTAACAATGCTGGAAAAAGGAAGAAGAAAGAAAGAAAAATGGAGGGAAGGAAGGGAGAAAGGAAGGGCAACAATGCGGAGCAGAATAATAATAATAAAAGTCCATTGATAGCATTATTGGATTGCTTAAACCAAAGCAATCCAGAACCTGCTCTATCTTCAGACTTTGCAATTACCCAGGTTAATGAATCATCTTACCGTTAAACTTTTCTTAATGGGGATAATGAAATCAGCTTTACAGCTGTTGTAAGACGCTCATTGGTCAATAAATCTAAAGCGCCCAGTGCCCCATGGCTTACATAATGGGTATTCAACACATCTGACAGTCTAAAGTCCATGGCACAAGAATGGCTTGTGGATGTAGCTCAGAACTTCCTTATGTAAACTCTTCAAAGTGGAAGTTTTCTTTTCTCTAACACAATAAGCAAAGAGTAACAACCATTATTTATCGGTTGTAAGTGCCTGTGGCTTTGCCCCGTTCTCTCTCTCTCTTTTTTTTTAAAGATATCTTGATTTATTAATGATAATTGAAAAATACAATAAAAACACATTGTAACAAGGAAATATCCCAGGAAGAATTTTTTTTTTTTTTTTTTTTTTTTTTTTTTTTTTGTGTTACGCGGGCCTCTCACTGTTGTGGCCTCTCCCAGGCTCAGCGGCCATGGCTCACGGGCCCAGCCGCTCCGTGGCATGTGGGATCTTCCCGGACCGGGGCACGAACCCGTGTCCCCTGCATCGGCAGGCGGACTCTCAACCACTGCGCCACCAGGGAAGCCCGCAGGAAGAATTTTTTAAATCAAAGATATAAAAAGAAAAGAGAGAGTAAATAAGAAAATAAGAAGATCAGTCTAGAACCTTGCTACTCAAGGTGTGGTCCCAACCAGAAGTATTGACATCTCTTGGTACCTTGTCAGATATAAAGATTCTCAGGTTCCATTCCAGATCTATTAAGTTGAAATCTGCATTTTAATAAGATCCCCAGGTGATTTGGGTGCACACTAAATTTGGAGAAATTTATCGACAAGATCCAATACATTAGTTAGGATGCTTTTGGTTTCAAGTACGAGAAAACCATTGCAAAACAGCTTTAAATATAAGGATAGTTTGTGGTTTTTTTTACATCTTATTGGAGTATAATTGCTTTACAATGGTGTGTTAGTTTCTGCTTTATTACAAAGTGAATCAGCTATACATACACATATATCACCAATTCTCCTCCCTCTTGCTTCTCCCTCCCACCCTCTCTATCCCACCCCTCTAGGTGGTCACAAAGCACTTAGCTGATCTCCCTGTGCTATATGTCTGCTTCCCACTAACTGTCTATTTTACATTTGGTAGTGTATATATGTCCATGCCATTCTCTCACTTTGTACCAGCTTACCCTTCCCCCTCCCCATGTCTTCAAGTCCATTCTCTAGTAGGTCTGCGTTTTTATTCCTGTCCTGCCCCTAGCTTCTTCATAACCATTTTTTTTTAGATTCCATATATATGTTTTAGCATATGATATTTGTTTTTCCCTTTCTAACTTACTTCACTCTGTATGACAGTCTCTACATTGAGGGGTGCATGTATCGTTTTGAATTACGGTTTTCTCTGGGTATGTGCCCAGTAGTGGGATTGCTGGGTCATATGGTAGTTCTATTTTAAGTTTTTTAAGGAACCTCCGTACTGTTCTCCATAGTGGCTGTATCAATTTATATTCCCACCAACAGTGCAAGAGGGTTCCCCTTTCTCCGCACCCTCTCCAGCATTTATTGTTTGTAGATTTTTTGATGATGACTATTCTGACTGGTGTGAGGTGATACCTCATTGTAGTTTTGATTTGCATTTCTCTAATGATTAGTGATGATGAGCAACATTTCATGTGTTTGTTGGCAATCTGTATATCTTCTTCAGAGAAATGTCTATTTAGGTCTTCTCCCATTTTTGGATTAGGTTGTTTGTTTTTTTGATATTGAGCTGCATGTGCTGCTTATAATTTTGGAGATTAATCCTCTGTCAGTTGCTTCATTTGCAAATATTTTCTCCCATTCTGAGGGGTGTCTTTT
>NC_041220.1:101294104-101294889 GCF_002837175.3 Physeter macrocephalus
ATTTTGTATCCTGCTACTTTACCAAATTCATTGATTAGCTCTAGTAGTTTTCTGGTAGCATCTTTAGGATTCTCTATGTACAATATCATGTCATCTGCACACAGTGACAGCTTTACTTTTCTTTTCCAATTTGGATTCCTTTTATTTCTTTTTCTTCTCTGATTGCTGTGGCTAAAACTTCCAAAACTATGTTGAAAAATAGTGGTGAGAATGGACAACCTTGTCTTGTTCCTGATCTTAGAGGAAATGGTTTTCAGTTTTTCACCATTGAGAACGATGTTGGCTGTGGGTTTGACATATATGGCCTTTATTATGTTGAGGTAAGTTCCCTCTATGACTACTTTCTGCAGGGTTTTTATCATAAATGGGTGTTGAATTTTGTCGAAAGCTTTCTCTGCATCTATTGAGATGATCATATGGTTTTTCTCCTTTAATTTGTTAATATGGTATATCACGTTGATTGATTTGCCTATATTGAAGGATCCTTGCATTCCAGGAATAACCCCATTTGATCATGGTGTATGATCCTTTTAATGTGCTGTTGCATCCTGTTTGCCAGTATTTTGTTGAGGATTTTTGCATCTATGTTCATCAGTGACATTGGCCTATAGTTTTCTTTCTTTGCGACATCCTTGTCTGGTTTTGGTATCAGGGTGATGGTGGCCTCATAGAATGAGTTTGGGAGTGTTCCTCCCTCTGCTATATTTTGGAAGAGTTTGAGAAGGATAGGTGTTTGCTCTTCTCTAAATGTTTGATAAAATTCGCCTGTAAAGCCATCTGATATG
>NC_041220.1:101294904-101296004 GCF_002837175.3 Physeter macrocephalus
CTAATTATGTTGATTTGAGTCTTCTCCCTTTTTTTCTTGATGAGTCTGGCTAATGGTTTATCAATTTTGTTTATCTTCTCAAAGAACCAGCTTTTAGTTTTATTGATCTATGCTATAGTTTCCTTCATTTCTTTTTCATTTATTTCTGCTCTGATCTTTCTGATTTCTTTCCTTGTGCTAACTTTGGGGTTTTTTTGTTCTTCTTTCTCTAATTGCTTTCGGTGTAAGGTTACGTTGTTTATTTGAGATATTTCCTGTTTCTTGCGGCAGGATTGTATTGCTATAAACTTCCATAGGTTTTGGGTTGTCATGTTTTCATAGTCACTTTTTTCTAGGTATTTTTTGACTTGCTCTTTGATTTCTTCAGTGATCTCTTGGTTATTAAGTATTGTATTGTTTAGCCTCCACGTGTTTGTATTTTTTACAGATTTTTTCCTGTAATTCATATCTAGTCTCATAGCATTGTGGTTGGACAAGATACTTGATACGATTTCAATTTTCTTAAATTTACCAAGGTTTGATTGAGGACCCAAGATATGATCTATCCAGAGAAAGTTCCATGAGCACTTGAGAAGAAAGTGTATTCTGTTGTTTTTGGATGGAATGTCCTACAAATATCAATTAAGTACATCTTGTTTAATGTATCATTTAAAGCTTGAGTTTCCTTATTTATTTTAATTTTGGATGATCTTTCCATTGGTGAAAGCAGGGTGTTAAAGTCCCCTACTATGATTGTGTTTCTGTCAATTTCCCCTTTTATGGCTGTTAGCATTTGCCTTATGTATTGAGGTGCTCCTATGTTGGGGGCATAAATATTTACAATTATTATATCTTCTTCTTGGATTGATCGCTTGATCATTATTTAGTGTCCTTCTTTGTCTCTTGCAATAGTCTTTATTTTAAGGTCTGTTTTGTCTGATATGAGATTGCTACTCCAGCTTTCTTTCGATTTCCATTTGTATGGAATATATTTTTCCATCCCCTCACTTTCAGTCTGTATGTGTCCCTAGGTGTGAAGTGCGTCTCTTGTAGACAGCATATATACGGGTCTTATTTTTGTATCCATTCAGCCAGTCTATGTCTTTTGGTGGGAGCATTTA
>NC_041220.1:101296135-101306592 GCF_002837175.3 Physeter macrocephalus
GTTTTGGGTTTGTTATTGTAGGTCTTTTCCTTCTCTTTTGTTTCCTGCCTAGAGAAGTTCCTTTAGCATTTGTTGTAAAGCTGGTTTGGTGGTGCTGAATTCTCTTAGTTTTTGCTTGTCTGTAAAGGTTTCAATTTCTCCTTCAAATCTGAATGAGATCCTCGCTGGGTAAAGTATTCTTGGTTCTAGGTTTTTTCCTTTCATCACTTTGAATATGCCTTACCACTCCCTTCTGGCTTGCAGAATTTCTGCTGAAGGTTCGGCTGTTAACCTTATGGGGATTCCCTTGTATGTTATTTGTTGTTTTTTCCCTTGCTGCTTTTAATATTTTTTCTTCGTATTTAATTTTTGGTAGTTTTATTAATATGTGTCTTGGCATGTTTCTGCTTGGATTTGTCCTGTATGGGACTCTCTGCGGTTCCTGGACTTGATTGACTATTTCCTTTCCCATATTAGGGAACTTTTCAACTATAATCTCTTAGAATATTTTCTCAGTCCCTTTCTTTTTCTCTTCTTCTTCTTGGACCCCTATAATTCACATGTTGGTGCGTTTAAGGTTGTTGCAGAGGTCTCTGAGACTGTCCTCAATTCTTTTCATTCTTTTTTCTTTAGTCTTCTGTGCAGTAGTTATTTCCACCATTTTATCTTCCAGGTCACTTATCTGTTCTTCTGCCTCTGTTATTCTGCTATTGATTCCTTCTAGAGAATTTTAAATTTCATTTATTTTATTGTTCATCATAGTTTGTTTGCTCTTTCATTCTTTAAGGTCCTTTTTAAATGTGTCTTGTATTTTTGTGATTCTATTTCCAAGATTTTGGATCATCTTTACTATCATTACTCTGAATTCTTTTTCAAGTAGACTGTCTATTTCCTTTTCATTTGTTTGATCTGGTGGGTTTTACCTTGCTCCTTCATCTGCTGTGTATTTCTCTGTCTTCTCATTTTGCTTAACTTACTGTGTTTGGGATCTCCTTTTCGCAGGCTGCAAGTTCATAGTTCCCATTGTTTTTGGTGTCTTTTTCCACCATTTTATCTTCCAGGTCACTTATCTGTTCTTCTGCCTCTGTTATTCTGCTATTGATTCCTTCTAGAGAATTTTAAATTTCATTTATTTTATTGTTCATCATAGTTTGTTTGCTCTTTCATTCTTTAAGGTCCTTTTTAAATGTGTCTTGTATTTTTGTGATTCTATTTCCAAGATTTTGGATCATCTTTACTATCATTACTCTGAATTCTTTTTCAAGTAGACTGTCTATTTCCTTTTCATTTGTTTGATCTGGTGGGTTTTACCTTGCTCCTTCATCTGCTGTGTATTTCTCTGTCTTCTCATTTTGCTTAACTTACTGTGTTTGGGATCTCCTTTTCGCAGGCTGCAAGTTCATAGTTCCCATTGTTTTTGGTGTCTTCCCCCAGTGGCTAAGGTTGGTTCAGTGGGTTGTGTAGGGCTCCTGGTGGAGGGGACTGGTGCCTGTGTTCTGGTGGATGAGACTGAATCTTGTCTTTCTGCTGGGTGGGACCACATCCGGTGGCGTGTTTTGGGGTGTCTGTGACCTTATTATGATTTTAGGTAGCCTCTCTGCTAATGGGTGGGGTTGTGTTCCTCTCTTGCTAGTTGTTTGGCATAGGGTGTCCAGCACTGTAGCTTGCTGGTTGTTGAGTGGAGCTGGGTTTTAATGTTGAGATGGAGATCTCTGGGAAAGGTTTTGCCGTTTGATATTACATGGAGCTGGGAGGTCTCTGGTGGACCAATGTCCTGATCTCGGCTCTCCCATCTCAGAGGCACAGGTCTGACACCTGGCTGGAGCACCAAGACCCTGTCAGCCGCACAGCTTTTGGGAAGTCTGAGGTCTTCTGCCAGTGTTCAGTATGTGTTCTGTAGGAGTTGTTCCACATGTAGATGTATTTCGATGTATTTGTGGGGAGGAAGGTGATCTCCACGTCTTACTCCTCTGCCATCTTGAATTTCTCCCTGCCCCTTTCTCTTTTTTACTCCCAACCAACTAACCGGTAGGTGTTTCATCTTCATTTTGTAGATGAGGAAACTGAGGCTCAGAGAAGTTGAACCACTTGCCAGGGTCACAAAGCCTGGGAGAGGCTGAGCCTAGGGAGAAGGCAGGTCTGGAGGCCCCCAAGCCCTTTCTGCCTCTGCAGCTCAGGATTTCTTCACTGGGTGAGAGAAAAGGGACATTTGTGGTCTTTAGATGTGGGCCAAGCCATAAAGCAGGATGAGCAGGATGCATCTGCCCCTTTCATGTGTACAGCCCTTCTATGTACTTACAAAGAGAAAGTTCCAGAAGCTCAAGCTTCCATTCATGCACAATCTTTCGTCATAGTCACATCCTGGGGGGATGTTTTTAAAACACAATAAAAAATTTAAAAAGACAACACAGACTTTACACGAGCTTCTATCCAACTTGGCACTCTGTATTTTCTCTCTGAGGGCTTTCTGCATATGAAGTAAAGGAGCCAGAGTGTGTGCGGGGTGTGTGTGTGTGTGTGTGTGTGTGGTCCCTATAGGAATTATTCCCTCGGTAACAAAACACAGGAAGCTCTCAGGTGGGTAAGAGGTGCTGAGTGGTGGAAATTCTGCATCCCCTAAAGCTGCTCAGTGATGGGAATGTCTTGTATTCCTTATAAAACTACATCTCAGCAGAAAAAAAAGAAACAGGGCCTCTTCCCTCCATTGGCTCTGGCTCTGTGTTGTGGTAACTCACAACAAAACCAATATCGACTTGAACCTCAGGAATCCAGTACATCTCACCTGGCATCCTACTGAGCCACCTCTTTTCCCAGCCTCCCTTCTAGATTGTTTTTGGCAGGACAAGCAAAGGAGGCAAAAGTGTTTGGGGCTGACAGCTCCCATGCAAATACAAGGCCAGGCATCACTTGCGGGGTTGGTTTCCGTAGCACTCCACGTTGAATGCTCACTTTGAAATCTCTCACTCAAAAACATTTCATGAATATGCAAGAAAACACTTATTAGGAGCCCTGCTAAGTGAGGGATCAGGATGGGGGAGTGGGGAGAAGATTCTAGGGGAAGGCTGTTTGGGGGCCTGTTGAGTTTGAGGTGGGTTATCTAGGGAGGATTTTCTTCAGGTATTTGGATATGTGGGTAATAACATAGCAAAGATGATTTCTGTCTTGTCTATCACTATAGCCCCAGCCCTTAGGGTACAACCAAGCACATAAGAGATTCTCAAAAAATACTGGCTGAATAAATAAAAGAGAAGAGAAATTATGGCAAGAGCAAAGATTATTACTCTGAAGCAAAGCTTCAGAGTAAAAAAAAAAAACTGGGTTTGAGTTTCTAGTTGTGTGACCTGAGGCAAGTTATATTTTCTATCTCAGCCTCAGGTTCTCCATCTATAAAATGGGTCTAAGAAAATGCATCCAATAAGAATTAGAAGTAATTTAATTAAAGTCTAAAACATGAGACTTACACAAATGGATCATTAAGATTTTATATCAGTGAATGAATGAATGAATGAATGAGGCCATTAGCTGAGGGAAGAGACAAGAAGACAATTTTCTAAAAAGATTGCACAAGTCTCAAAATATGCCATGCCAAGGGCCTGTCAAATGGACCCTGGCTGTTCCTAATTTCCTCCCAGAGACTGCACTCTACCTAATGGCCGTTAAGCATCCCACACTCGTGGCCGAACAGAAGGACTTTCCATGGAGTAGGAGAAAAGGTGAAGACAAAGTTCGTTCTTTAGGGCAAACTTTGTGACTTTTTTAACAGCCTTCTAGCTCACTTGCCATGGTTCCTCCTCCGCCTCTCCCTCAGTTCTACAGCTAGGGGGCTCTGGAGCTCAGCCCAGCACCTGGTTCCGGGTCAACTCTCCCAGTGTCACTGTTTTATATGTCATCTGCCCACTCATGACTCCCACATTTATATCTCCAGCCATAGCTGTCCCCTAACCTCCAGCTGCCCTCTCAGCATCGCTGCTTGGATACTCAGAAGGTATCTTAAACATCAAACATCCACGTCCAAATGCGCCGCTGACCTTCCCCCTAGATGCCTGCTCCTCCCATGTTTTTTCCCAACTCAGTTCATGGTAACGCCATCCTTCCAACTGCTCAGGGCAGAACCCTCCAAGAGTCGTATCGGACTCTTCTCACGCTGTACATCCCATTCATTTACAAGTTCTTCCATCTCCACTTTCAGGATATAATCCAAAACATGGCTTTTTGCCACTTAATTACCGCCAGTCTCTCCTACTGGCGGATTATTGCAATTGTGTTCTGACCCATGTCCCTGCTTCTGGTCTTGCCTCCTGCAGTCTATTCCGGTACAGTAGCCAGAAACTCCCCCTACTGTACAAGTAGGACCACCTTGCTTCTCTGCTAAAAGCTCTTCAATGACTCACCATCTCACTCAGAGTAAATGCCAAAAATGCTCGTGATGTCTTGCAGAGCCCTGGGTGACCCAGTCCCCTCATTCCTTTCTGACCTGAACTCCTATGACATAAGCCCTGGGTTACTCTGCTCCAGCCACACTGGCCTTGCTGTCTTTGGAGCTCACCCTGCACTCTCCTGCCCCAGGACCTTTGCACTTGCTCTTCCCTTTACCTGGAGAGCTCCCTTACTTCTTTCAGATCTCTACTCAAATATCCCCCTAGTCCCCAATCCTGCTTTATTTTCCCCAAACTCTTGTCACCACCTGACACAAACTCGACTTACCTGTTTCACTTGCTATTGGCTTATTGTCTGTCTCCCCTTAGAATATAAGCTCCCTGAGAGCTGACTTTGCTTTGGTCACTGCTGTTTCTTTACACCTTTTGTACAAAGCCTTGATCTCAATAAAATCTCACTTTTTAAAAACAGATTTAACACGAGAGTTATTTTAGTGTCCGACAGCCCTCAGCCCCAATTCCTGTTCCAGAAATGTGATTGGGGTTCAATTCCTTACGCTTAATAAATCTTAATGCCCTTATCTGGAAAAGGGCAATCAAAAAATTCTTCCTTATAAATTAAGTGAATCTAGGAATATAAAGTACTGCGCTCTCTGCTTGGAACATAGTCATTGATCAAAAATACATTAGTTGAGCAAATACCGTATACTAACGCATATATGTGGAATCTAGAAACATGGTAGAGATGATCTTATTTGCAAAGCAGAAATAGAGACACAGGTGTAGAGAACAAATGTATGGATACCAAGAGGGAAAGGGGTGGGGTGGGAGGAATTGGGAGACTGGGATTGACACATATACATTATTGATACTATGTATAAAATAGACAACTGATGGGAACATACTGTATAGCACAGGGAACTCTACCTAATGCACTGTGGTGACCTAAATGGGCGGGAAGTCCAAAAGGGAGGGGATACCTGTATGTGTATGGCTGATTCATTTTGTTGTGCAGTGGAGGCTAACACAACATTGTAAAGCAACCATACTCCAATAAAAAGTAATATAAATAAATAAATAAATAAATAAAATAGCCAAAAAAAAATGTTAGTTGTTCTTGTTTTGCTTTGACTACTATTATTGAACATCATGCTTTCCAAAGGGTGTGATCTCTAGGCTCGTGACAAAAATGACAAAGTCTGTATCTCTCCCAGCTTATGTGCATTTAATTACAAAGACCCTCTCTTCATGATTTCCATCCCACTAACCTTATTATTTGATTTTACAAAGACGTTTTGAAAAGATAATAATTGAAGGAAGACATGGATGGTAATGTGAACCCCCAGATAATCTGATTGCCAAGAACATGAAAGAGGCCTTACTAGCGGGAAAGGGTCAGGAGAGAGCGAAGGCTGCATAGACTGAGCAGAGAGATACTGGCCTTCACTCAGAAAGGCCCAGGGTTGAGCAGGCTGCCTTCTCTGAGAGGCAGGAACAAAGGGCTCCGTTTTCTAGGAGGTGTGTTCTTCTTCCTGCAGGCTCAGAGCTCCTGCCCTAGGCAGCATCTCCTCCAGGTAAGTGGAGGGATGTGGGCTGGGGGGTGCAGAGCAGCTGTGCAGTTGCAGGCAGGGTGGCATGGAGGAAAGAGCAAGGGCTCTGGCTACAGAGATGTGGATTTGGATGCTGGCCCTGCTACTTACTAGCTGTGGTCCCGGGCACATCCCTAAACTAGACTCAGCTTCATTCATTCAATAAGCGCTAGTGAGGGCCTCCCACGTGGGGCCACTTGAAGCGACCAGATGAGCAGTCATAATAGCCAGTGTTTATGGAGCACATACTGCAGGCCGGGTGCTGCTCTGCACATGCGTATTATCTCGTTTAATCCGCACACCCTCCCCACAAGGAAGAACGACCCTACTCCCATGACGAAGTTGAGGCCGAGAAAGTTAAGAAACTCGCCCAAGGTCAAGTATTGAAGGTGGATGTCAAGCTTAAGCATTCTGGCTCCAGGGCCATGCACTTGACCACTACAGCACTTTCAAGAAGCTGGAAATGCCGATGTAAATGTCATTGGGATGCAAGTGATGCTGCAGGGCTGGTGGGGGGTATGTGGTGCAATTGGCGTAGAGCAGCAGATGTAACTGGAGGAGAGGGGAGCAGCGGTCAGAAGGTCAGGGAAGGGTTCCCCAAAGAGATGATAATGGAACTAAGAACTTTAGGAGTTACCTGGCCATGGAGAGTGGCCCAGGAGGCGCTGTGGACGGCGCTCTCTCAGCTGTAACAATAAAAGGGCCAGAGTGTTAATTGGCAGTGCTGGGGTCCTCTGATTCTGATTCTATCCCCTCCCTCCTCCAGCTTCGCCTACACAAGGAGGCAGCACCTTTAGGTGTGGGGGTTCTGGATGCCCTGGGGACCTTCCTGTGGCTAGAGCGGCCTCCACCATGGCTGCTCGTAGAACTGGGTGCCCAGTGGAACCACTAAGAGGAAGCAGGACTCAGTTGCTGGGAGCCCCCGGTGGGCAGAGCCTAAGCCTGCCTGGGGCCACCTTTGCTCTCAGGATTTCGAACCGACTTGGCACATGGCAAACAGCAGGGTTTGTCAACCTCCACACCGTCCACAGGCGGGGCTGGTGTTCCTTGTGGTGAGAGATTGTCCTGTGCATGTTAGATGGTTAGAGCATCCCTGGCCTCTACTCATTAGATACCTGTAGCAACCTTCTTCAACCTTCTCCCAGTTGTGACAACCAAAAATATCCCCAGAAGTTGCCACAGGTCTCCTGGAGATAAAATCACCCCAGTACAGAACAACTGAACTGGGGGGGAAGTAATAGCACATTGTCAATTCGCTTAGGTTTATGGAACAACATGCATTCTGCTGGGGGTGCACGGGGTGGAGAGGGACAAGTGTAAAGGCATGAATTCTGCAGACAGTCCCATCTGCCGTGGTGCACAGGGCTGAGCATGACATGGAAAATGTCAGTTTGCTACTGCTCAGCTGTCTCTGGTCTCCTAGTGTTTAAAGTTACCCATTTTATTTTGCTCTAAAGGTAAACCAGTGACTTTTTTTCTGGTAGTCAACCAAAGAAAGGCCATAAAGGCAATTTTGACTGAAGTCAGCTTTTACAAACCCAGGCACTGACTCTAGAACCTGACTGCCTGTTGCCATGCGACTTGGCAGTGGCACTCTTGTACCAAATGCTGTCAGAACTGGCTTCTAAAGACAAGTGGCAGCCCCCATTGAGACCAGCCAAGGTGGGAGCTATCCTCTTACAGTAGGGTCCCCAGAGCATCTAGGGCCCCTCAAGCCTCAAGGTGCTAGTCTCCTTCTGCACCCACTCCCACTAGCACGAGTGTTCTGGAACTGTCTTTCTTGGAACTGGGCACGGGGTTTGCCCTAAGCCAAGTTCCCGCAGCCCTAGGGCAGGCTGGATTTAGCAAGAGCCGGAGTCCAGGAACCCAGATGGACCACCGCAGAATAGACACCATTGCCATCAGGGAAGCTTGAGGCTATAGTCCTCGGACTCTGGGAACCAGGCAGGACCAGATGCGGAAGCGGGTGTGAGGGCCAGACAGGACAAAATGGCTATTCATAAGGTGCTTTCACTCCTGTTAGGCAGTGAGACCCAAACTTGGCTGCAGGTTAGAAATCACCTGGGGGGGCTTTAGAAAACCCCAGTGTCCAGGCTGCTCCCAGACAAATGACATCAGAATCACAGGGTGGACGGCTCAGGGATTTTTCAAGCTCCAAGAGTGATTGGGATGTGCAGCAAGGTTGCACTCCTCCGGTGATTGTGCAAAGTGCTTTCCCTGTATGATTTCATCCTCACCACCATCCTATTGTCAAGATTGTCCTACAGATAAGGAACTGGGGTACAGGGAGGTTCAGCATTTGCCTGGGTCAGAATTAGTACAAGACAAAGCCCCCCTCCAGAGTCCACGCTCCCAGGCATAAGTACAGATACAAAGGCACCCACCATGCAGCAGAAAGAGCAGGGACCTGGGTTTGAAGCCTGCTTCTGCCCCCCACTGCCTGGGAGAAACCTGGGCAAGTCATTTCATTCCTTTGATCCTCTCAGCCTCTTGTCTGCAGAATCGGGGGGTTGAGGGGGGTTTATCATCTTTACAGAATGTTGGGGGATTCAGTGAGATAATGTTTATGAAGCTCCTTATAGCATTTTGGCACAGAGTTCAGTGCTTGGTTGTTTATCCTTATTATTAGACCATGTGGCCAAAAATGGGTCAGCAGCTGAGACAGTGGATGTCGAGAAGGGGGCATCCCTTGAAACAGGAGCATTGCTCAAAACATTGATGTACTGCAGGACAGGCAGCAGGAATGGAATGTGAAGACAAAGCTGAGGCCTATTCCAGGAGAGGGACCAGGTAAGAGGGGGAAATGACAGAGCAGCCAGGGGCGTGTGAAGGGGACGTGCTAAGCAGTGCCTCCGTCTGTCACCCATGTCCCCTCCCCCCCACACTCCTGACGCCACACAAGGCATCAGCGCAGTGTAGAAGGTTTATGGCCCCTCCCATCTCCCCTGGAACCCCGTTTTCTCTTTCCTCCCTTTCTCCCCAATCTGTGCCCATTTCCTCCTAATCCTTGCCTGGCCAAAGTTAACAGATAATTGGCATTAGCTAAAAAGAAGTTAAGGGGTGATTCCCCAATTACCTGATGCATGCATTCCTCCAACAAGGGTAGTGTCCATTTTAAAAGGGACATCAAAAGAGGGAAGGGAGGGAGTGAGAAAAAAAAGGATATGCCATTCATTTCTGATAATTCAAAAGTAATACATGTACATGATAATAAGAAGTACAACAGCAACTTCCCTTGCAGTCCAGTGGTTAAGAATCCGTCTTCTGTTCGCAGATGACATGATACTACAAAGACAATCCTAAAGATGTCACCAGAAAACTACTAGAGCTAATCAATGAATTTGGTAAAGTAGCAGGATACAAAATTAATGCACAGAAATCTGTTGCATTCCTATACACTAATGATGAAAAATCTGAAAGAGAAATTAAGGAAACACTCCCATTTAACATTGCAACAAAAAGAATAAAATACCTGGGAATAAACCTACCTAAGGACACAAAAGACCTATATGCAGAAAACTATAAGACACTGATGAAAGAAATAAAAGATAATACCAATGGATGGAGAGAGATACCATGTTCTTGGATTAGAAGAATCAATATTGTGAAAAATGACTATACTACCCAAAGCAATCTACAGATTCAATGCAATCCCTATCAAATTGCTAATGGCATTTTTTACAGAACTAGAACAAAAAATCTTAAAATTTGTATGGAGACACAGAAGACCCTGAATAGCCAAAGCAGTCTGGACAGAAAAAAATGGAGCTGGAGGAATCAGACTCCCTGACTTCAGACTATACTACAAAGCTACAGTAATCAAGACGATATGGTACTGGCACAAAAACAGAAATATAGATCAATGGAACAAGAGAGAAAGCCCAGAGATAAACCCATGCACCTTTGGTCAACTAATCTATGACAAAGGAGGCAAGGATATACAATGGAGAAAAGACAGTCTCTTCAATTAGTGGTGCTGGGAAAACTGGACTGCTATATGTAAAAGAATAAAATTAGAACACTCCCTAACACCATACACCAAAATAAACTCAAAGTGGATTAGAGACCTAAATTTAAGACCGGACACTATAAAACTCTTAGAGGAAAACATAGGAAGAACACTCTTTGACATAAATCACAGCAAGATCTTTTTTGATCCACCTCCTAGAGTAATGGAAATAAAAACAAAAATAAATTAATCTCCAAAATACATAAACAGCTCATGCAGCTCAATATTAAGAAAGCAAACAACCCAATCCAAAAATGGGCAGAAGACCTAAATAGACATTTCTCCAAAGAAGACATACAGATGGCCAAGAAGCACATGAAAATCTGCTTAACATCACTAATTATTAGAGACATGCAGATCAAAACTACAATGAGGTATCTCCTCACACCAGTTAGAATGGGCATCCTCAGAAAATCTACAAACAAAAAATGCTGGAGAGGGTGTAGAAAAGGGAACCCTCTTGCACTGTTGGTGGGGATGTAAATTGATACAGCCACTATGGAG
>NC_041220.1:101306783-101307678 GCF_002837175.3 Physeter macrocephalus
TGGAACCTAGAAAAATGGTACAGATGAACCGGTTTGCAGGGCAGAAGTTGAGATACAGATGTAGAGAACAAACGTATGGACACCAAGGGGGGAAAGCGGGGAGGTTGTGGTCGTGGTGTGATGAATTGGAGATTGGGATTGACATGTATACACTGATGTGTATAAAATGGATGACTAATAAGAACCTGCTGTATAAAAAAAAAAAACTGTAAAAAAATAATAATAATCCGCCTCCCAATGCAGGGGACTCGGGTCTATCCCTGGTCGGGGAATTAATATCTCACATGCTGTGGGACAACTAAGCTCTCATGCTCGAAAGCCCATGCACCGCAACTACTGGGCACTCTGGAGGCCATGCGCCACAACTAGAGAGAAGCCCATGCACCACAACAAGGACCACGCATGCCACAACTAGGACCCAATGCAGCCAAATAAATAAATATTAAAAAAAAAAAAGAACTACAATAAACCAACCAGAAAATGCAAACAAGTAAAAGGAAACAAGAACACAATCCTATCTACTGAGAGACTACTCTGTTCATACTTGGGTGTATATCCCTCACACCCTCCTTTAGATCCATATAAAATATTTTAAATTGGATTATAATATCACATGTTTATAACTTGTTTTTTTACTTAAATTATCTTGAACAAAAGAAAATCATGAACGTCTTTGACAATACACTTGTTTCTGAAACACAACATCTTTCTAAGCTTAAATCATTTCCAGTGTGTGATATAGTAATATTATAATTTATGATGGGGACCATCCCACTCTCAGAAAATCTGATTGTTGCCAACTGTTTGTTATTATAAACAATGCTGTTGGGCTTCCCTGGTGGTGCAGTGGTTGAGAGTCCGCCTGCCGATGCAGGGGACACGGGTTCGTGCCCCG
>NC_041220.1:101307731-101323413 GCF_002837175.3 Physeter macrocephalus
GCTGGGCCCGTGAGCCATGGCCACTGAGCCTGCGCATCCGGAGCCTGTGCTCTGCAATGGGAAAGGCCACAACAGTGAGAGGCCCGCATACCGAAAAAAAAAAAAAAAAAGCAACAATGATGTTAGAAACCATCCTTAAAGATAAATCTTTTCTTTTTAACATTTAGAATTTTTTTTCTTTAGGATAAATTCTTAGAAATTAGACTACAAGGTCCAAGATTTTTCTTTAGAAAGACACTTTTTACCATTGAAAAATTCAAATATTCCTAAGTAAAGAGAGTAGTGCAATGAATGTCTAAGTATCCTTCACCCAGATTAAACAACTATCAACTAATGGCCAATCTCATTTCATCAACACGAGGTCCCAATTACCTTCTCCCTTGGATTGTTTTGTAGCAAATCCCAGGCATACATTATTTCATTCATAAATATTTCAACATGTATCTCCAAAAGATGAGGCAAGAGCAAGCTCGTTTTTAAAGCTCCTGGAACATACTGCCAAACTGCCCTGTCAAAAGAAAATTTGGCAGCAATTTCCATTCCCACAATCAGTATAAGAATGTGGCAATTTCTTCTCACTTTTGTCAACCCTGAGTGTATCCATTCAGTGTCCCATGACTTATGGAAAAATATCAAACATGCAAAGCTAAAGCAGAGAGTTCAATAAAGGTGATTTTAAATAGGGAGCCAGTTACAAAGATATTGGAAAAGTTGAAGGGACAAAAAAGCAGAGTGAGGCAGCCCAACAGCCAGAAGCTTCCCACTAGCACCCCTGGGGCTAGAGGGATAAAGGGAACAGGTGAAGTAACCAGAACCCAAGGGCCAGGGCACCCAGCTGGAGCCAGAACCCTGGAAGGAGGAATCCCCCCAAGGAGGAATGGAGTCAGTGGCTGCTAGAGATGCCACCAGAAACAAGAGAGAGGGAGTGATGTCCTAGCTTCTCACCTCCCTCTGCTCCACTGGCCAATCCTATCATGAAGCCAGTGGACAAGAGAGTCTGGGCTATGAATTTGCCTCAGGAGCCACCTCCAGTCCCTCCCCCGAGTCATCACCAATACAAAGCAGCTGGGAGAGGATGGGGAAAGCATCTGAGAGCCAACAGGCCAATAACCAGAACTCTGAGCATTGCCACTCTACTTTAACTTTCTTAATGAACATGAGGTATATATGGGTCAAAAAATATCTGCAAGTCATCAGAGAAGGCATGAGGTTGACAAATGTAAAGTGTAGACCACAGAGCGAGAAGACACGTGTCGTTGGGGAGAACGTAAATTAGTGCTACCCATTTGGAGGGAAATTTGTCAATATTTCTCAAAATTTAAAATCACAAGCCCTTTAGCCTAATAATTTCCCTTCCAGAGATGTAGACCGCATATACTTGCACATAGCAAAGATATGTGTGTGTGTGAGGATGTTCATTACAACATTGTTTGTAATAGCAAAACACTGAAAAGAATTGACATAGCCATAGGTACCAGATAAAAAACATGAATGAGTTAGTTGGAATGATTTCTAAGAGATGCAGCTACAGAAATAAAGGTTAAAAAAGTGTGCATATCATGCTTCCATGTGTTTATAAGTTAATATGTGTTTAAAATATTTCTCAAACTGTGTACAGTTGTTTCTCAAATCACTGGCAGCAGCTGTTGCCTTTGGAGAGTGGAAAAAGGGATTAGAACAGGAGAGAGATCTTTGTACCCTTTATACTTTCAAAATTTGTTCCCTGTGCTTTGTATTAGGCAGAACCATATGAAATTGCCAACGTGGTGTCATTTTTGACCCACGGAACAGCACTTTCATGTGGCTCAGACTAACATTCTTTTAACAATGAAAAAAGTAACTAATTTTTAAAATATCTTCAGGAAGAGCTATGACATTGGAATGTGAATTTGGAGGTGATGATAAGGTGGTGATATGTCACCCCACCCAGTGTCAGGATGATCCCATATCTTCTCAGAATTAAGTTAGAAAAGCCAGGTGACATCCCATGAACTTGGTGCTTTCAGGAGAATTAGTTACACAAGGATATCTTCATGATTATCAAGATGATATCGACTTGCTCAAAATGAAGGAGAGTTGACAGGCAGTTTGGGCTGTGTGTGCTTTTCCATCGGCTCTGGAGGCCACCAGAGGCGTAAAACAAACCCAGACTAGGAAGCTGATTCTTCCTCTGCCACTGTAGGAAGATGTGTAGCTTTCTGTTCCCAGAGCTTAAGTACACTTTTCTTCACTTTGAGAGATAAAAAGAAACTTAAGCAATCTTGACAGCTTCTGATGAAAACCACCCCCAGGCTCTTCACATTCCAGAAACTGCCAGGGGCTTGGAGGGCCTCCCATGGATGACTGGACTTGTTCTGATTCACAAGAAGCAACTCCCTGGGGGCAGGTGGTGGAGAGTGAGTGCTGCAGCCCAGACAGCAAAGTGCAGGACGGGGTAACAATACCAGTAGGAGAAGCAGGAGATGTTGGCAGAACCCTAAGCGCCTTACTTGCATTGTCTCCTAACATCCCTGGCAGGAAGGTGTGGTACTTTTTGCCCATTTTGCAGGCAAGAAAAATGAAGCCTCAGGAGGTCAAATAACCTAGAACCTAGGTCTGTCTTACTCCAAAGCTCATTCTCCCATTGGTCACCCTGGGTGTGACAAGTGCTGAAGACGACAGCTGGTGAAGGCAAGGCTGATGCTGGGCAGGTACTCTTTGTGGGGTGTGGGCTGCTCAGGGCTAAGAAGGGTGGCCAGCAGCACAGCTGGTCAGGTCATTCCTCTGCTACACTACAGTGGCTCCCCATCCATCGCCTGCAGAATACAACCTGAATTCAGGACACGATACAGGAGGTGCTCTGGGCTCCACCTGCATTGCCAGCTCCTGCTAAAAGCCATTGCCCAGCCACCTCCCTTTCCAGAGTGCCCTGTGCCCTCCCAAGCCTCCTGCCCCTGCCCCTGCATATGCTCCCTGCCTGGACCGCCCTTCCCCGACCCCCAGCAGGTGGCTGGCTCTGAGACTCCTTTTCCAGTGCTCCTTCCCTCGCCCTCCTCTCCCTTCCCATCCCCAGTGGAGCAGGGATACCTTTTCTTGACTTCTGTGGCCCTGTTCTTCCCTCAAGTCTAGCATCCCTTCTTCCTCTCTCCTTCTCTCCTTATTTCCTCCTTCCCTTCTTCCTTCCATCTTTTTACTCCTTCTTTTTTTAAAATCACCTTTTCATCGAGCACTTACTCTATACCAGTTACTTTTGGAGGATGAAAGTTGAGGAAGATAAGGTCTTTTCTTCTTGGAGCTCATTGTCAAGAGCAAGAGGCAGACAGAAACTAAAAGCTCACATTTACCAAATGTTTCTACAGGTCCAGTGCTGCGTTGTGCATTCAGCATTCCCTATTTCACTTAACCAACACTGCAATCCTACGAGGTAGGGACTTTTGCTTTTCAGAGGAAAAACTTGAGGCAGGATCAGGGTTTGAACCCAAGGCATCTGTCATTAAATTCTGTGCTCCTACATGCTAAGATAAATGAGGAATTTAATAAGAATGCAGTAAAGGCGTACAGAACCCCAAACCTAGCTTGGGACAGACAGAAACCTTCCAGGATGAGGGAATGTCTCAAAGGACCTGACAGAGGGATATCATGGGCAAAGGTTTGGAGGTGAGGAAAAGCATGGCTCCCACAGGGAACCCCAGCAGCAGGATATTGCTGGGATACAATGCCTGAGGATGGATGGAGAAGATAACACCGTGACCGGGCTGGGGAAAACCTCGTTTATCAGCACAAGAGTGAAAGGGCTGGCAGGAGACAGTTATAAGATGCAGGTTGATTGAAGAGAGTTTAATGAAGGGACTGTTACAAGGATGTGGGCAGTTTAAGGGAAACTACCACGGGATGGTGAGACACCTGGACTAGCAACTCCAAGCCAAGGGCTGCCACCTCCCCTGGGCAAGAAGGGGTAAAGGGAGAGACCATTACCGGAACCCAGGAGGGCATGGTGGCTGTGGCTTTAATCCTGAGACCCTGCTCCACTACCACTGGAGCTGGATCCTTTGGTAAAAGAGCCCACCGCCAGCCCAGAATGAGGCAGGAGAATCAATATCTCACTTCCTTCTCTTCCTGCCCTCTGACATCCATCTGGTGCCTCTTGATGGTCAAACCCAACCAGAAGCCAAAAGGCAAATGAGCCCAGCTAAGCCAGTCCAGGGAGGTCAGTCTTCCAGGTGAGAGAAGGGCAGAGAAAGGAGGCAAGTGGATCTAGAAAGACAGATGGAGACCACCTAGAACTTCCAGGTTCAGGAGTTGATATTTTATTCCATCAGGGACGGGTACCACTGAAGAGTTTTAGATAGGGAGGCAATATGGTCAGATATTAGTTTTCATAAAGACCTCCCTGGCAGTAGTTCAGTGGATAGAGCTTCAGGCAGTGAAACATGAGCCAGGGTGACCAGCTGGACCAGGGAACAGAAGGGCCCAGGTAAGAGATGGTAAGGAGCAGAAAAAGAGCATATATGAGAAAAGATGGCACTTATCCAGGTGAGAGATGGCAAAGAGCTGAAAAACAGCATAGGTACAAAGGAAAGAATAGAGATTAAGCCCTCCTGATAGATGGAACTTTTTATGCTTATGAAATGTCCCTCTTTGTCTCTATTAAAAATTTTTGTCTTTAAAAAAAAAATGAAAGAAACTGATGGGCCTCAGTGAAGACAAAAACCAGGACTCATAGTTGAATGACCAGCTGAATATTTTTGCCCATAACTGAGATTTTAAGAATATATACCAAAGGAACACAAACAGGTTTAGAGAAAGGTAACTAATGAGTTTTGTTTGCAACAAATTGAATATAAACAATTTATGGGACATAAAATTGTAGACATCTAGCAGACTTTCTGATTTGAGTACAAATATTGAGTAGTCTCTGTACAGAGGTTTAGATACTAAGGCCATCAGTAGGCAAATCCTAGTTAAATCCATGAGGGTAGATAAGATGTTCCAGGGAGATGGGAATGTCCAGAGAAGGGGGCCAAGTTGTCTGCAGAGCATGAGTGCTGAGAGGTGGGAGGAGAAAGAATCACCTACAGGGAGACAGACAGGAGGAAGCCCAGAGAAGACAACAGGCAGGAGAATGAAACTTCTTGAGAGCAAAGGCCGGAATGATCAACAGCATTAAACACAGTAGAAAGAAAAGGACAAGAGTGTCTGCTGGTTAGATTAGGAGGTCATAGTTGACTTTAGAAAGCGCGGTTATGACTGAAGTTGGTGGATGAGTTGGGTTGAGGAACAAAGTGAAGATGAAGGAAACCCTGAGAATGAAGACTACTCTGCTCAGAGGTCTGGATGAGGAGGGAGAAAGGAAGGGGACACCTCGGAGGACCTCCAGGTCAGTGGAGTCTCATGGTATGAAGGAGGCTTTGAGGAAGAGCTGGTAGAGAAGAAGCAGAGAAGAGGGAGAAGCTGATGATACTTCAGAAGAGGGAAGAACACTGATGGAGTCCAGACACAGAGGCCCCAGGAGGGAACAAAGCCAAACACCCTGTGTACTCTAATTGCCCGAATACTCATCCATGCCCCCAAACCCCACTACTAGGCTGGGAGCTCATATCTGTTGATGTTGCCCGGTACAAGGTTGTGCTCAACCAATGGTTGCTGAGTGAATAAATGCATGCGTGGATGTCTGGGTGCCATACATGTATATATATATATACACACACATATATATGTATATATATATATACATGTGTATATATATATACATATATATGTATATATATGTAACATATATATGTGTGTGTATATATATATATATTCAGTGCTATAAGATCAGAGCAACTTGCATGAGATGGCCAAGGTTTAAAACATGAACTCGTCCAACAGAACTCCAGACCTCTAGAGCAAGAAAATGATCGGCAGTAAGGAAATCTTCAAGATTTACTTTATAGCTACACTCTTAACAAAACCCCCAACCACGTCATGCTGGATGAATGCCTTTATGGTGAGAGTTGTTGGACTAGAATCAGAGAGGTTGGAAACCAACAATTTTTGTGTTTAAATTAATTGGAAATTTTAATAGCACTGCTTTTTATTAGCTCATTTAATTTGGATTATAAGAGGCTACCGTGGCTGTGTGTCTTGCTTTTTAGCTTGAGTGAGGGATATAGTCAGATTTCTTCTCAAGGCATTTCTTTAGGTTTTCAGTTGAATTTCTCTCCCAGAGCGACTAAGGGTTTGGCCACTTACAAAGAGAGTTGAGGAAGGGGTTCTTGTCTCTGATCGAGTTCTCTGTGGACCGTGGTCTCCATTATTCATCCCTCCTATCTGGCAATAGGAGTATCCTGAACCTCGGGTTGGCTAGATCAACCAGGGAAGTCCCATGTGTGGTCGGTGGCTGAGAAGATGCTGAAAAGCAAAACAAGAAATGTGGTCATTTGGGGAAAAAAAGAACCAGTATTTCTTTTGAGAAGTAACATGGAGGAGCAAAATGCACTCACTCCTTGGGTCCCAGATTCACATTTCCCACTGGGACAGGCAAACCCCCATGAACCTCAGCTGTAAAGTGGCAATTCATTCAAATAAAACTTAATTGGTCTCCGCAGTGCATCACACACTATTCTAGGCACTAGGAGAACATCAGTGAACAATAACACCCCTTCTTTAGAATGCTTTCAGGAGTAAATGGGAGAGTACACATAGAATTACCTGGTGACAGTTTATAAAAGGTGGTGAATTAGAGGTTAGTGCAATGATGATGGTGCTTCTCATATATGGAATATAATGATACAAGGATGCGCTGGGAGGAGGAGGGTTGACGGAATGATCGTTGAGTTGAATGTCTCACTTCTCGGCTGGGTTGTGAGCTCCGCGAAGCCAGATACACTTGTGCTGTATTCACCTCTCTGAATCCCTAGCACAGTCCCTCACACGTAAATATTTAGTTATTAATAAGAAACCATTCTCAACTGCCAATTAAGTTACAGAATCCCTTCAAAGTTTTTCTTCATCTGTCAACACCCCATGAGCTAGGGTCCTGCTGACAACTAGGGAAAGTACAAGGCATGGCTACAATGCCTGGTCCATGGAGGTGCTCAGGACCCAGCTGTTCCCGCGGATCACTTCCTGTTTGTAGGCTCTGCCCAGTTGAATTCACCCACCTGTTGTTCCTGAGTGGGAGAGCCTTCAGAGCTCCTCCAGCGACTCCCCACGTGCATAGGGGAGGAATTAGGCTCGGTGATGTGAAGGGAGGTGCCCCAAACGACTCACTCCATAACAGACCGAGCTAGGGCAGGGCTAAGATGCAAGAGGCGTGAGGCCGGTCAATGCCTCAAAGTATTGTCGTTAGGGAGATAACCTACTCATTGGTGAACCAGTTAAATCCATGTGGCTGATTAAGTGTTAGGAGTCCCAAGGTTGGGAAGGAGAGTGTAAGCAGGAATATGGAAGGAGGCAGTGTGGAGAAGCTGGGACTTCAGCTGGGCTTTTGGAGGGAAGAGAGGAGGTGATGGGGAGGGAAGAGCATGAGCGAGACCTCAGAGGTAAGAATGGCAGTGGTCCACCCAGGGCACAAAGAGCAGAGCCAGACTATGGGAAGGAGACAAGGTTAACTGACCTACTCCATGTCAGTTAACTGCATGCCTGCCAGGGCTCGCCATCCTAGTTAATCTCATCCTTCCCATAAACTTATGAGACAGATTTTTGTTGTTGTTGTTCTTTTTGCCCTTTTATAGACGGGGAACCAGAACTCCTTGGTATAGGACAAAGCTGGTATTTGAACCAGGTCTGTCTAATGACAAATTTGTGTGCTTTTCCCCCTGGCTATGTGTCTTCCTGGAGGGACCAAGTGGGGCTGTATTAGTGGTGAGCTCTCCCACTAGAACTGGGGAGATCTCGGTTCTACCCCTGAATAGCTGAGTGGCCTGGGCCAGTGACTTAACCTTTTATCTTCCTCCCCTCCTCTGTCAAACAAGGTAGTCATGGCTCCTGTTTTATAAATGGCAGTAGTCATTCCTACCGTATGCTTGTCTCAGATCAGCCCAGGGGTTTCTTCTACGGGGTTCTCACCCAGGGCATGGGTTGAGGAAGCGCCGTGGTCACTTTCCTTGTGGGAGAAAAGGAACGTGACAAATCAGTCTTGGCTATTAAAGCCTCCACCCAGCGACACATTCATCTCCACTTCTTTGGGCAATGCAAGTGCAAGGCCAGTGGCTACACCCAAGTTTAAGGGGGCCGGAAAATGCCATCTTACTGTGAGCTGGGTGGGAGAAAACTGCAAGGATTAATGACTCCCACAAATAACTCATAACTGTATCACTCTGTTTTATAAGAGCTTTTTAGATACCTGAGTTCTCTCCATTTTCAGAACTCCCCGTGTGACTCTAAACATCAGAATGAAGAATGTAGATGTGATTCTAGGTAATGGGAAACCTTTAAGATTTCCCAGGAAGGAAGGTTAGTTCCATAAGTCAATGGAGGCAACAATCAAAGCTGTGTTGGGGACCAATGACAACGGGGATAGAATGCAGGGTACCTTTGCTGTGGAAGGACCTGAAAAGATGGCAACTGTGGAAAAGATACTGGAACAATCCAGGTGCATCCTGGAATTTGGGTGGTGTGAGGGAAAGATAAGGCAATTCTACAGAGACATTTTTATGCAATAAACACTAACTGAGTATCTACTCTGTGCCAAGCACTGTGCAAGGCTCTGGAGGCACAGAGATGGATAAGAATGACTGTGGAGGCACTTCCAGTCCTGGTGTGTGAGACAGATGTGAACAACTCATCCTTTTAGGAAACAAATAGAATTAACGAACCTTGCCCTTGGATGTGGCCACTGGACTTGCTTTGGCCAAAGAAGCAGAGATGAGCAGGTCACTTGACTGCCTCTGTTCTCAGCCCTGTCACCTCAGAGTAAGACGCAACAGTTAGTTGTATCCTGGAAAAAGTAAACCTGAAATGTCCCTTTAATGAGGGGGGTCCACATTTTACTGAAGGTGTCGTGGGGAGTCTGAGAAGAGTCCTCCATCGCACACTGCACAGCAGAATGTACGGTTACCAAGGTTACCAAGCCCCATTCAATGACGCTCTTCTTCCCCCCACCTGTGCTCTGACCACAGCCTGCCTCACTTCCTTGTCCCAGGCCACTGACACACACACCCCAATACTGCTAAAGCTCTTCCTTTTCTTTTTGCAAAGCGATTTAGTGCTCCCTCTCAGCCTCTTAGAGTCTGCAGTCTGGCACACATCACAATCCTAGCAGATGATCAACCCTCCTTAGAACTCACCCTCTGTACAAGGGGAAGCAGGTGGTGAAAATAACCATCAACTTTATCCATCTCGGTCCATTGCCTTTCCTGACACTTCACAGAGCAGAGAATTGTGGCTTCAGCTAATCTGTTACTTAACCTTTTCTCAGAGAACTCTGAGAAGACAAAGCAGGCCAGTCACTCTGTGCCAGGACTCATCTCAATCCTTGGCAGAGGTCCCTTCCCTCTTCCTTTTGACTGTGCCCTGTCATTTAGAGCTGAGACACGTTTGCCTGGCTCCATGGGTGTCTCTGCTGAACTTGATGGCCGGGGGATTTGTAACTCCCTCTGCTTCTACACACCAGTGCTAGGATTCCAGACACCTGGGGAAGTGAACGGAGGTCCCTGCTGGGTCTTCTACTGACCCTTCTCCCCAACGGAAAGCGAAATTCAACTCCCAATACCACCACTATGTAGGTAGAATTAGCGTTCCAAATAAAACCAAATGAGGGATATGTATAAATGTTCTTTCTAGAATGCTAAAGCAACTAACAAATATTGTTCATGTTTTTAAATATATCAATAAAATAATGCTGAGTGAGTGACATATCATACCAATGAATACTGTCCATTCACCAAATGATGTTGGGGTCATTTCCTACTAATTGTCCCCCATGCACAACTGCTGGCTGGACTCTGCCTCGTCCCCCAGCACATCCTGGGGATGGAGAAGGCCCACATCTCTAATGCCCTGAGCAGGGCTCCTGCCCTCACCTCAGTCAGGCATCTAAATTTTTCCCAGGCCCTAGAGAAGGGCCTGTGACAAAGCCCTTCCTCCTCTTGAGAAGCAAATAGAATTAACAAAGCTTGAAGCACGTCCACCAACCTCTGTGTGTCCTTTTCCTGGAAAACAAACAAACAAACCAAAACCAGGATGGTTACAAGGAAGGAGATAACGCACTGCTTGCAGAAGTTCTTTCACAAAACCTTCTTGGGGAGACGGCGCTGGCTGAGTGCTGCGTTCCTTTTAGAGACAGAAGTGAACACCCAACCCTACAGATGATGTAGGAAAGTTGGGACTCTGGTCCAAGGAGGGCATAACAGGGCTCAAGACACCTCGCACCTTCAAGGTGGTCACCTGCTCCCTGCTTGAGGCCACAGAACTTGGCTGTCCATTGCAGACCAACTGCCCTGAGCCCACCCTCAAGCCTAGGCCACTGCTCACTGTATAATCATTTTGTTATTTTCCATATTTTCTGATGCTCTGGTATCTTGGAGCCTTGCTGTTGCAGGAGAGACTGCTGCTCCCAGGACTAGCCAATTTCTAGAAATAGAAAAAATCCACCTTCAAGTGCTCCTTTCACATGCAAACCAACGAATCCAAAGCCCACACCCCAGGGCTTCCCTGGTGTCGCAGGGGTTGAGAGCCCGCCTGCCGATGCAGGGGACACGGGTTCGTGCCCCGGTCCGGGAAGATCCCACATGCCGTGGAGCGGCTGGGCCCGTGAGCCATGGCCGCTGAGCCTGCGCGTCCGGAGCCTGTGCTCCACATCGGGAGAGGCCACAGCCGTGAGAGGCCCGCGTAACGCAAAAAAAAAAAAAAAAAAAAAAAGCCCACACCCCAAACATCTCTTATTGGGCTCACACAGGACTCATACTCCAGGCCAATATTCCCCTGCCCTGATCAGCCCAGGGAGGGCCAGGAACCAGACAACTGAGGACAGCCCTTGCACTGCAGAACCTAATGAAATGAGTTGGGCCAGACAATGCTAAGCCTGCCTTGCCCATAGCTTCTCACAGAAACCCCAATACAGGCTCTTGCCATGTTTTCTTCCCACTCTCTGTGCGTCCTGACTAGCCCTGCTGCTTCTCCCTGTGGCCCTGCATGGTGTGATGGGCCCCCTCCTCTTGGGAACTATGGGTGGCAAACTATGTTTTCAATGGCACTCACCCCCTGGTCTGTAGACCTCAGCATTCCTGAATAATAATGAAAGATGTTTTCAAGCACCCACCTTGGGTAGAGGGCTGGAAGTGATGCTGGCAATATTTGAATGCTGCTTAGCTTTGTCTTGGATGGCCACAAAGGATCAGTGACTAGTGTCAGTCTCTGAGTGTCCTGAAACTTGTCTCACTGGATTAAAAATATCCAAGTTAAGTCCTAGGGCAGAGAGGTGAGTCATTGACAATTTGACAGGTTCTAAAACAGAGAATTAGTAAGGGTTTCCATGTGTCTTTGTTCTGCAGTGAAGCTTGTCAGAATCCAAAGCCTAGGTACATTATTCCCATAAAATCTCACAGCCTTCTTAAATTAAGGTGCCTATAACACAGGTCGAGGAGCATAAAGAGCTGTGTTGGGAAACCCCGCTCTTCTCCTGTGTCTCTCCCCTTTACTCTCACATCACTACCCCACTCACAACACTTTGACACCAGACGTGTGGGTTTTCCCCCACACCAAGCAGTCGTGTGACACCACCTGGGTGTCTTACAACTTAACTCCTTCCTGACACTATCTACCTGGAGGGCACCAGGCTGCCCCCTATGGTAGAAGCCAATTATAAGTAATAGGTCCCCGAGTTACCCACAACTTCTGTCCAACTTCTGGACAAATTGGAGTTTCCCCAAACCCCCTCCTGGGGTTCAGTTAATTTGCTAGGGAGGCTTACAGAACTCAGGGACATATTTACTTATGTTTACCAATTTATGAAAGGATATGATAAAGGATACAGATGAACAGCCAGATGAAGAGATACATAGGGCAAGGTCTGGGAGGGTCCCAAGCGCAGGAGCTTCTGACCCCGTGGAATTGGGGTGCACCACACTCCCACTGTGGATGTGTTCACTCACCTGGAAACTTTCCAAACCCCATACTTTGGGGATTTTTATGGAGGCTTCATCACATAGACATGATCGACAATTAACTCCATTTCCAGCCCCTCACCCTTCTCTGGAGATTGGGTGTAGATATGCAAATTCCAAGCTTCTAATCGTGTCTTTCTGGTCACCAGTCCCCATCCAGGAACCCACCTAGAGTCACCAAATTAGAGCAAAAGACACTCCTATCACCCAGAAAATTCCACGAGATTTAGCCGCCCTGTGTCAGGAACGAGGGTCAAAGACCTAATAGTAGAACAAAA
This sequence comes from Physeter macrocephalus, assembly GCF_002837175.3. Classification (NCBI taxonomy): domain Eukaryota; kingdom Metazoa; phylum Chordata; class Mammalia; order Artiodactyla; family Physeteridae; genus Physeter; species Physeter macrocephalus. The sequence goes on from NC_041220.1 coordinate 101,320,078, forward strand.
GATGCTCCTAGTGGTCTTATCACTTAAGAATTTATAAGGGTTTTAGGAGCTGTGTGCCAGGAACTGGGGGCAGAGACCAGTATGTATGTTTTCTATTATCTCACAAGATCCAACCTATGAAATTTGAATCCTTTTGAATAAATGTATTTGAAAATAGATTACACACACCTTTGCTTTCTTAACTGAAGTTAATTCAAAGGGGGCACCATAAACTAGGCAACCAAAATAAGAATATTTAAGCTCTTAGTAAAGGCCCAAAGCATGTATTCACTTGTCAGTAGACCACGTAAGCTTTATTGTCCAGATAATACCTATTTTGATGGTTTAAGAGACATTTGTTTTATTTCTTCCTAGCTTTTTGGAAATTGGCATGATACTAATTTTTACTAGTATAATTAAGAATCAGAGGTCTTTACTGACTCTTTCCTACCCTCATTTACAGATAGGACAAATAAGGTTTAAAGAGGCTAAGTGCCCAAAGACTGATGGCTAGAAAATAATGGAGCTGGGATTTGAAATTAGAGCTGTCAGCTACTGAAGCCTGATTTCTAAACCTCATGTCTGTACTGAACAACTAGCATTGTCAGATTAGTGACTTAGGGTGGCTGGTGTGTTCCTGAGTTTTACCTATAGGAAGGTCCACCAGTAATGCTGTGGGAGTAAAATGAAATGCCACAAAATGTATACAGTAGCAGAGAGTCAAGTTCCTGCTGGTAGATTCTATAATACCCTTCCTGAGGAAATGCCACATTGTTGCTCATTTAGGGAGAAGTTACTCCATAGACATTTCCCTGCAGGAGAAGTTCTCCAGCTCTGAGAGTGTTTTATCCTGCTTTTTGTTGGTTTGTTTTCATTTTCCCAAATGTCATGAACACCATTTCTTCACTAGTGCTACTGAATTAGCTTGTCTCAGAGTCTAGAGCCTGCCTGGTTGCACTTTTGAAGTTGAGGGACCAGAGCTGTGCAAGTCTTTGCCTCAGAGCTTCTACCTTCAGGGATGTATTTTGAGGGATTGATCTTGAACTTAGTTGCACTCTTCGCATGGCAAATTTGATTAGTGTCCACATAATTAGTAAGACACCCCCCCCAAATTTCTACTGTCCTGAGATTGAGTCGTCGTGGAGCCAGAAAGATGAGCTGTGTGACCTTGGGTAAGTCATTTAACCTCTGTGCACCTTAATTTCAGTTGACTCACTTCAAAACCATTCACTGAGGACCTACTACGTTCCAGGCCCCAGGCTAGGTCACACAAGAAGGCAGGTTTTGAAGCTAGACAGACCTGGGGTCGTACTCCAGCCCATCACCTGCCTAATCATGTGACCTCGGGACAGCCATTTCCCTTCTCTAATATTAGCCAGCAACCCAGGACCGCATGCCTTCTCCATCACCCTGCAAGGATTGATTAAACCTCTATCATGTATGGGGGTCCATCCTGGGTAAATTGAACACCAAACCCACACGCAGGACAGTGCTTACCACGCGCAGGCACTGCCGTGAGTCTTTGACATACGTTAACCCAGTTAACCCTCATGACGACCTATGTATGAGGTAGGCACTCTCAGTATCCCTGTCCTGCAGCCAGGAAATCGGGGCACAGAGAAGTTCAACATCTGGCCTAAAGTCACACAGCAACTCAGTGGCAGAGCCAGGATTCAAACCCAGGCAATCTGGGTCCAGAGTCCCTGCCCATCGCCCTGTGCAGACTCAGGCTCTCAGTGACCCTCCCAGAACTTCAGCAACAGATTCTTGTCTAGTTTCTGCCACCATTCTTGTCCCCGTCAGTGGTCTTTCCACACAATAGCCAGCTCATGTCCCTCCCTGCATAAAACCTTCCAACAGCTCCTCACACCTTCAGGGTCAAGACCGAACTCCCCTCCAGAACCCAGAAGCCCACCAGTCCTGCCCTTGAACAATTTCCACAGGTTCAGCTCTCATAGGGCACAACCCTTCCCAAACGAGAACCACACGAGAACACCCTGGGACCTTGACCTTCTATGCTGTGGCTTACCCTGCTTCCTCGTTCCCTCCCCTCCACCAGGCCATGCCCAATTCATTTTTTTAATAGAACACTTACTAGGATTTTTTTTTCATGCAGACAAATTTACAAAAACAAAACAAAACAAAATTCCTCTGACTTTCTGTTAAGATACGTGTGTGTGTGTGTGTGTGTGTGTAGAGAGAGAGAGACTGAGAGACAGAGAGAGAGACAGAGAGCGAGACAGAGAGAGAGAAATACATTCATATGGTGCTTTAGTTTGCCAGTATTGCCGTAACAAAGTATCACAGACTGGGTAACTTCAACAACAGAAATTTATTTTCTCGCAGTTTGGAGGCCAGAAGTCCAAGATCAAGGTGTTGGCAGGATTGCTTTCTTCTGAGGCTTCTCTCCTTGGCTTGTACTCAGCCAGCTTCTCTCTGTGTCTGCTGTGTGTGTCTCTGTCCTCCATGTGTGTCTGTGTCCAAATCTCCTCTTCTTGTAAATAGGACAGTCATATTGGATTAGGGCCCACACATATGACCTCATTTTAACTTAATAACCTCTTTAAAGACTCCATCTCTAAATAGAGTCACATTTCGAGGCACTGGGGGTTAGGACTTCAGTATATGAAATCTGGGGGGGACACAATTCAGCCCATAACACGTGGTTAGACGATTCCGGCAGAAGACAAGATACAAAATAAAAACAGAAAGTGTTTTTCCTCTTTCCCTTGGCTTTTCCCACAGGAAACCACTATGAACAGTTTCTCGGGATTCCCACCCGTTTAACTTATATGCATAGACCACCCCATCCCCCCTTAAAATCATCTAGAACGAAGTGACTATAATTTCTACAGTGTTGCTTCTTGCTTTTTCCACTTAATAGCGTCGTATTATCTCTTCATAGCAACACATACAAATCTGTCTCGCTCTTTATGGGTTATAGAGGCTCCAGCACAGAGAGGGTACCTATTTTCTTGAATCCAGCCCCTGGATGAACACTTTGGTTGTTTCCTAAGCTTTCACTATTACAAACAAAGCTGCAGGGAACACCGTTGCACGTGGATCTGGGCAAACTTTTGCCGGTAAAATCCTAGGCTAAATTCCTACCTGGTAGATCGCTGGGTCAAAGGACACTTGTAGCCTGCACATTGGTGGGCTGGGCTAAATCTCCACTTCTGAAAAGCACACCAATTTATGCTCCTAGCAGGAGTGGGTGAGAGAGCCGTCTCCGATGGGTGTTAGCTTATTTTATTTTATTTATTTATTTATTTTTAACATCTTTATTGGAGTATAATTGCTTTACAATGGTGTGTTAGTTTCTGCTTTATAACAAAGTGAGTCAGTTATACATATACA
>NC_041220.1:101323562-101324695 GCF_002837175.3 Physeter macrocephalus
CTGTGTCTTTATTCCCATCTTACTCCTAGGTTCTTCATGACCTTTTTTTTTTTTCTTAGATTCCATATACATGTGTTAGCATACGGTATTTGTTTTTCTCTTTCTGACTTACTTCACTCTGTATGACAGGCTCTGGTGAGTTTCAAGCCCTTTGTAATTCCTCAGCTGACTCCTGACCCCTCCAGGTGAGTTGAACCGTCTCGCCCTTTTGTCCCTTTTGTCACGCCCCAGTGCCCCAGTGCCCTTTTTTCTCTGTTACGACAGCTTCCTGCACACAGTTGTTTAGCTATAATTTCTTTTTTTTTCAATATGAAAAAGATTTTATTTCAAGTTTAGGAAAAGGAAGGAAATTTAAAAAAACAAAAAACATTTCAACAAAGCAGACTTAAACCACTTTATAAATGTAAGCATATAATTTCTTCAGGGCAGAGAAAAGCTGGCTTCACTTTTGTGCACCCAGGGCCTTGATCATAGCAGGCGCTCACTAAAGTTTATTGAATTGCTTATTGGCTCCTTCACGTCCCTTCCTGATCTTACAATCCTGTGAGTCTAGGTTGGGGATAATGTTTCTTGACATGGTCAGGTAATCGAGGAAGAGTTCTAGAATGCAGCCCAGTCTGGGGAAGCTGCATCCAGAGGGACACCATGATGGCCAAGGAGCAGAGGTCTAACTTATGCTGCATGGGAGGCTCAAGCCGAGACCCAGGGTGTTTGGGGAGAGGTCAATAAATAAATAAGGAAACTCAAGTTTTAAATGATACATTAAACAAGATGTACTTAATTGATATTTGTAGGACATTCCATCCAAAAACAACAGAATACACTTTCTTCTCAAGTGCTCGTGGAACATTCTCCGGAATAGATCATATCTTGGGTTATCAATCAAGCCTTGGTAAATTTAAGAAAATTGAAAAAGACCTAAATGTAAGGCCATACACTATAAAACTCTTAGAGGAAAGCATAGACAGAACACTCTATGACATAAATCACAGCAAGATCCTTTTTGACCCACCTCCTAGAGAAATGGAAATAAAATCAAAAATAAACAAATGGGACCCAATGAAACTTAAAAGCTTTTGCACAGCAAAGGAAACCATAAACAAGACGAACAGACAACCCTCAGAATGGGAGAA
>NC_041220.1:101324867-101331707 GCF_002837175.3 Physeter macrocephalus
TTCATTGCAGCTCTATTTACAATAGCCAGGACATGGAAGCAACCTAGGTGTCCATTGACAGATGAATGGATAAAGAAGATGTGGCACATATATACAATGGAATAATAGCCATAAAAAGAAACAAAATTGAGTTATCTGTAGTGAGGTAGATGGACCTAGAGACTGTCATACAGAGTGAAGTTAGTTAGAAAGGGAAAAACAAATGTCGCATGCTAACACATATATATGGAATCTAAGAAAAATAATGGTTATGAAGAACCTCGGGGCAGGACAAGAATAAAGACGCAGACCTACTAGAGAATGGACTTGAGGACATGGGGAGGGGGAAGGGTAAGCTGGGTCAAAATGAGAGAGTGGCATGGACATATATACACTACCAAATGTAAAATCTATAGCTAATAGGAAGCAGCCTCATAGCACAGGGAGATCAGCTCGGTGCTTTGTGACCACCTAGAGGGGTGGGTTAGGGAGGGTGGGAGGGAGGGAGATGCAAGAGGGCAGAGATATGGGGATATATGTATATGCATAGCTGATTAACTTTTTTATAAAGCAGAAACTAACACACCATTGTAAAGCAATTATATGCCAATAAAGATGTTAAAAAAAATCAGCCTACAAAATAATAAATAAATAAAAGAATACTCAAGGAGACATTTTTAGATACCTGATGGACTGTCACACATTCACAGAAGTGTAGAAGCTAGAATTTGATGGGTATATAATAAGAACTGTGACTAAGCCTAACTTGCCTAAAGTATAGGGTACACAAAAGGGAATACAGTATTTGGAAATGAGTTGCAAAAGGTCTTTTAGTACCAGCTTATGGAAGTCTGTAAAAGTCAGATCAAAGTGTTAGGACCTTAATCATATAGATGGTGAGAATCCATTGGAATTTTTTCTTTTCTTTTCTTTTGACAAGATAACATACATATGGTAAGAAATGTAAACAGTAAAAAGAAAATCTATGGAAAATTCTTGACTCCCAAAACTGCTGGTTTCTTTTTCATACTAATACAATAATATATATAATGCCAGCTCTTGTCTAAAATAGAAATGTAAATTGTTGCATATTCTATGCTATTTTATGAAAAATTACTGCTACTATTACTACTACTATTAGTAGTATTATGCTTACCTCATCTTGAAGATTGTTCCATACCCATACGTATAAAATTGCTTCCCTCATAAAAAAAACCAAAAAACTTATATATGTATATTTTTAAACTTTTTATTTTATATTGCAGTACAGTTGACTAACAATGTTGTGTCAGTTTCAGGTGTACAGCAAAGTGATTCAGTTATACATATACATGTATCTATTCTTTTTCAAATTATTTTCCCAATTAGGTTGTTATACAATACTGAGCAGAGTTCCCTGTGTTATACAGTAGGTCCTTGTTGGTTTTCTATTTTAAATATAGCAGTGTGTACATGACAATCCCAAACGGTTCCCGGGGGGAAGGGTGGGAAGGAGGGATAGTTAGGGAGTTTGGCCGGCTGTTTTTACAGTGGTCTGGGGATTTCTAGGCGGTCCCTGAAGCGCTTTCAGGGGTTTGCAAAGTCAAAGCTATTGTCCTGATACAGTAAGATGCCATGTGCTTTTTCACATGCCCCTCGGGAGTGGACAGTGCAGGTTTCCAGAGGCTACAGCAATATCACGACAGATTGAATGCAGCCACAGAAAGGAGGAGGCCTCTGGCTTCCGCTAAGCCGGATAGGAAAGAGATTTGCAAAAGTGTGAAACAATGTCATCCTTCTGATTATTTTTTATTGTGGAAAATATAGCTATTTTTCACAAAAATGTTTCTGTTACCACACCGTAGGTTTATTATTGTTTAAAATAATAGTTTAAAATTTTCTTATTTTTAATTTCTTGTTCAGTCAATTTTAATAGCTATAACTCACAGAAACAAAAGTTTGGGGATCTCAATCATCTTGCAGCGTGTGAAGAAGTCCTGAGGCCGGATTGTTTGACCACTGAGCCTGGCAGTCAAGAGAGCAGGGTCACATCCCACCCAGAGGGACATGACAAGGACTAGACAGGCCTGGCAGGGCTGGAGTCTGGGCTGGGGAGGGCCAGCCGGGGGAGGGTGGTGACGAGTGGGCAGAGGACTTCGGAGGTGTCCCAGTCAGCCAAGGAAAGCCCTCCCAAGGCATAAAGAAGGGTGAGCCAGCTGACAGGGCACTTTAGAGAGTCTACTCTCTCTGCCCCACCCCCGAACAGTCTAGAGCAGGTGAGCAGTGAAGACCCTTCCTAAATTACTGACTTGCTGATTCAGTGACATAAGGAACCCTAGAGAAGGCAGGCTTGGGTAAAAGGATGAGAAGCGTGGTTTTCAGCAGGTGGGGGTTGAGGTGGGGCTGGGGTCCTTGTCACCACCTACAATGCGGGAAATTGGTTTCAAGTCCCCAAGCCAATCTGGGATAAATAAGATGATGCTTAAGAGAGTAGCTCTTAAAAGTTCTCATCACAAGAAAAGAAATTGGAAGTATGTGTGGTGAGGGATGCTAACCAGACTTCCTGTGGTGCTCATTTTGCAATATACATATATATCGAATCATTATGTTGTACACCTGAAACACATATAATGTTCTATGTCAATTATATTTCACTTAAAAAGAGATGTTTTATTAATAGAAACTTACCATTCTTTTAAAAATAAAGAAGGATAGGATCATGGGTAGCCCCTTGAAGGCAAAGGGCTGTGGATTGTAAATCTGACTTGGCCACTTACTGACTGCAGTGGGTGTGCAGTTCTGAACCTCTTCGGTCCTCAGTTTCCCCATCTACCAAATGGGCATGAAAACAGCCCCTACTTCTTAGGGTTGTTGTGAGAATCCGGAGAGCCTGAGCACGGAAAGTACTCAACACAATGCGCAATAAATCGCCTTTTTTCATGGGGCAAGGGAGTGGGGCATGGTGTCCCTTCGGAGGTGGCTATTTCTCTGTCAGGCAACCTTTACCATTCTTTCTAAATTCACATTCTTTCTCCCACCCGGGGGCAGACTTAGTCAGCCACTTGGCAGCAGCAGGGCCTCCGTGGTTCACACACTTGCCTACGCACACCTGGGGAAGGGAACCTGGGCAGGGGCTGGACACACCCTGGGCTGAGCGGCCCGCCCTGTCCCGCCCGAGTCAGCTCCCTCCCCACCGCCTGATGTCGCCCCACGAGCGCGGGGCCAATCGGTGCGGTCGCCGCCCTCGCCAGGTGCCGGGCTCACACCTGCTCCAGCAAACCAGTGGGATGCAGGAGCCCGCTCTTCCCGGCCCCCCAGCCTTCTCCGGGCCTTGGCTCCCACCCTTGCTGTCGTCTCTCCCATCCCATTGCCTTTGACACCCCCCCTCCCCTTAAAAGGCAGGAACCTTAATTCCTAAGGGGGGCGGGATGGGAAGGGAGAGGAAAGAACCACGCTCAGCAGGGCATTTCTTACAAGGTTGGCCTTGAGCGAGCTTTTAATTTTTTTCCCCTAAGACCCAGACTGGCTTTTCCCGTTTCGCTGGCAAAGATTGTCACGGAGAGGAACTGCAGGGTGGAGGAAATGGAAACCTGGGGAAAATCAGCTGAATGTGGAAACAATGGGAGGAGGGCGTGACGCACAAAGGCCTCAGGGTGCAACTGCCAGGCCACCCTCAACCTAATTCCACCATGCGTTTCCCCAGAGGCAGGAGCTTCCTCTGGCTTTGAGATCCTCTAAGATGATTCCAGGGGAAAACCCGGCGTCTGCTGTTACAAAATGGCAGGTATGCTGCTCAAATGCTTTTTACATTGTTATCTCATTTTACCTTCTTGCCTGGGAGATTTGTATCATCGTCCTCAGTTTGCAGATGAGGAAATTGAGGTCTAGGAAGGGTGGTTTAAACAACTAGTGACAGAGCCAGAAAGCGAAGCACTTGGGGTAAACACTCTACTCTTCCACCTCTCTTACTCTGTAATGGATTGGCTGGCATCCAGCAGGGAGCCATCATAGAACACGCTAGCTTCCTGGGCAGAGGACAGTCGACTGAAAAAAAATGCACAACCTAAAAGTTGAGAGTTATGTTTTATTTAGTGGAATTTCTGAGGACTTCATGCCTGGGAGACAGGACCCTCAGGTCTCTCTGAGGGACCTCTTTGAAGAGGTAAAGGAGGAGCCCCGACATAGAGGAGTTTTTGCAATGAAGACCAGGTAGTCAGAACATCAAGAGATGACTGTTAATTAAAGAAACCCAGACATCACAAGGAATTTAGTGCTTTTCTATACGGGAAGATGCAAGAGTCTGGGCTCACTGAAATCATTCCTTTGCTCTGCACCTCAGCTCTCTGGGGCCAGCATCCTGCGCTTTCCCATCCTGAGTCTCCTCAGGGTGCACCGTCAAGGGTGGCTGCAGCCGCTGACTGCTTAAAGATGGGCATTCTGTTTCCATCCTGAGTTCCCTCAGGGCTCACTGTCAGGGAGGCTGTAACGCGGAGGTCTGAGGCCTGCAGCATCCTTTGTTTACTGATTCTCGGCAGGCAACATTTTTTCCTTCACAGGATAAAAACCAGGGCAAAAGAAAATACCATTTTGATGGTGACTGCCCAGCACATTTTATCTTCAGAGCAGCCCATCAGAAAATCCCATGATTTATTTCTTCATTCATTTAACAAACATGCGTTGAGTCCTGCTATGAGCCAGGCACCGTACTAAGGCAATGCAACAATCAGACATAAATCCTTGCCCCCATGGAGCTGACATTCTAGTGGGGGGTGAGGAAAGACAGGCAATAAACAATAAATGTAAGAAGATAATAATTGAATTTTATGGTAAAATAAGTGCTATGAGAAAATGTAGAACATGATAAGGGGGATTGAGAGTATAGGAGAAGTAGGAGTAAGTTGCAATTATGAATAGGGTTTTCAAGGTAGGATTCATTGAGAAGATAGTAAGGGTATGAGCTTGCTGCTGTCTTAGGAAAGTGTTTTCTAGGCTGAGGGTGTGGCCCGTGCAATGGTTCTGAGGCTGGAGTGTAACTGGAGCAACTAGGAAGCTAGTAGGGCTGGAAAGAAGGGAAGGAGTGAGCAACAAGGAGAGGATGGTAGGATCTGTGGTCTTAAGGAGGTGCGGGGAGATGTCATGTCCGGTAAGATCTTGTAGCTCATTATAAAGTCTGACTTTCACTCTGGGTGCCATTGAAGGACATACAAGGAATGACACGATTCGATTTTCATTTGAACAGGATCACTGTACCACAGAGTAGCATGCAGGGAAGCTGGGGTGGAGGCAGAGTACCAGGTAAGAGGCATTCACGGCAATGCAGTTGAGAGATGATGGTGGCCCAGAACCAAGGTGGGAGCAGTGCAGGTGAAGAGAAGGACTCGATTTTGGATCTACTTTGAAGATAGAGTCAATAGGATTTGGTGATGGGCTAGACATGAGTCATGAAAGAGAGGAGTCAAGGGCAATTTGAAGGTTTGACCAAACTGAAAGAATAGAGTTGCTCCACCTGGGACAGGAAATGCTGTGAAGAAATGGTGGTGGGGACTAGGAGATCACTTTTGTTTCTTAGCAACTGTGTAAACAACTAATAAGGCACAATCACATCTGGTTGCGGGGGCTTTCCGTGTGCTCCAGCACACTGTTTCATTATGTCAGTGGGGCTTTCACACCACCTTATGCCCCCAGCTTCCTTTCTGCCACTGCTGCCTAGTAGATTTCTACTTATCTTTAAAATCTTAGATAAATGGCACCCTTCAAGGAATCCTCTGTTGACACTAAGTGCCTGGTGTCAATCTCTCAACCCTTATAGTCTATGCCACCCAGTGAGACACTTGATTATATGCTGTTATTTGTGGTTCACAACTTCTTTGAGGTTTGCTAGCTATTGTTCTCAAAAGGTCAATGCTCATGGCTTATCTCTTGCATCTCACAGGATAACTAACCCACAAGCTTGGCTCTTAATGAGACTTGATCAGAGCTTATTGATTGAGCTGTTTTTGGACATTGTGGTGAATGACCACTGACTTGGTGAATGGCCATGTCAGATGGGAATCACAGATTTGGAATCATGGAGTCAGCACTTCTCTAGTTCAAAGACCGTGTCATCAGATGAGAAACTTGGATCCTAGAGAGGGTAAGTAACTGGTCTGAGGTCTTTTAGGGAATTAGAGAACAGGACTAGGACCTAGTTGCTCTGATTTTTAGACTGGTGCCCTTTCCCCCACACTTTTATTTTTTTTTATTTTTTTATTTTTTTAACATCTTTATTGGAGTATAACTGTTTTGCAATAGTGTGTTAGTTTCTCCTTTACAACAAAGTGAATCAGTTATACATATACATATGTTCCCATATCTCTTCCCTCTTGCGTCTCCCACCCTCCCTATCCCACCCCTCTCATGGTCACAAAGCACAGAGGTGATCTCCCTGTGCTATGCGGCAGCTTCCCACTAGCTATCTAATTTACATTTGGTAGTGCATATATGTCCCTGCCACTCTCTCACTTCGTCACAGCTTACCCTTCCCCCTCCCCACGTCCTCAAGTCCATGCTCTAGTAGGTCTGTGTTTTATTCCCATCCTACCACTAATCTCTTCATGACATTTTTTTTCTTAGATTACATATATATGTGTTAGCATACGGTATTTGTTTTCCTCCTTCTGACTTACTTCACTGTGTATGACAGACTCCAGATCTATCCACCTCATTACAAATAACTCAGTTTCATTTCTTTTTATGGCTGAGTAATATTCCATTGTATATATGTGCCACATCTTCTTTATCCATTCATCTGTTGATGGACAGTTAGGTTGCTTCCATGTCCTGGCTATTGTAAATAGAGCTGCAATGAACATTGGGGTGCATGTGTCTTTTTGAATTATGGTT
>NC_041220.1:101332134-101358927 GCF_002837175.3 Physeter macrocephalus
TCTGTCTCCACCTCATTACAAATAACTCAGTTTCATTTCTTTTTATGGCTGAGTAATATTCCATTGTATATATGTGCCACATCTTCTTTATCCATCCCCCACACTTTTAAAACTGAGCCCGGGGCAAGTGGTGTCTTTTTAAAACAGACTCCAAAATGAAACTCTAATTGCTTAAGAGCAGGTACAAGAGAGGGCATTTTGAAACAGACACTCTCACACTCTGCTGATGGTAGTAAAATCGCCACAACCTCTTTTTATAGCAGTTTGCCAGTATCAATCAAACGTGTAAATGAACAAACCCTTTAACCCAGACTATCCATTTCCAGATGTTTGCCCTAAAATGACTCAGATGGGCAGGAAATGACATGTATGCAAGATTAGTTATTACAGCAGTGTTTGTAGTAGCAAAATCTGGAAACAATCTAAAAAGGCATTAAGAGGGAAGTGTCACGATAAACCATAGTCATCCCTGCAAGGGGTACAATTGTGAAAAGGAATAGATCTTATGCAGTAGATTTCACGTGCTGATATGAAATCAGGGCCAAGGGAAAAAGGCAAAATAGGGAACAGTATGTGTACAAGAGGATTACATTTGGATAGGAGAAATCTGAACATGTCTACGTAGATATGTTTGTATATATATAAAATATATTTCTGGAAGGATACACAAAGAATTGATAGCAACTGTTTCTGAGGAGGAGAACCAGGGAGGGAGGCTTATCTTTTTACTTTATACACATTTGTATTTTTTCAATTTTTATTACCTTTTTAACTAAAAATTTAACGAAATATATTCCTATAATTGAAATACTAAATATTGTCAATAAATGGTTTGCAAGGAGGCCTTGTTGTCCCCCCTTTTTTTGCAGATGACCTGGATGAATAAGTCCGCTGTCCCCTTAAGGAAGGAAATCTGCCAGTAACATTCCCCTAAGGAAGCTCATCCATTTTGACTGTCACCTGCATGTTCATTCTTGCTGGTGACAAATTGGGAAATGACTCTGCCAACCCAGGTGTCCTTGAGAGGCCAGACCTCAGCAAAGGATCAAGAGAATGAGCATCCACCCGTGATCTCTCACCTGTTTCTTCAAGGGTGGGGTTGCAAGCTTGGGCAAGTGTGATTCACCGCCCTTCTGCATGAGGAAAGGGGATCTAATAGGGCAGCCACCAGCTCTGATCTGCTGAATCAGAATCGCTGGGGCAGGGCTCTGGCAGCTACATTTTTTTATCTGCTCTCCCCCGCACAAACACCCGGGTAGTTCTGAGGCACACAGCTTTGCCAACTGCTTCCCTCTCCAATTCGAATTCATACCCCCTGAAACTTAGCTTCACTAGTAGAGGACTGGTTTCCTAATGGGACTGTTGAGAGGATGACATATACCTATGAAGTTGTGGTCGGCAGAATACTGCCTCCCCAAAGATGTTCATGTTGTGGTTCCTGGAATCTGTGCATGTTATCCTACATGGCAAAAGGAGTTTTGCAGATTAAGCGAAAAGAATTTGAGATGGGTGCCCCCTGAATATCCAGGTGGGCCTAATCTAATCACATGATCCCTTAAAAGAGGAGAACCTTCAGAGGGAGATGTGACTACAGAAGAACGGTCAGAGATAGGGAATGCTGCTGGCTTTGAAGATGTGAGAAGGGGTCACAGCCAAGGAATGTGGGCGGCCTCTTGAAGGTGAAAAAGAGCTTCCAGAATGGAATACAGCCCTACCAACATCTTGATTTTAGCCTAGTGACACCCTGGTAGTACTTCTGATCTCCAGAATTATAAGATAATAAATTTGTGTTGTTTGAAGTCCCTAAGTTTGTAACGATTTGTTACAGCAGCAATAGGAAACTAAGAATTTATTATTTTATAATTATTTATTAGTTTATTATTTATTTATTAGTTTATTATTATTATTCTGGGCAGAAGTGTTCAATGTGCATCTAATCAAATGTCTATACTTCATCTAGATTGCAAAAAATACAGGGGCTAAAGGAACAGTTAAATGACACCAGGAGGAAACACCAGACAAAGTAAGAATGTAGCATATTCTTGAAGACAACTGGCCTAGATTATTTTAAAAAGCAATATTAAGGACAAGAAATCCTAGAGGGGCTGCTTTGGGTTAAAATAGACAAAACAGACATAACCAAAAGCAATTTGTGATACTTGATTAGATCTGGACTCAAAATAAGACAAGGAAAAAACTATAAAAGACATTCTTGACATAAATGGAGTTTTAATATTTTTATTTTTTATTATTTATTATTGACTATTATAGTCCATATATTAGACTAGATTATAGAGTTATTAATATTCTTAGATGTGATCATGGAATTATGGTTAGTAGAATATTCCTGAAAAATTCTTGCTGGAATATTTAGGGGTAAAGTAGCATGGTGTCTGCAGCTTAATTTCAAATATTCAATAGTTTCTAAATAAAAGAACAGAAGGAAGGGAAGAAGTATGTGTAAGGGAAGGGAGAGAGAAAACCAGAGTAAGGAAAGAGAAAGTAATAATGTAAACATGACAAAATGTTAACTCCTGTTCAATCTGGGTGAAGGGTTTCTGCATACAATTAGTTCATTGTACATTATTTCAATTTTGTTATATTTGAAGATGTTCATAATAGAACTTGAGGTGAGGAGAAATAGGAATTGATGGAGAACTTCAAGATAGAAGAATAGATCTTGAATCACCTGTTCTGGCAAATACTGTAGATGGATTGACCCTTGTGTATTGGGTTTTTGTGTCTTCCATTCATGTGTTCATTCACTTACTTATGTTTATATTTATCAGACAGGCAGTAAGTGTCTCCTATTTCTAGGTCCTGATTTAAGACACAGGAGATCCCAGGAAGAGAGCTCCCTTCGGGGTAAGGAACACTCAGATTGAAATTTTCTACTGAGCTCTGGGCAGTTGGAAAGCCTGGAGTGGAGAAGACCCATTTCTGGGTGAGGGCAAGTCATGCCAGAAGAGACCTTTGCAGCTCTGCCTCCCTGGGCAAAAGGGGAAAGAAAGGAATGGGAAAGACCTTGCTACCCTCGTTCCCACAACCGCGAGATGTAGGATTGGAAAGTTGTGCTTCACCTCAATCCCAGTACTCATGAAGCAGGGCATTTGACCCAAGGACCATCCATCTGTCAGAGGCAGGCGAAACCACTCATTCCCGCATTCAGCTAATGTTTGATGAACTCCTGCCTATGTCAGGAGACAGTGTAGTTAGTTGCTGTGGGTTCACAGTGGAGAAAGCAAAATTCCTACCCTTAGGGAGTTTATATTCTTTTTGAGGATGGGGATGGGAAATAAACAAATAAAAAACTAAATATAATAATGTCAGGCAGTGATAAGTGCTACAAAGACAAACAAAGAGTGAGGGGTAGAGAGCCTGGGCGATTGGAATGGCCACCTGAGCAGTCTTTCCTTTGAGCAGAGATTAAAGTGAGGGAATTTGGTCTGGGGTAGAGGAAAGAGCATGAACAGAGTTCCTGGTGGAGAACGTTCTTGGTGTGTTCAAGCAAAGGGACACTGTGGCTGGAAAGAAAGATGGTAAGAAAAGAGGCTGTGGAATAATAGTAATAATAATCATAATAATCATAATTTGGTCTCCGTCCATGGCTCCCGGTACAGAGCTCGTAAATCCTTTGAAGTTCCTGAGTGATAGAGGTGATAGGAATGTTTTTGATATTTATAACAAGCCCCTTAACAACCGACCATACCTGAGTTTATGCTAACGAGGTGACTCTTGGAGGGTCCCTAGATGGCTTCAGGATGAGGCCTGGTTGTCAGAGGAACCAGCTGTGTGATTTTAGTCTGATCCCTTCACTTCTGGAGAAGGGAAAGAATCTGGAGATTGAATTCAATCACTAATGGCCAATGATCTAATCAATCATGCTTACATGGTGAAACCTCTATAAAACCCCGCAAACAATGGGCTTTGGGGGGCTTACAAGTTGGCAAACACATCCATGTGCTGGGAGGGTGGTGCACCCCAGCTCCAAGAGACAGAAGTTCCTGTACTCAGGACCCTTTCCACCTCGCCCTATGTACCTCTTCATGTGGTTATTCATTTGTATCCTTTATGATAAATTGTAATGGTAAGCAGAGCATCTTCCTGAGTTCTGTGAGTCATAGAAGCAAATTATGGAACCCAGGGGAGGGGGTTGCGGGGAGCCTTGACTTTGTAGCCAAATCGGACAAAAGTGTGGGAGACCTGGGGATGTGATACTTTCAAGTGGCATCTGAAGTGAGTGCAATCTTGTGGGCTGAGCCCTTAAATTCATGGAGTCTGAGGCTAACGCTGCATGGTTAGTGTTAGAGTCTAATTGAATTGTAGGACACCCCATTGGATGTTCAAGAGTTTGTTAGTTAGAGAAAAAAAAAAACATTAGAGGCAAAGAGTGCCCAGGGACCAGACCGTAAGGAAACTTACAGGCTATAGTGCGAAACTGAATTCTATTCTAAGTAATTACTCTTTTATCATTTGTAGTTGGGGGATGCCCACTCCATATCCAGCTCCTTTACATGCGTTAATTTTCTTATTATCAATATTCACAATGATTCTTTGAGATCAGTATTTTTATGCCCATTTTACCATTAAGATAAACCAAGGCTCAGAAATCCTAGGTAACTTACACATGGTCACACACAGTGGGGCAGGTGAAGCAAACTTTGAATTCAGGACTGTCTGACGTTGTCTGCCTGGCAATGGCAGC
Organism: Physeter macrocephalus; assembly: GCF_002837175.3. Classification (NCBI taxonomy): domain Eukaryota; kingdom Metazoa; phylum Chordata; class Mammalia; order Artiodactyla; family Physeteridae; genus Physeter; species Physeter macrocephalus. The sequence goes on from NC_041220.1 coordinate 101,336,840, forward strand.
AGCAGAATGAGAGCTTGAGGTCTCCCCTAGTTGCACAAGGATTCTTTGAGTGGCAGAGTAAGAATGGGCGACCACAGAAGTTTGGAGTGAGAGGCGCCTGCTCAGATGTGGATGAAAATCACCTGAGAAGTAAAAGCAATGCAATTCATGAGATTACACCAAGGCGTGATGTAAAGGGGCAGAGAAAAAGGGGATAATGTTATCAAAATAGAGCACCTGATTAGATCGTTGTATTTGTCATTCCTTTTAGAGCCTATTGCCTGTGGCTCCACACCATGATGGGTTTCTCTGCTTTGGGATTAGGGTTTATTAGAAATCATTTCTTAGCCTGACTCTCAAAGTTGACTTTCTAGTGTCCCTAGGGAGACAGTCGTGTTAAGTGTTAAATATCAGGCTTTTCTTACAGGTCAGAGGGGCTTGTCTATATATATTGGAAATATTCCCTTTTGCTTATCAAGCCTGGCCTCCAGAGTCACACCACCGGCCAGAGGGAAGACCCCAGATGTGATGTGAGTGATGTGCCCTCAGTGCAGGAAGAGGAAGTCCAAGAAGAATAGGACAGAGGGGTCATAACCAAGTGTTTTGGCTGCCCCGAATGCCAGGATTAAAGTCCTGAGGGTGGAGGGGCGTGAAGGAGAGTAGAAGCCTCTGCATGGGTTTGGAGCTAATCTAAAGGGGGCTCTCTTCTTGCTCCTCCTACCATTGCTCAGGCAAATCAGAAGACCCCGAGAGAATGCCTTCGTTGAGCATGGCACCCACATTAGGTGGCCATGGCTGAGGGACTTCATGAGGGCAGTGAAAGCCACCCATGTTCCTGTGCTCCCCATCCTGAGAAGGGGGACCACAAAGGTGCTGAGAGAGCTGGTGGATGAGAAGAGGACTGGGATGCAGACAAGGAGGGAGATCCCAGGGCCGAGAGCTCAGGAACAGAGCCAGGACCAGGAAACAGCCAGCAGGAGCTGCACACACCAGCAAAGAGCAAGGACAAAGCACAAAGGACCCACTCCTGCTCCAAAAGCTCCCTTCTGCCCCCAGATGCCTTTTGAGATTAAGGTGGTGAAGAAACCCCTTGAGAGAGGGAGAAAATAACCTTGGTGAGCAGTTTCTTTGTTTTTTAAAAAATATTTATTTATTTATTTATTTGGCTGCACTGGGTCTTAGTTGCGACATGTAGGATCTTTAGTTGTGGCATGCAGGATCTAGTTCCCTGACCAGGGATAGAACCTGGGCCCCCTGTATTGGAAGCACAGAGTCTTAACTACTGGACCACCAGGGAAGTCCCAGCAGTTTTATTTTTGAAGTTACTTCTTACCCCAAAGAGATTGAGTTAGCGCCAAAGAGGATAATTAAAATCCCCAAAGAGAAAGCAACCTTTAACCGCCTTGGTAACCCCTGCTCCTGCCATCATTAGCATGAATGGGGGCTTCCAAGCACAATGCCAGTGCTTCTCAGAAAATATATGTGTTTTGCAGATCTAAACTGTAATGTACTCGTTTCCATTTGTCAACTCTCAGAGCTCATCTTACTCAAACTCTCAAAAACTTCTGACACGTGGATCAGTCTTTCTGGAAATACTCTCTTTGAGTGGCTGCAGGGCATCACACTCAAGGTTTACCTCACCCTATAGGTCGCTTCTTCTCAGTCACCTTTGCCATCTTCATCTCCTCTCACAACCCCTCTATATTGGAGGGTCCCAAGGATTAGTCCTGTAACCCCTGGTCTTGTCATCTACATTCCTGCCTCCCAAAGTATCACAAGACCACTCTGTCCTCTGGGTTTAGACTTATATGTCCAAGTGTCTACTTGACATATGACATGGATGTCTAGTAAGCATTTCAAAGTAAGCATGTCAAGAACTCTTGACTCCTAACTGGCTCCTTTCCCAGGTGCCTTCACATCTGTAAATGACTCACGATTATCCATTTATTCAGGTCGTAAACCTAGGACCCATCTTTGATCCTTTTTTTCCTTTGGCCTTACATCAGATCCATTAACAGGTCCTGCTGGCTCTACCGTTAAACCACCATTATCTCGCACCTTGTCTCCTAACTGGGCTTCCTGCTTCCTTTCCCCTAAGGGTAATTCTCCCCTTAGCATCCATAAAGCATCGTTTAAAACGTAAAACAGTCCCTCTTCTGCCCAATACTCACCAAAGTCTTCTTGTCACGTAGAATAAAATCCATCCTCTTCTCCATAGCTTGTAAGTCCCTATATAATCTGACCCCTGCTTCTCCCTCTGGTCTCATGTCTAATTTCTAACAGCTCTAACTCTTCTCTCTGCTTTGCTTCCTCTGTTCCAATCCATACTGGCCCATTTGCCATTTTCACACTTCTCAAACTTATTCCTCACTTGAGTCTTTGCACCTTGCTTTCCCCGCTGCCAAGAAGACCTGCCCTAGATATTTACGTGGCTGATTTAACTCACCTCATTCTGGATCCTTCTTTCTAAAATAACACCCCTCCATCATTTTCCGTGTTCCCCCTGAGAAGGGAGAATTGGCTTGAGAATGAGGCCAACACAGAGGACAGCAGAGCTGAGAAATGGAGAGAAATACAATAGTGAAATATCTTTCTCTCATCATAGATCCATAATATATGATGTAATAGTGTGAGCCCCTGCTTCTCGCCATGCTTGAACTTGGACTTTCTGCAGTGTCTGGAGTCAACAGAATCTCTCTTGTTCTGAAACCCAGTTTGAGTTGTTTTTTCTGTCATTTGTAATCAAGAGTCTTGATTATGGGAACCAAACCTATCTATGCCCATGCGCTGTCTACCTTGACCTGACTTTCATATTCTACTGTCTTCATCAGCATGACTTTACTCTGCAAGGTAAACCTTTTCTCTCTTGTCCCTTAAAAAAAAAAACTCTTAGTAAAATCATCATTTTACAGCAAGGAGATGAGTTCTCTATGAATGTAAAAAACTGCTGAGTCATGCTTCAAAGTTGCTGAGTGGCAAAAACAAATTGTGCCCTCATTATCTTTAACAACATGACTACTATCCCAGGAGACATCTGTTTGCCCAGCAAGATAAGAAGTTGCAAATGACTTTATTATTTGGGTCAGGAACTCCCTGAGGTCAAACTGATGTAAATGAACATCAGCCTGCTTGATATTTCAGGAGACAGTATCAAATGACATTTATACCCCAAGACTCATCTAAAACTTTGCCTGGGAACCCCTGCCTTGCAGTGTCCATTAATCCTAAATGATTATGTCACGATGCTTACCAGTCCTAATCAAGCCCCCCTGCATTGAAAGACCCATCTTAAATCAGACGCCGAAACCCCATAAATATCTAAAGATCCTAACTTCGTTCTCCCCACTCTTTTAAGATCCAGTCAGGGTGGCAGTAGCCTTGGATAGACTGAACAACCAGTTGTTTCAGTGGTATTTTCAGAGAATAAGCACTTGAGAATAAATCCAAATAACGAATCCTAGACCTGGGCTCTGTGAGTATGTGAGTATGTGTTTGGTGTGTGTATGTCTATGTACATTGCATGCTGTCAGGGGCTTTCTGAATACTGACACCCAAGGGGAGTCTTTCTTTGGCCACATAGGTTTCACCTACTTTTCACCTGCTTTTCAAACATCATCAACCAGCCGACCTTATGAATTTCTGACCAGCCGACCTTATGGATCTCTTTTCCTGGGCCACAACCGAAACCGTGTACAAATCCCTGTGTCCTTGTCTCTTGAAGTAAAAGGCTGACTCAAGAGTTAATGATTGGGAAATGTGAAGATGTAGAAACAAAGAAGAGCTGTTGGGCTGGGGAACTGGTAAAATTAGACGATAAATCTGCCACATCGCAGAATCACCGAACTCCCAGTTCCGTGAAAGAGATAGATAAAGGCCTCATGTTCCTAAGTTGTTTTTAGGAAGCAGACCACCACCAGATGAAAACTGCTGTCTGCAAGAACATATCGACTGGTTGAAACCAGAAGGTTGATGATGCTTGGAACTTCACCTTGATGCCATCCAATCCGAGAATTGCTCACGAGCTGATCACTTCCCGATCCCTTAACACTAAAACTCCTCACTACCCCCTCTAGGGTGGGTCAAACAGTCTTGAGGGCATTATCCCACTGTGGCGCCCTTTGCCTGACAAAGCAATAAAAAGCTACTCTTTTCTACTTCACCCAAAACTCTGTCTCCACATTTCTGTTCGGTACCTGGTGAACAGGGGCTGAGTTTTGGCAACACCACTGAAGTTTGAAAATTTGTGGCTTCTTTTTTCTTCTATAACAGTTTCTGCAATTGCACAGGCCACATGGTATTGTGGTATTGTGAGTCATGGTTGTTGAGTCCTTGCCCTACCACTTAGTAAATACTGTGGTTTGGGAGCTGTCACTTCCCTTTTGAACCTCATATTTATTTTTAAAATTTATTTATTTTTACTTTTGGCTGCTTTGGGTCTTCCTTGCTGCGCGCCTGCTTTCTCTAGCTGCGGTGAGCGGGGGCTACTCTTCTTTGCGGTGCGTGGGCTTCTCACTGTGGTGGCCTCTCTTGTTGTGGAGCACGGGCTTTAGGCATGTGGGCTTCAGTAGTTGTAGCTCGCAGGCTTAGCTGCTCCATGGCATATGGGATCTTCCTGGACCAGGGCTTGAACCCGTGTCCCCTGCATTGGCAGGTGGATTCTTAACCACTGCACCACCAGGGAAGTCCCTGAACCTCATATTTAAAATGCAGGTAACACTATGTTTTAATCAGCATAATATAGAGAACCAGAACTAACAATAGAGAGAGGGAGAGAAGGGAGAGAGAGACTTTAAGGAACAGGCTCACATGATTGTGGAGGCTTGGCAGGTCCAAAATCTTCAGTGCAGGCAAGCAGGTTGGAGACCCAAGGAGGAGTTGCAGTTTGAGTCCAAATGCCGGCTGCTGACAGAATTCCTTCTTTCTTAGGGGATGTCAGTCTTTTTCTCTCAGAACCATCAACTGATTCGATGAGGCCCACCCACACTATGGAGGGTAATCTGCTTTTACTTAAAGTCTACTGATTTAATGTTAATCATATGTTTAAAATATCTTCACAGTGGCACCGAAAATAATATTTGACCAGCTATCTGGGTACCATGGCCTAACCAAGTTGACGCAAAAGAATTAGCCATAACACAATACCAGAATTTCTGTTTTAAACAACAGTCATAACAATAAATTCAGCTTGGTCTTATGACATTTTCCCAAACCCCAAATCTTACTATTTTCTACTTTTCTAAAGTTATAAACTATCAATTATCATTATCTTTAAATTGACTCAATTTTAAATTTAAATTTATTTTAAAAGGAAGGCTTATTTCAATACATTAAAATAAAATCTAGTATAACTTTATATATATACAGAAAGTAATTATGAAAATAAATATAATGTGAAGAAATTCAAGTTATTAAAGTCTAGCTAGAGACCGCTGCCTCATCTATGCTCTGGGACTGAGTCCTGTTTTCTCTTTGTTAAAAGGGAAGAAAAAGAAAAGAAAAAAGATGGGCATTGAAAAAAAAGGAGATATAATAGCAGCAAACTGAAAGCATTCTCTTTGGTGTAATTGGATTTAGAAGAAAATTTAAAGGGAATAGTTTTTTTTAACCACAAGATTAGATATTATGTTTTTTCTAGGAATGATCTAAAATCATTACACATACAACCAAAAACTGTCTCTCGTGGATTTGTATCGTACTCCTTGGGAGACATGGACTCCTAAGGGAGAAACTCTACTTTTGAAGAGATGGAATCTAGTGTCTATAACTAAAAAGAAGAGAGAGAGAGACTGGAAGTACATGTTTGATGGGGACCTGGGGGAAGAAATGTTACATGCTCTGTAAGTAAATATTTCTCTCTATTTTTCCTAAAACCCCTTCAGTAAAGTCTACATTGGATGCTAAGGCAATGAATTCTTTATGACATAAAAAAGTGCTGAGTTGTGCTTCAAAGTTGCCGCACGGCAAAAACAAAATCTGCAGTCAGAGACAGTCAATATATGGGTTATAAATGACATTTAAATCAAATGATTATTGAGCATCTATTAGACCCAGGCACTGGCCCACACCTTGGGAATGCAGAGATGAAGAAGACACAGTCCCTCCCTTCGTGGAGCTCATACTAGTGGGAGGGACATGGTGGGGGTGAGTTGTCTCCCATAGGACAAAAGCATTTTTGTAGGGTTATACATTGATTTCTCCATCCTGTTACTTTTGAGGGTAAGACAGTAATTTTAAAATAACTTTAAAATAATATTATGTTCTTAAAACAATGAATGAGTTTCATAAGCGGGTGATTTTCTCTCACCCAAACCTGGTTATTTGAAGTTGCAGAAATCATGTTGGCAGCCCCATCTGGGTTATGGATTCAAGGTTTCCTCTAACTATTTTAGTCTGATCTCACCGGCATACACTGGTCACTGCTTCAGAGCAGCGTGTCTTAATTCCGGTTCATCCATCAATACTTTTGTCCATCAATACTCTTAAGTCTGGAGACAATCAATGTGTTATTGTTCAATAAGAATCACAGTGGTATGACATTGAAAGATGCATCAGATGACTCATTGGTGGCCCGTTGTTCCCTAGGTGATTCTTGGATTATAAGTGCTTCCCTATTTAGGAAATCTGGAGAAATATACTAAGTGATCAAACTTGTATTGACCATGTTTGAGCCTGAAGACTGCTGAAAGGACAACAAACCTCTCCACCCACCAGACCTTCAGGGCAGGTTTGAAACAACTTCTCACTAAACCCAGTAGTGAATCATCTGCTTTAATCACTTGCCCTGTGGCTTCCTGAATAAACTGTGATTAAAGGAACTCATTTTTACATAATCCTAAAGCATCTCTCAATATCCTTCCAATACTGGAACAGAATTAAATGTGTTGTTGTGCTTTCCAGAACCAACCCTTTGCTTAAGCCAGTTGAGCAAAAGGAGACACTGGATGTTGTTGTTATTATTATTATTGTTATCATTATTATCATCATTAGAAATCCCTCAAATACGAATACGACAATCAGAATTAAATGTGTTGTTGTGCTTTCCAGAACCAACCCTTTGCTTAAGCCAGTTGAGCAAAAGGAGACACTGGATGTTGTTGTTATTATTATTATTGTTATCATTATTATCATCATTAGAAATCCCTCTTGGATAAATACGACAATCAAATCTCTAAGTCTCTCCCCTTTCCAAATCTCCCTTATTCGTGCACTCATTTGTCCATTCATTCATTCATTCAACAAACATTTGCTGCTCATACACTATGACAACCACATAAATTGCCTTTACCCTTGAAGAACTGATGCATGTTAATAAGCAAACTGATCATTTTGGCACAGTATGAGCAGCTAAATTGTGAAAGTCAGGAGAGGCTTCCTGGAAGAGGCAATGTTTGGGCTGAGTCCTGAGGGCTGAACACATGCCACTCAGGCGGTGATCTCAGAGAATGGGGTTCCAGGCAGAGAGAACAACACACAGAGAGCTGGAAAAGAGCATGAAAGAGGAAAAACATGGGAAAACAGCATGAACAGATGCTCAATGTGACTTGAGTGAAGGCATTTAGGAGTTATGGTGGGAGAAAAGTTTATAAAGTTTTAGCCCTACCTGAAAGCAGGGGAGAACCCCTTGAGGAATTTATATTAAAGGGGTTCCTTAAGTAGCATATAGATTAAGTAGTAGTACCACTGACAGTAAGAGCCGTCTCACACAAATTTAAAGGAAAAGCAGACTGATCTAAAACTACAGTGCAACACCTCCTCACACCCACCAGACTGGCTAAAATGGAAACAATAAACAATGCCAAGTGTTGGCAAGGACGTGGAACAACCAGAGCTCTCACACAATGGAGAGGTGTGTGTTGTGACGATCACTTTGGAAAACTTTGTTGGTAGCAACTACTAACGCTGAGTACATGCGTAACCTATGACTCAGACATCCACTCCTTAAATATGTACCCAACGGAAGTATGTACACAGGTCCACCAGGAGGCATGTGGGAGAATGTAGCAGCATTATTCCTAACCCCAAACTGGAAATTACCCAAATGCTCATCAAGAGTAGAATTATGTTCTATTCACACAATAAAATGCCATACATTAATTAAAGGGAGAAAATTTACACCATGCCACAGCAGGGATGACCTTCACAAACACAATGCTGAGCTGATGAAGCCAAACACAAAAGCGTGTCTGTTCTATGATTCCATTTATATAAAGTTCAAAAAGAGGCAAAAAGACTCTGTGGTGTAGGAAGACAGTGTGTGGTTACCCTTAGGGGGTATTTACTGGGAACTGTGTGAAGGAAGCTTCTAGGGTGGTGAGAAGGGTTTGTTTCTTGACCTGAAGGCTTATTACGTGAGTGTGTTCATCTTGTGAAAAACTCATCGAAGTGTATATTTATGATTTATGTACTTTTCTGTATGTATGTTATACTGTAATAAAAAGTCGCTCCTCTCCCAAAAAGAACCAAACACACACACACACACACACACACACACACACACACACACACACACACACAAAACAGGAAAAAGAAAAGAATAGTAAAGCTACCAACATATTGCACTGGGACTTGAGTCTAGGGAGAGAAGAGAAGAGCCTTTTCTGCAGGGAGTTGAGCTTAGTGCAAAGGTAAGAAAAGGAGACAAGATGACATGTGGTTTTGGAGTTCTGTACACAATTCTTAACATTTGTAAAAAGTCAGCAACATTCTAAAAAGTTTGCATGAAAATCTAAATGCCCAGGCTTCCCTGGTAGCGCAGTGGTGAAGAATCTGCCTGCCAATGCAGGGGACACGGGTTCCAGCCCTGGTCCAGGAAGATCCCACATGGCGCAGAGCAACTAAGCACGTGCACCACAACTACTGAGCCTGTGCTCTAGAGCCCACATGCCACAATTACTGAGCCCGCATGCCACAACTACTGAAGCCCGCATGCCTAGAGCCTGTGCTCTGCAACAAGAGAAGCCACCACAATGAGAAGCTCACACACCACAACAAAGAGTAGCCCCAGCTTGCCGCAACTAGAGAAAGCCCGCGCGCAGCAATGAAGACCCAACGCAGCCAAAAATAAATAAATAAATAAATTTAAAAAAAATCTAAATGCCCTTCCCTCCTTGCTTTTCAAAGAAGCCTTGAAGATCTAGCAACACCACAGGACACATGGCAACAACAGACTGCAGCAGAGTATGGCTGCTCCCCTTTGCCACAGTCCCCACTGCTGCTTCACCCGCTCACATCACCCACCCCTGTAGGCATCTGACTCTGTGACAGTGGGGACTCACAGAAACCTGGGTTTTATCTCCTTTGCACAGCCCCCAGCACTATGAGGCCAGGTCATCGAGCGCAATTGGACCACAGATGCCTCATCTGTAAAAAGGAGGTAATAAATATCCTGCTTACCTAAAGGCAAGGGACTAGACCAGATGATCCTCTGAAGTCTTCTTCCAACTTTCAGATCTCTGCAAGCAAGATCTACAAGCCCAAGGATGTAGATCTTTTTTAATGCAGAAAATGATTTATAAGAAAGTTCCAAGTGTGAGGAGGGAGTGCCCAATCTTTAACTCACGTCACCTGGAGTGGGTTCCATGCAAGATTTGTTTGTAGTATATTTGTATATCCGGTCAGCATGCTCAATGAGATGTTTGCACTCCTCAGTCCTTGCTTTTGTCCCCCATAGGTTCAATATAAGGGTATCAGGAGTCCAAGGGAAGGTAACCCATTATTACTGAAAAACATTTGCCTTCTGCTAGAACAGAACACGAAACCTTGGTCTCAGGACAGAACAGGCAGCATGTGGTTTAGAGTATAGATTTTGTAGGTGTTAGACTCAGGTTTAAATCATGACTCCTCTGTTCCCTAACTATGTAACCTTGGTAAGTTTAGCTACGCAGAACCTATTTCCTCATTTGCAGAGTGGGAGTAAAAATTCCTATCTCATATAGTTGTTGCATGGATTGAATGAGAAAATATATGTAAAATACCTAGCTTGGTGCTGTTACAGTATATGTATTCCATAAACAATAGCAATTTAAACCATTTCAATATGGCTTCCACCATTGGGGTTGCTCTGTATTCTAACAGGCTTTCTCCTCTGGCTCCTGACTTTCTAAATGTACCTGGTGGAGTAAAAGGAAATACAGACCAACTGAGATGGATCGGGCTTATGTCAAACCCCAGGAATTCAAGAGTGATCTCCCAGACTATCTTGTGTGAGCAGTGCAGCCAGAGGTAAGGGGGAAGTGTTAGACTCCTAGACCCATTCCTCCAAAGCCTCCAGTCTAGTGTTGCATGAAGGAAAGTGGAGATAAGGCAAAAAAAAAAAAAAAAAAAAAAATGCAAGACCCAATGCAGCCAAAAATAAATAACTCAATTAATTAATTAAAAAAATCTACATCCTAGAAAAGGGGAATGTAATTTTTTTCATAATTGAAATGTTGTTAGTTATAATGAGTGGATAGTACGGTAATTTTATACCACATTAAAAGAGTCTGACATGTAAAACAGTACGAATAGGAGGACATGATGTAAGGTTACAAGAAAGATTTTAATACCAACTCTTCCAGCTATTAAAGCTGTGGGTTGCTGGACAAGTCTTTTGACCTCTCTGAGACTTCATTTACTCATCTGTAAAATGGGGACAATTATGATACATGCTGTTATCCACAGTACAGGATTGCAGGGGTTCAGAGCATGGACTGTATTCAAATTCCAAGTTTATTATTTACTACTCCTGAGACCAGGAGCAAATTATTTAAACCCACATTGCCTCAGTTTTCTCAAATGAAATGAGACATAATAACTGTATATTCTTCACTGAGTTCTTTTGAGGCTCAAATGAGTTTATACCAATAAAGCTGTGATAACAGTGCTTGGCACAAAGTATGCCCTAGAGAAGCATTTGCTATTATTATAAGTAGTGGTCTGTATCAGCGTGTGCTTGAAAACACTGTGCAAAGGGCTGTTTTGCTGTTATTAGTGAGAGTTGCCCACATTAGAGAGTGTCTTTTAAATTCCACATACAATGATATCATTACTATCTACTTAACAGGTGACTTGGCAGACAGGGTCAAGGACAATGCCAGGCTGCTAACAAGACCCAACACAGACAAAGACTTGAGAACTGAGGGATTAATTTAGAAGAAACCAAACCTCAGTGTCAGTGAGCAAGTCACATTCAACTAACAGATCATTAACCGCATAAAAACAACTAAGCATACTAGACAGATTATCCAATTACATCACTGACCTGTTTGCCTTTTGCTGTTTGCAGTTAACTCCTTCTCATTCTCTGCATAGCCTCCTCGCAGTCTAAGTCCTTCCTCAACTATTATCCACTTAAAAATGCTTCCTAAAATAATTCACCTTTTAAAAAAATATTATTTATTTATTTATTTATTTTTGGCTGCGTTGGGTCTTCGTTGCTGCACGCGGGCTTTCTGTAGTTGCGGCAAGCGGGGGCTGCTCTTCATTGTGGTGCTTGGACTTCTCATTGTGGTGGCTTCTATTGTTGCGGAGCACGGGCTCTAGGCACGCGGGCTTCAGTAGTTGTGGCGCGGGTTGCAGTAGTTGTGGCTCACGGGCTCTAGAGCACAGGCTCAGTAGTTGTGGTGCACAGGCTTAGTTGCTCCGTGGCATGTGGGATCTTCCTGGACCAGGGCTCGAACCCGTGTCCCCTGCATTGGCAGGCAGATTCTTAAGCACTGCGCCACCAGGAAAGTCCAATTCACCTTTTTTTAAAACATAAATCTGTTTTGAAAGAAAGGGTCTCTCATTTATTACTGCTAATAAGGCAAAATGGGATGATCCTTGTGGAAGAGAATTGGTTGGTAATTGGCAGGAGCACAGATGCCTTTACCTTTGATCCAGTGATTGTACTCCTAGGAATCCATCCTATGTACACCACTGTAAGTAAGAAATGCCATGTGTGCAAGGTAATTCACCATGGAAGTGTTTGAAAACACAAAGATTGAAAACCACCCAAATGCCTAGCAATAGGGGACTACCTGTGGCTCTTTCCTTCATTTTCAAAGTGTAGCATCTTGCTCTAGTGGTCACTCTGCCCTCCTCTTCTGTGTCAAATCTCCCTTTGCCTCTCTCATATAAGGATATCCATGATTACATTTAGGGTTCTCCTGAATAATTCAGAATAATCTCCCCATCTCAAAATCCTTAATTAATCACATGTGCAAAGTCTCCTTTGCCATATATAGTATCATTCATAAATTCCGGGGATTAGGATCTGGATACCTTTGGGGTCCATTATTCAGTTTACCACATACCTTTCCTGCTCAGAAGTTGTGCTCTCCAAGGGTTGCATTACGCTGCCGGGTAGGAGGGCTCTTCCTCAGTCCTCATTACAATAACCTCTTCCTTCTCTGATGACCTTCACATGCCGTCTAATTCTCTAGTCTCTCTGGTGCTGAGGGAGGATGAATCTGGTCTAGGTTCACTGGGGTGAGAAGAAACAGCTTCTGGATGCAGTGCCTTCCTGAGGGACGTCTTGCTTTTCATTTCTTTTCTATTTTCTTTTCCCCGAACTTCTCTTTGCTCCCCTAGCACGAGAACAAATGATAAAAAGTTAGAAATTATAGAGGAATCTCAAACAGCAGCCGTCCCAACCAAGCAGTTGGCTTAAATCCATCAGCTGTTTTCTGAACCTCTGAACATGGGTTACTTATGCACTTTATAGACAACTGTGCATATCATCATTGTTACTTCCCACATATGGTCAAATCAGACCTGGTATCAAGAAAGGGAGAGAAAAGAAAAGGGGCTATACTGCCATTTTGACTGTGGTCCTTCTCTAAATAAGAAACGGGTCGGAGGCAACTCGGAAGCATTGTGCACCACTAATTTGCATTTTGATGATCTCCCAACTCTTTTGTCCTTGTCATTATTGGTGGGAACAGTATCTTGTAATACTAGAGGCAAATATTCATGAGTCACATTGCCTGAGTACACATCTTGATTCTACCACTTACTAGCTATGTACCTTGTGCAAATTATGAACTTTCTACTATGCCTTATGTGAAAGGAGGAGAGCATTTGTATCTACCGCATAGAATTATTCTTAGGATCGAGTGAGATAGTATATAGAAAGCACTTCACTACTGCCTGGGCCTTAGCAAGTTGAACTATGAGTACTATGGTGAAGTGAAAAGTAGAAGTACACTGGAGGTGAGTTGACTAGTATTCAGATCTGGATACCAGTATTTACTACTGGGCATACAATAACATTTGACTTCATTTATCCACTCAACCAAGGCTTACTGAGTACCTACCATGTGTCCTGCCCTATTCTAGAAGTTGGTGTACATTAGTAAACAGACAAAAGTCACCACCCTTGAAGAGCTTGCATTACAGTGTGGAGAGGGGCTGACAATAAATGAGTCATTAAAAACAAGCAAATTATGTTGTTCTGATTGTTCTCATTGGGAAGGTGTCATTTGATGAAAAACTTGAAGAAGGAGAGGGACTTAACTGGGGAAGAGGATTTCAGGAAGAGGGAAGAGCTCATGCCAAGGTCCCTGAAGAAAAGCAGGGCTGAGCCTGATGTGCTAATGAATAAAGGAGGCCAGTGAGGCTGGAGGAGGGACCAAGGTGTAGGAGAAGTAGGAGATGAGGTCTGAGAGATCATCTGGGCCTTGAGATCCACATTAAGGATGTCAACTTTTACTTGAGAGACATGAGGAGTTACTGGAGAATTTTGAACAGAGGAGTGTCCTGCTCTGATTCGTGTTTTAAGAGGACAACTTTGGCTGCTTTGTGGAAAATATACTACAAGTAGCAAAAGCAGGGACTGGGTAGGAGACTGTTGTCAGAATCCAGATAAGGAGTGAGAATATCTTGGATCATGGGGACAAGACAAAAAATGCCAATTTATGTGCAAATTCCAGCTATATTTTGAAAGTACAATGAACTGGACTCCCTGGTGTGGATGTGGAATATAAAGAGAAGACCAAGGACAACTGCAAGGGATTGGGGCTGCCCAGCTGAAAGGAGAAAGTACAAACAACTGAGATGGGTGAAGCCCGAGCATTAAGCAGGGGTCTTGCAAGCTGGGGTGGAGAGCATGGATGGAGATTAGTCCATTGGGAATGTGTTAAATTTGAGATAGCTCTTAAATAACCAAGTGGAAATTTCAAGAGACAGTTGAATATTTGAGTCTGGAGTTCAGCAAAGAGGTCTGGAAAGGAGATATAATTGTGATAATCATCAGTGTGTGGATGGCATAGCCATGAGATTAGAGGAAAGCAAGGCAGTGGATGGAATCCAAGGACTGAGACCCGGGCTTCTGACATGAAGATCTGGGTGAAAAATAGGAAGTAGCTAAAGAGACAAAGAAGGAGTGGGCAATAAGGCAGGACCTAAACCAAGAGAGTATGGTGTTCTGGAAGACAAGTGAAGAAGGTGTACTACTGAGGATGCTGTGATCAACTATGTTAAATGCCAAGGAAGGTGAACACTGATGAAGGACCAGTGGATTTAGCAACATGGAGGTCATTTTGAATGTGGTAATAACTCGAGTGATGCACCAAAAAAGCAGATGGGGTAAGTTCAAAAGACAATGAGAAGAAAGAATAGGAATCAGTAAGAATAATCAATTCTTCCATGGAATTTTGCTGCAAAGGGGAGTTGAGAAGTGAAAGCACCAATGCAGGCAGAGAAAAAGTATTTTTCTGTTTGTACGTCTGTTTTTTGTTAAATGGGAAAATTAACTGTATGCTTGTGTCCTGATGAGAATAATGTAACAAAAAGCAAAAAAAATGAGGTTATAGAGAACAGAGGGGAATGTCTAGGAAAATGTGCTTCAATAGGTTAGAGGAGTACAAGCAGGTCACAAAGTTATTGGCTTCCGATATCACCTGTGGGGGTATTTGAGATGGTAGAGCTTGTGGGTACAGATGCTGGTAGATGGAAAACCTCTTTGGATCTCACCTTCCTTATCCATACCTACGGTTTATAATGCTCATCTCACATAGATTCTGTAGAGGCTGAATGAGTGAATATATGTGAGCCTCTGGTTCCCAGCAGTACTCAAAAAATGACAACCCCTGTCTCACTGTCCTTAAGACACAATTTCCAGCTCTGGAAATCTCTCTACTGAGAGGTTGCACATCGATTAGATAAATTCAAGAAGCTAGTGAGGTTAGGTTTATCCATAAATAACTCATCAGATTTTTAAAAACATTTCACTCAATAAAATGTCCCAGGACACTGCATGAAATACCTCCTATGAAAATATTAAATCAAAGGCAATAACAAAACCTGACAGAGCAGCACATTTCATATCTTTAGAATCCTGTTCAGATAGGCAAATTTTTTTTTTTTTTTTTTTTTTTGCAGTACGCGGGCCTCTCACTGCCTTGGCCTCTCCCATTGCGGAGCACAGGCTCCGGACGCACAGGCCCAGCGGCCAGGGCTCACGGGCCCAGCCGCTCCGCGGCATGTGGGATCCTCCCGGACTGGGGCACGAACCCGCGTCCCCTACATCGGCAGGTGGACTCCCAACCACTGCGCCACCAGGGAAGCCCCAGACAGGCAAATTTTAAACCTAAAGATTTATTTAAATATGCCACAGCTTTTATAACAAAATTAAGGTACAGGAGCTGCTTCGGGCTGTGGGTCAGAATCTGTGAGATATCACCTCATTCCCTACTTAATTTCAAAGCACAGAAATTGGATGAGCCAAAAGTTTGAAGTCAGCCAAGTTGGCTGAGCCAAATGGGTGAGCCAAAAGTTTGAAGTCAGCCAAGTTGCAATGTTTACCGCTGCTGAAATTGAGGTAAAGGGCAATTCCTTAGGAATCGGGAACCCTGGGCTCTAGCCCTAAGGTTAACTTCTGCTATTGGACATGGCCACTGGAAAGACCTTTAACTTTCTGGGCCTCTGTGTCCTAATCTGTGAAACAAAGGGCTTAGACCTGATGGCATCACTTCAGCTTCCAGGGTCTATGATTCTGAGAGTTTGATTGAGTAGTAGGAAGAGAGTCACTGGGGCCACCACTATCCCACTGTGGCATTTGAGCAGATTGTTCAACTTCTTTGAGCTTCAATTTCCTCATCTTTCACCTGAGTTGTGAGAACCAAATACAATCCTGTTAGAAAACCACTTTACTGAGGGTATTCAGTTATGCCAAGCAAAGGGGCTAAAGCAGTGGCCTCAACCAGGAGAGAGCAGGGTATATCACGATCAACCTGGGTAGTATATTCCAAATATTCACATTTCTCCTACCCCTCAGAAGATGAGCCACGGTGGGATATAGTTTTCTTCTCTTTTTCAAACGCTTAGATCGGTAATAGTTGTCTAGAGCCTTGTCTTGAGAAGAACGGTAAGGACGCAAAAGGACCTCATTAGAAAGTTTTGTGGTTGATTAATGCTGTCTGCAGTGGATACAGGATTGGTGAGAGGTAGCTGTGATTCTGTGTTTGCAACCCCAGGTTAAATGTGTACAAGTGTGTCAGAATTGTTTCTCCGTTCCATTTCATTCCTTTTTCTTTCACTATCCCCTTTCTCTCCCTTCAAGAACCTGTCCTCCTCCTAAATAGACTTGAGAGCTCTACAAGTTTCAACTTCTACTAACACTGTGAGAAAACAATTTAGTAGAGCAGTGTGGCAAAGGTTCACTTTCCTTGTTGTTTTTTTCTGGTAAATCTTCTGCAAAGAGGATCACTCTGCCCCTCCTTCCATTGGGAGAGGAGTCAGTATCCCCAGCCCTGAAATCAGAGCTGGCCTCGTGACTTGGTTTGACCAATAGAATGCAGCCAATGTGATTTTCTGGGGCTTCTGGGCCTAGAGTCTAAGTAGCCACATAGATTCTTCTTTTACTCAGAGGGAAATCCAACCAACCATAGAAAGAAGTCTAGGCTACAGGTTCCAGACATATGAGTGATTTCAGCCCACACCACAAGAAGAGTGAAGCCCAGTCATCCTAGCTGGTCCCAGGCCATTCAAGCCATTCCAGCCAAGGCACCAGACATGTGAGTGAGGCCATCTTGAATTCTGCAGTCCCAGGGGAGCCACACTGAGATCACATGGAGGCAGACACGTGCTGTTCCCCCTGGACACTGCTCAGAATTGTGACAATAAAATGGTTATTGTTCAAACCCACTAAATTTTGAGAAAACCAAGGCTCAGATGACTTAATTACCTTACCCAAAGTCACCAAAATAGGGACTAGCAGAGCTGAGATTACAAAATAAAACCAAGCTCTCCCAAATTGATGATGAAATTCTCATTCTGCCTCCTCACACTCCATTCTAGCTGCATAAAGAACTTGAATTTCAAGATTTTAATTATAGAATGATAGGCTTCAAAGGACAAGAATGTTCTGCTGGTACCACACAACTCAGGTCTCAATTATCTACTGAGTTACTTTGCTCTCTAATTACTTGATCAAACATATTTCAATTTAATTTCTCAGAAGTCAGCAAAATGGAATTTACTTCCTGACATTATGTTGAAGTATAACCATTAGATTTATTATAACTGAGCCTTACTTTTCAGAATAGAACCAGATATTTAAAAAGTTTTATGTAAACAAAACCTGTGTAAATCAAATCATAGTTCAATGAAACAGAAGATTCCATTGAAAGAAAATCAGCAGCGAGTTTATTAATAGAGGTTGAATCATTTTTAAGATGGTGAATCACTTGTAGGGTCATTTTCTGTTCTGGAAGCTGAAATTTTTAAGTGAGGTTTTCTTAAAATTTTGGCACAACTTGAAAATATGAGATTGTGCAGTACATAGGAGAGTCCTTGGCTCAAACTAAGTGTTAGGAAAAAATGGTAATGATTACATGATGTTATGGGTTAAGTTGTATTTCCCCCAAAATGTTGAAGTCTTAACCCCTGATACCTATGAATGTGACCTTATTTGGAAATGGTCTTTGCAGATGGAATCGAATTAAGATGAAGTCATTAGTATGAGCCCTAATTCAATATGACTGATGGCCTCATAAGAAGCAGAAAACACCATTGGATGACAGAGACAGAGTGTGGAGTGCTGAAGCAGCAAGCCAAGGACCGCCAAGGATCAACAGCCACCCTCCATCTGCTAGGAAGAGGCAGAGAGTAGCCAGGCAGATACCCAGAGTCTCAGAGGGAACATGGCCCTGCTGTTACCTTGTTTTTGGACTTCCAGCCTCCAGAACTGTAAGAAAACAGATTTCTGAGGGTTCAAGATGGTGGAGTAGAAGGACGTACACTCACTCCCTCTTGTGAGAGCACCAGAATCACAACTAACTGCTGAACAATCATCAAAAGGAAGACACTGGAACTCACCAAAAAAGATACCCCACATCCAAAGACAAAGGAGAAGCTGCAGTGAGACAGTAGGAGGGGCACAATCACAATAAAATCAAATCCTATAACCACTGGGTGGGTGACTCACAAACTGGAGAACAATTATACCACAGAAGTCCACCCACTGGAGTGAAGGTTCTGAGCCCCACGTCAGGCTTCCCAACCTGGGGGTCTGGCAATGGGAGGAGGAATTCCCAGAGAATCAGACTTCGAAGGCTAGTGGGATTTGACTGCAGGACTTTGAAGGACTGGGTGAAACAGAGACTCCACTCTTGGAGGGCACACACAAAGTAGTGTGCACATCAAGACCCAGGGGGAAGGAGCAGTGACCTTATAGAAGACTGAACAAGACGTACCAGCTAGTGTTGGAGGGTCTCCTGCAGAGACGGGTGGGAGGGGGTCTGTGGCTCACCATGGAGACAAGGACACTGGCAGCAGAAGCTCTAGGAAGTACTCCTTGGCATGAGCCCTCCCAGAGTCCACCATTAGCCCCATTAAAGAGCCTGTAGGTGGTAGTGCTGGGTCACCTCAGGCCAAATAACCAACAGGGAGGGAACTCAGCCCCACCTAACAGCAGACAAGCAGATTAAAGTTTTACTGAGCTCTACCCACCAGAGCAACACCCTGCTCTTCTCACCACCAGTCCCTCATATTAGGAAGCTTGCACAAGTCTCTTAGATAGCCTCATCCACCAGAGGGCAGACAGTAGAAGCAAAAAGACTACAATTCTGCAGCCTGTAGAATGAAAACCACATTCACAGAAAGATACAAAAAATGAAAAGGCAGAGGACTATGTAACAGATGAAGATGAACAAGATAAAACCCCAGAAAAACAGCTAAATGAAGTGGATATAGGAAACCTTCCAGAAAAACAATTCCAAATAATGATAGTGAAGATGATTCAGGACCCTGGAAAAAGAATGGAGGCAAAGATCGAGAAGATGCAAGAAATGTTTAACAAACATCTAGAGGACTTAAAGAACAAACAGACATGAGCAATACAATAACTGAAGTGAAAAATACACTAGAAGGAATCAATAGCAGAATAACTGAGGCAGAAGAATGGATAATTGACCTAGAAGACAGAATGGTGGAATACACTGCTGCAGAATAGAATAAAGAAAAAAGAATGTAAAGAAATGAAGACAGCCTAAGAGACTTCTGGGGCAATTTTAAATGCACCAACATTCGCATTATAGGGGTCCCAGAAGAAGAGGGAGAGAAAGGACCTGAGAAAATATTTGAAGAGATTATAGTCGAAAACTTACCTAACATGGGAAAGGGAATAGCCACCCAAGTCCAGGAAGCACAGAGAGTCCCAGGCAGGAGAAACCCAAGGAGAAACATGCCGAGACACATAGTAATCAAACTGACAAAAATTAAAGACAAAGAAAAATTATTAAAAGCAACAAGGGAAAAGCGACAAATAACATACAAGGAAACTCCCATAGGTTAACAGCTGATTTCTCAGCAGAAACTCTGCAAGACAGAAGGGAGTGGCATGATATATTTAAAGTGCTGAAAGGCTAGAACCTACAACCAAGATTACTCTACCTGGTAAGGATCTCATTCAGATTCGACAGAGAAATCAAAAGCTTTACAGACAAGCAAAAGCTAAGAGAATTCAGTACCACCAAACCAGCTCTACAGCAAATGCTAAAGGAACTTCTCTACATGGGAATCACAAGAAAGAAAAGGACCGACAAAAACAAGCCCAAAACAATTAAGAAAATTGTCGTAGGAACATACGTATCAATAATTACCTTAAACGTGAATGGATTAAATGCTGCCACCAAAAGACTCAGTTTCGCTGAATGGATACAAAAACAAGAACCATATATATACTGTGAACAAGAGACCCACTTCAGACCTAGGGACACATACAGACTGAAAGTGAGGGGATGGAAAAAGATATTCCATGCAAATGGAACACAAAAGAAAGCTGGAGTAGCAATTCTCATATTAGACAAAATAGACTTTAAAATAAAGAATGTTACAAGAGACAGGGAAGGAATATAACAATTTTAAATATATATGCACCCAACATAGGAGCACCTCAATACTAAGGCAAATGCTAACAGCTATAAAACAGGAAATTGACAGTAACACAATAATAGTGGGGGACTTTAACACCTCACTTACGCAAATGGACAGATCATCCAGACAGAAAATTAATAAGGAAACACAACCTTTAAATGACAAAATACCAGATAGATTTAACAGGTAGTCATAGGAAATTCCATCTGAAAACAGCAGATTACACTTTCTTCTCAAATGCACATGGAACATTCCCCGCGATATATCATATCTTGGGTCACTAATCAATCCTCGGTAAATTTAAGAATATTGAAATCATATCAAGCATCTTTTCCAACCACAATGCTATGAGATTAGAAATCAAGGGACTTCCCTGGTGGCGCAGTGGTTAAGAATCCGCCTGCCAATGCAGGGGACACAGGTTCAATCCCTGGTCCACGAAGATCCCACATGCAGCGGAGCAACTAAGCCTGGGTGCTATAACTACTGAGCCTTTGCTCTAGACCCCACAAGCCACAACTACTGAGCCCATGCACCACAACTACTGAAGCCTGTGCATATAGAGCCCATGCTCCACAGCAAGAGAAGCCACCACAAAGAGAAGCCTGTGCACTGCAATGAAGAGTAGCCCCTGCTTGCCGCAAATAGAGAAAGCCTGCACACAGAAATGAAGACCCAATGCAGCCAAAATAAATAAATAAATAAAATTAAAGAAAAAAAGAAATCAATTACAGGGAAAAAAACGTAAAAAACATAAACACATGGAGGCTAAACAATACATTGCTAAATAATCAAGAGATCACTGAAGAAATCAAAGAGGAAATAAAAAAATGCCTAGAAACAAATGCAACAAAAACACAGTGATCCAAAACCTATGGGATGCAGCAAAAGCAGTTCTAAGTGGGAAGTATAGAGCGATATAAGCTTACCTCAAGAAACACAAAAAATCTCAAATAAACAATCTAACTTTACACCTAAAGGAACTACAGAAACAAGAAGAAAGAAAACCCACAGTTAGTAGAAGGAAAGAAATCATAAAGATCAGAGCAGAAATAAATGAAATAGAAACAAAGAAAAGAATAACAAAGTTCAATGAAACTAAAAGCTGGTTATTTCAGAAGATAAACAAAATTGATAAAACTTTAGCCAGACTCATCAAGAAAAAGAGGGAGAAGACTCAGATCAATAAAATTAGAAATGAAAAAGGAGAAGTTACAACAGACACTGCAGAAAGCATCATACAACACTACTACAAGCAACTCTATGCCAATAAAATGGACAACCTGGAAGAAATGGACAAATTCTTAGAAGGGTATAACCTTCCAAGAGTGAACCAGGAAGAAATAGAAAATATGAACAGACCAATCACAAGTAATGAAATTGAAACTGTGATTAAAAATCTTCCAACAAACAAAAGTCCAGGAACAGATGGCTTCACAGGTGAATTCTCTCAAACATTTAGAGAAGAGCTAACACCCATCCTTCTCAAACTCTTCCAAAAAATTGCAGAGGAAGGAATACTCGCAAACTCATTCTACAAGGTCACTATCACCCTGATACCAAAACCGAACAGAGACACTACAAAAAAAGAAAATTACAGACCAATATCACTGATGAATATAGATGCAAAAATCCTCAACAAAATACTAGCAAACAGAATCCAACAAAACATTAAAAGGATCATACACTATGATCAAGTGGGATTTATACCAGGGATACAAGAATTCTTCAATATATGCAAATCAATGTGATACACCATATTAACAAATTGAAGA
>NC_041220.1:101360077-101361073 GCF_002837175.3 Physeter macrocephalus
CCCTCCAGAAAATGGGCATAGAGGGAACCTCCCTCAACATAATAACGGCCATATATGACAAACCCACAGCAAACATCATTCTCAATGGTGAAAAACTGAAAGCATTTCCTCTAAGATCAGGAACAAGACAAGGATGTCCACTCTGCCACTATTATTCAACATAGTTCTGGAAGTCTTAGCCACAGCAATCACAGAAGAAAAAGAAATAAAAGGAATCCAAATAGGAATAGAAGAAGTAAAACTTCAAATGACGTGATAGTATACATAGAGAATCCTATAGATGCCACCAGAAAACTACCAGAGCTAATCAATGAATTTGGTAAAGTTGCAGGATACAAAAATTAATGGACAGAAATCTCTTGCATTCCTATACACTAACAATGAAAGATCAGAAAGAGAAATTAAGGAAATAATTCCATTCACCATTTCAAAAAAAAGAATGCAATCCCTATCAAATTACCAATGGCATTTTTTTACAGAACTAGAACAAAAATTCTGAACATTTGTATGGAGACACAAACGACCCTGAATAGTCAAAGAAATCTAGAGGGAAAAAAACAAGGCTGGAGGAATATGGAGAAAAGACAGTCTCTTCAATAAGTGATGTTGGGAAAACTGGACAGATACATGTCCAGTTATCTATACATGTCCAGTTATCTATATCTTATCTAATACCATACACAAAAATAAACTCAAAATGGATTAAAGACCTAAATGTAAGACCGGACACTATAAAACTCTTAGAAGAAAACATAGGCAAAACACTCTTTGACATAAATCACAGCAAGATTTTTTTTTGACCCACCTCCTAGAGTAATAGAAATAAAAACAAAAATAAACAAATGCGCCCTAATGAAACATAAAAGCTTTTGCACAGCAAAGGAAACTATAAACAAGACGAAAAGACAACCCTCAAAGTGGGAGAAAATATTTGCAAACGAATCAATAGACAAAGGATTAATCTCCAAAATATATAAACAGCTCATGCAGCTCAAT
>NC_041220.1:101361089-101423743 GCF_002837175.3 Physeter macrocephalus
GTGGTACATATATACAATGGAATATTCCTCAGCCATAAAAAGGAACGAAATTGGGTCATTTGTAGTGACGTGGATGGACTGAGAGACTGTCATACAGAGTGAAGTACGTCAGAAAGAGAAAAACAAATATCATATATTAATGCATATACATGGAATCTAGAAAAATGGTACAGATGAACTGGTTTGCAAGGCAGAAATAGAGACACAGATGTAGAGAACAGAAGTATGGACACCAAAGGGGAGATGCGGGGGGCGGGGCTGGTGGTGGTGGGATGAATTGGGAGATTGGGATTGACATGTATACACTAATATGTATAAAATAGATAGCTAATATGAACCTGCTGTATAACAAAAAAACAAAATGAAATTTTAAAATGAGAAGAAAAAATTAGTTAAAAAAAAAAAAAAGCCTCCCAGCTCTGTTAATAAAAGTTGTACCCAAAGAGAAAAAAAATAAAAAATAAAATAATTTCATTTTCTTCTTGCAACCAAAACCATTCTAAATGGAACACCAACCCTGAAATGCATTGAGGAACTCATTAAAATGAATTGTACACTGAACAAAAAAAGAAGAAGAAAGAAAGCAGATTTCTGTTGTTTTAAGCCACCCACTTAATGGTAAATTTTTACAGTGGCTCTAAGAAACAAATACCATGTACATCATTTTCTTTGATTTAGAAAGAGAAATTAGAGGGAGGAAGATAAATGAGGAAACAGAACAAAGGACAGTTTTTTTTGCCAAATCAATAGATATTCCCAATCCCTTTCTTCCATATCACTTTTACTCTAAAGGATAGGAAAAAAATACTTGCTTTTTCAAGCTCCATTGCAACTACTCGTATGACACTGTTACTAGCCAATGAAACAGAAGGAGCATTCTGCTAGGTGATTCTGGGAAGACTTTTTGGTTTTTTTTGTTTTGTTTGTTTGACAAAAGGCAAAAGCGTGGTGAGGCCAGCCTTCCTTGTTTTCTCCTCCTCCAATTCAAATGTGCTATCTTGGGCTAGAACAGTCATCTTGTAACAAATAGTAAGCACAGAGAAAGACCAAGAGAATCATAGTGCAAGGTCACTGACACTGTGGAGCCCAGAACCAATTCTAACCAACACCTATTTCTAGACTTGAGTTACATGAGAAAAATAAACCCATATTTGTTTAAGCCATTACAGGATGGATATTCTGTTACTTGTTACTTCCTAACTGCTGGAAGAGGCTATTGCTATAGTTCAGGCCAGAGGTAATATGTAAGGATAAGAAAAGCAGAGATAGATGGAAAGCCAGGAGAGAAGAGAAAAATGTTGTAGATATAGATATTGAATTAGAACTTGGTGATCAATTGAGTATGAGGAAGAAGTCTGGTGTAACTATGAGGTTTTAAGATTGGGTTCTGGATGGATTTCTTCTTCTGTAAGCCAGTTATATACAGTTCCCTATTCATGATGCAGCAAATGGCTTCAAATAGCCCATCCTAGCTTTATTAGTGACACAAATAACTGAATACAGATGATGGCAGAAAGCAACACAATTTTCTCTCCCAACATACAAAGAACTGTCTTCAATCATTAAAGCCCCTTGGCTTTTTCTACCCAGTGATGAATTTTCTGCTCAGGTCAGCCTAGTGCATCAGTCCTTAAGCCTAGGCTTTAAAGTTTGAAGGGGGATTATTTGCAGATTTCTGTATTCTGAGTTTGCAGTTTTTCAGGTGAACATGCTTGTGATGCTGTGTCTTACAGAGAAGAATTCGCCTTCTCCATGTGGTTTCTAATTATTAACCATACACATTTTAAAAGAGTGCTTTTCAAAGCATGGTCCAGATAAGCTGCATCAGTATCACCTGGGAACTTGTTAGCAGTGCAAGTTCCTAGGCCCCATCCAGACCTCCTGAAACAGAAATTCTGAAAGTGGGGCCCAGCAATTGCATTTTAACAAGGGCTTCAGCTGACTTAATAGGTATCCATTGTCCTAAGGGAGTTCAGGTCTTGCCTAAGACTGGAACCCCACCCGACCCCACCATGCTGGCACCAAGATCATGCTTCTGGGGACTTGTTAATCATTTGAATTTAAACAAAAGTGTTCCCACCGTGGGGGCCCAAGCATGGGCCCTGTTGTCCAAGTATAACAGTAAAGAGGAGGACCCCCTTGATGAGTTACTGTAACACAGACAAGACCATTGGGATTCTTGGATGACTGATGGAGAGAAGATTGGCTCCATAAAAGTTCCCCTTCCTGCTCTCGATAGATTACACTGGGCCTTATCACCCTCAGATTTATTCTTCACTCTGCCCTGTTCTACTCTATATCCAGGGCAGCTGACCCTTGAGGACTCCCATGTCTTCTGGCTTCTTGCTAAATTCAGTTAGTGGAGGAGTTGGTGGAGACTGGAAGGTAAGGAAAAGGGAGAAGTGCGTGCTACCATCCCACCCTCTCTACTTAGGTCAGCCTTTCCTTCAGCAGGTTTGTCATCTCTGTGACCTCCACACTTCTGCCCAAGAGGTCTGTCATGGTCCCATCTCCAGCCAAGTGACATGGCCCCTAGGTTCTGGTGACACATTCTCCTCCCTTGGACTTTCCAGCCTCAGGGTAGTGATGGCTTCCAGCTGTTACTCCTCTCTAGTCCCAATTTGGCTGCTTGGCCTCCTTCATTACTGGTGTAATAAATCCCTCCATTAAATTCCTTCTGTTGTAAGCTAGAACATTTTCTGTTTTCTGATTAGACCTTGATGATGTGACTAACATGGCAATTGTCACAAGAGGGTAAACTGGACTTTTCAACTGAAATATCCAGATAAAGTAGACCTAGATACCAACAGGAGTTGTGAGTCTGATGCCTCAGTCCTGAGAATTTGCAAAAGAGCAGGAGACTAAATGTTGTAAACCCTTCACAGACATTGAGGGTTGGTCTCTATAGCACACATGGCCTGGGTTCCCATGCCCTCTGGCTTTTGGTTGGGTTCAGCCAACAAGAGTTACTGACAAGATATGGAGTGCAATAGGAAGGGAGAGAGAGGGTGTTTAAGCAAGTTCCCTGAAACATAGTCATGGTG
Source organism: Physeter macrocephalus (assembly GCF_002837175.3). Taxonomy (NCBI): domain Eukaryota; kingdom Metazoa; phylum Chordata; class Mammalia; order Artiodactyla; family Physeteridae; genus Physeter; species Physeter macrocephalus. The sequence goes on from NC_041220.1 coordinate 101,364,134, forward strand.
ACTGTATGGTGAGGTCAGGCAGGGGTTCTAGTCTTAGCCACATACCATCCAGAATCAACTGGTCTATCATTTCTGCTCCTTTCTTTCAGGCTGATATTTTGGCAGTGGCTGCTTTCCTCACCTATGACCAGTATTCTTGGCATGTGGCTTCTCTCTAATGACCACAGCCCTTCCCAGGTTCCAGTTACACTCATACCTTAGGGATGATGACAACTAGGTGCTTCACCATCCCTTATTGGTTCCACGAACCCTGCCCACACCTTTGGAAATGACCCTTTTAAACTCTATTAATTGCCCTTTGAGTGTGCCATCTGTTTTATGCTAATAAACTGGTTTATACACGGTATACAAGGACTAGGAGTTGGAGATCAGAGAATCTGTGAAGAGGATTTCCTTTGAGAGCTGAACTGGGAATTCAGGAGGAGGGGTGCCATATGTGCTCAGGGAAGATAATGAATTAGGTTTGAAACACCCACTGGAACTTCTGAGCACAAGGGACAGGGGCAGGGGTGCTTATTGAAAGTGGGCTTCACTATAGGGTGGTCTGGCTTGGCTGTTTCATTGAGCAAACCCATGATATTTTTGGCTGGTCAAATTTATTAGAGGAGATACTTCAAACCTCTTGAATGGCAAAGCCACACTTCAATTTTATGGTGATTGAGTGGGAGAAGAAGGGTAGGAGCAATGTCTCAGCATTTAGAATGTAAATGTTACTTAATCCTTCATTTTGTTTTTTGTATTGTACCACCTCTTTTTTTTATCTGACCATTGCCACCAGTCTAGAAATCCTCTCTATTTTATCCTTTTCAGAAAGTAAATCTCCATTCCTCAAAAAACTAAAAATAGAACTACCGTATGATCCAGGAATTCCACTCCTGGGAATATATCCAGAAGAAACAAAGAGGCTAATTTGAAAAGATAAATGCACCCCAATATTCCTAGAAAAATACTAAAGATCAATAGGGGTATGTTTATAAATGAGTTTTATATTCATTGTTATCTATTTCTGGGTTTTTCAAAATTGTTAGAGGTGAGTAGCTATTTTCTAAAGAACAGAAAAGTTTACTTTTTTTTTCTTTATTCTAAAAAGAAGAGCGATCAGAAAGAAATATACTAAGCTATAGTCCTTGAATAGTGAAACTATGGTTGTTATCTCTCCTTAGTGTTTCCAGATTTTCTCTAATAAGCATGTTTGGGGTCTTTAAGGACCCAAGAAATAATACCCTGGTTGAGAAATAGACAAAGAATTAAGGCAGATGAGGAATAAATTATCACCCTTATACTTGGTAAACACTAGGTCAGATGACTTGTTTAAAAATCAGATTTTTGGGGCTTCCCTGGTGGCACAGTGGTTGAGAGTCCGCCTGCCGGTGCAGGGGACGTGGGTTCGTGCCCCGGTCCGGGAGGATGCCACATGCCACGGAGCGGCTGGGCCCGTGAGCTATGGCCGCTGAGCCTGCGCGTCCGGAGCCTGTGCTCTGCAACGGGAGAGGCCACAACAGTGAGAGGCCCGCGTACTGCAAAAAAAAAAAAAAAAAAAAAAAAAAAAAAAAATCAGATTTTTGTGTTGGCTAGCTAATTAACCAAATTAACTGGAAATCTACTAAAAGGGACACTCCACTTAGTGCTATGAGGACCATCCAAACTTTCACTTAGAATCAGTTGCCGAGATATGACACAGCCTTTGGGATCTTTCATACTCCTAAATATCCAGGGAAACCTCAAGGAAATGTTGAGTATTCCCAGAGGTGTTATCAAAGGGTGGTTATATTTCTGTTGCTAAGTGACAATTCACAATATTTAGCACTGGGACAATCTGAAATGGAAAATGGAAACTCTTGCTAACATGACTGATTAGTAAGTTTCATAAATGATCATTAATGCCCTAGACTGAAAATAAAATTATGGAATAAAAATGTAAATGTGTACAAAGGAAGCCTGAGTGGTTTCCAGAGTACACTCCAAGGGGTAACTAGAATTTCCTCCAGGTTTCTGGAAATCATGTCTTGCTATAAATCTGGAATTGCCTGACAGGTGGGTGTGTGCATCTTACTGGTAGAAGATGAGGACTTTGATCTTATAACTCAGCTTAGATGGAGCCACAGGAGAGGCCTCTCAACCTAGAGCAGGTCTTTGCCTTCTCGTCCTGTGTGATCATTGCTATAGTTTTGCCAGAACATAAAGCCTTCTCTGTCACTTCTCACTCAACTGAGTTCCCTTTAAACTTAATAGTTTTCCCTGAACATACTCCTATTTAATATTCACCAAGACAACATTCATATCTGAAAAGAACAGTGGAAAACAAATACTGGGTTATTTTTAGAACCAAGCAGCCTTTGGATGGGTGGGCCCAAAAGTGTTCTCATGTCAGCCACAGTCAATAAAATGCACACAGGTTCTCACCTTTATCTGCTTAAATTATGACCATCCATTTAAAGCAGATAGACTGACTTCAGGACCCTGGAACAATGCACACTTTTGCCAATGGCGCTTTGTAATTCTAGAATTATTGCTAGAAACTGTCTCTCAGAATTTCATGGGGATCCAGGTTTTTGGCCATTAGAGTCAGCCATTGTATTCCTTTAAAGTCATGTCTCATTTTTCTGTTTGTTTGAGCCCAGCGTGATCACTTTTCTTCAGCAAACAGGGAGTGAAAAGACTTACAAAAATCATGTTCACAAAGGGTATTCAAAAGAATGAGCCAGGGGCTTCCCTGGTGGCGCAGTGGTTGAGAGTCCACCTGCCGATTCAGGGGACGTGGGTTCGTGCCCCGGTCCGGGAGGATCCCACGTGCCGCGGAGCGGCTGGGCCCGTGAGCCGTGGCCGCTGAGCCTGCGCGTCCGGAGCCTGTGCTCCGCAACGGGAGAGGCCACAGCAGTGAGAGGCCCGCGCACCACAAAAAACTAAAAAAAAATTAAAAAAAAATAATAATAAAAAAATAAAGAATGAGCCAGTAGCATTTGGGCTATAGCCACAAATAGAAGACAACAATTTGAAGGGGAACAAAAAGTACTAACTTATTCACACCCCACTTGCTAGCATATATTGACAGAATGCAAAAGGTATTAATAAATAGAACATCCAAAGAAATAATAGCTAAGATGGACCCACAATATCCTTGGCATATGTGGCACAGCCCAGCATGTGTTCAGATGCCCTGCAGGCCCCAGACACTCATTACTCACCTCCCCAGCTACTAACCGTGCTGGCAGCTATTGGTTCTCAGCTGAGCCCTCTCCAGAATTGCTTCTGATGAGGAGACCCAAAGTCAAGACAACCTACCTCTGATGGCTGTTCAATGTTCCAGCCCTTGCCTCCAGGACAGACCACCTGAAGGACCAGCCCGGCTCCCTTTGGCATCAGCTGAGGCCTTTGCTGGGGCTGCATTGCAGCTTCGTTTTTCCTTTTGCCCAAGCCTGCTTCTTTTGCTTCCCTCCCTGGAGAGCTGATCCCAATAGCACCCCAATAAACTTTCTACTCTCAAATCTCCTTCTCCTTCTGAGTCTATTCCCCAGGGATAACCTGACCTACAACACACATATGCCTTAGGCTGGTTCAAAGATCATCCACCAACTTGTTTTAAGTCATGAAAGTACTTCCAAGGGCACTGTTTTGAAACAGAAAACTTATTCCGGCTTGTAATTTTGAGGTATATGTTAACAGATTACAAAACAGTTCACATGCTTTGATTGCAATTTTAAATATATGTAAATACATGCATTCATAATAATAAAGACTTGAGGACATAGGCAATGAACTAATACTTTCTGAGGACCTACTTTTTACCAGGGATTAAGTTTGGCATTACACCAAAAATATGAAAATGGTGATTATCTCTGAGTGATGGAATTAGAAGTGATTTTTATTTTCGTCTTCCTCTTTTTAGCATATTTCCCAAATTTTGTTTTGTAATTAGATACAGTTATAAAAATTATGTATCAACGTTACATAAATAAATATTCATTTTATGAAGTATTTCAATAAATATTTGCTATAATTTTTATATTACATGTAACCCCAAAATCTTCTCTCTATTCTCTGAAATACCCAAGACCTACAAAAATAAAATGTGTCAATCCAACAGAAGTTGAAGAGCAAGTTCTAAATTTCAAAATTTAGGATATGCTGAGTTGTCATTAATTCTCTAGTACTGAAATAGCCCAAGTGTTTTCTGAATCATTTGCATTTTGAAGCTAGAAAAGGGGACTTTTAGGTACTTCCTGATAACCTCATTACATGACATGACATTCCTGCTTACATGACAAAAAGAACATAAAGTTTTCCCAGCATTGAGTCTTTGATAAAGACACTTCAGACATCAAGAAGGACAAAGCCTGGACTTGAGAGTTTGGGACCACACCCTAAGTGCCCTGATATTCTTTATCAGTCCAATCTACAATTTGTCATCCAAAAATTATATCCATTAGTTTTTCTTTGCCACATGTTTATTTAGAATACATTTTTAACTGACTATATTTGGTCTTCGATTCAGAGAGAAAATTCAATATATTGTCACTCTTAAGACTAAAAGGACAAAATGTAGGCAAAATATTTTAGATATATATTATTAATAATTATATTAATAGTGTATTGCTATATTATATAGCCTCACCAATATAGCATATATTATATTAATAATATTCTATGTTATTATTAATATAAAATATAGTCTATTATTGATAATATAGAATATATTATTAATTATCTCCAAATCCATTTGTTTTGGGGCTTTTTGGCTCAAATAAGTATATTTTATTACACCTCTCAGGCAAAAAATTTTGACTGAATTCAAACAAGGTTACCTAAAGATTAATTGAAATGGGGACATATTTTTATGTAAACTTTTCCAGTTGTTTATGAGTTTCTGCCAAGCTAAAATAAAGGGTGAGATGTAAAGATAAACTGACACTTTTCAAATTATGAGTCTGGCCAGTACGGTGACTGCATGCCAAGTCACGTCCAGAGTGGCACTGTCTGATCTACTTGAACATGGTGTAACGAAGGAGACGGAAGTGGGAAGCCTGGAGAGTTGATCCCTTTAAACAGTGTTTCCGATTTTCTCTGGTCTTGGAACAAACGAGAGCATAGCAAGGACTTTGGGGAATTAGTGATATTCATGGATTTCAAGGAAGTCATAAGAGTGTTCATTAGAGAACTGCTTAAGCTAGGCTGCCATTACTAGGGAGGGTGAGAATCATAGCTTTGAAGAATGCTAATTCCTCATCCACTCTCAACTCATTGGAGATGCCAATAATTTAGGGATTAGATGAAAAGTAATGAGGAAAAGGATCACTGAAAGTTTACTCGGCCCGTATCCTCACAAGCCACCATATTGTACTGCCCTGGTCTCCAAAGCTTCAAGGACTGGCAAGGCACTTAAAGGGGACATAACTGTGAGCTGAGATGAAACAACCCAGGGAGGAGAAGAAAGGGAGGATCTGCCTGCCTCCCTGCTCCCAATGGTCCAAGATAAGATAATTCATTCACACATTTATCACCAACAATTACTTACTGAGTCCTGCTGTGTGCCAGGAAGACAGAAATTAATACTGACTATGGCAATAAAATAGTCACTGTTTACAAATCATGTACTCTGTGTTGGGGGTTCCACTGAGCACTGTCATTTCATTACTTCCTTTGACCCTCACAGAGACACCATGGTAAGAGCTATTTTTAGCACTATTTCACAGTCAAAGACACTGAGCCTGGGTCAGTAAGAGGCGTGGCTGGACTTTAAAGTTAGATGGTCTAAGTCGTGAACCCACATTTTTAGCTACTGCTCCTGTCCTTCAGGAGACAGCTGTGTACAGACATGAGAGGTACAGAGGTACAGACATGTAAATATATCATTTCTGCTTCCTCCTTCCTTCATGCAGACATTCAGTGGGCATTTATTGGACCCCTACTATATGTAGGCAGTATGCTAGGCTCCAAGGATATGAAATCCAGGGAAAGGTCAGGACCCCAGAGTTGGAGGGACTGACAGACAGGTCCCTCTTCTCTGGATCCCCACCGTGCTCCATTCACAACACTGCGTTTGCTTTATTCCCTAGCACACCCACAGCAGCTTGATGCCAAAGATATTGTCTCACGCATCTCTGTATTCACAGCCCCCAAGAATTATGCTTGGCATGCAGAAAATGCCCAGGAAATATTTGTAGGATAGACTGTAGGAAAAACTTGAAAAAGACCCAAGTCACAAAAATGATTCCCTGGTTCATTAGGCCCTGACTTGCCTGGCCCAGGGAAGGAGGATTGATGATGTAGTCCCTGTAAAGGTAACTTGAATGATAATATTCCCTTGTGGAGTGCTTCCTGGGTGTCCAAATAGGAGCTCTGGGTTCCATAGTCAGCTCCCTTGATCCAGAAATCTATCAACCTTGGATCTTACCTTTATCAAAGAGTAGCATTAATATCTAGAATCATGAGAGAACTGTGGGAAGAGATGAATTTTGAAGTCAGACAGACAGGTTTGTATGCCAGCTCTGCCCCTAATTGTTTTTCGTATAAGTCATTTAACTTCTCAGAGCTTCCTCATCTGTAAAATGGGGTTAGTAATTGACTTCATTGGATCCTGGTGAAAACTAAATGTTATGATAGCTAACTTTATATGTCAACCTAGCTGGGTCACCTTATCCAGATTTTTGGTCAAATATTATTCTTGATGTTTCTGAGAGGCTGTTTTTTTAAAAAATGAGAAGAACATTTAAATCAGTGGAGTTTCACTAAAGCAGATCACCCATTATAATGCGGGTGAGTCTCATCCAAGAAGTTGAAGAGGCCTGAGTAGAACAAAGACTGACCTTCCCTGAACAAGAGGGAATTCTGCCAGAAGGTGACCTTCACACTTGAACTGTACCATTAGCTCTCCTGGGTCTCCAGTCTGCTGGCCCACCCTGCAGATTTTGGACTTGCTAACCTTCACAATTACATAAGCCAATTCCTTACAATAAATCTCAATCTCTCTCTCTCTCTCTCTCTCTCTCTCTCTCTCCATGTATATTTTGATAGTCTGTTTCTCTGGAGAATCCCAGCTAATACAAATGGTATGATTCTTGGACATCCCTGACATAGAACAGGTGCTCAGTGGATATTAGCTTTATTCCCCCTTCCCTAGAGACTTGCAAGCTCTTCATTCTACGGTAAGAAGATGGCGGTGCAATAAGGTACCAGGACTTGTCCACGATCCCAATGTAACCTTGAAAAGTTCTGAGATCAACCGGGCAATCAGTCAGCTTTGAGCATCACAACTTAAAGCATGGAACATCTGCTCCGTGCCTGAAGGGACCATTTCGTTTTCTATAAAGAATACCCTTGAAGGGACTTCAGAGTTTATCTGACCCCAGAATTTCTAAGGTGTTGGCCTGAGGGCCACATACGGGTTGCTTGGTTGGTTTGTTTTTCTGATACAAGTTTTTTTTAATTATTAATTTAAGATTTGGAAAATGTCACATAAGTCTGGATTCCTGGCTTCTCTTGAGGAACTGGAAGATCAGGTGACCTCAGGCCTGAGCTCCTGCCCGGCAACATTGGGCTGGAGGTGAGAGGTCACCACCGCCACCATAGAGGTCACCACAAGTCATGGGGGCATTTTACTCATTTGTGTTACCTGTTGACCCCTGCACACATTTGAGTCTGTGACTCCTTGCGTCCTCCAGCTCCTTCAATTTAGAAAAGACGAAAGAGTGACCCAGAGAGGTCTGGTGTACTTGCACAGGGTCATGGAGCTGGGATTGGCAGAGCTGGGTCTAAAACCCCAGGTTTTTCTTCCTGGGCCCCTTAGAATATGCTCTATGCCAAATGAGCACAAATGCTTTTATTGATGAATCAGGTGATTCCAAAGGCGTTCCCCTGTGAAACTTATTTATTTCAGTAGTCAGATCAAGCTTATTGTTACAAATGAATGCAGTGCTTTAAGGCAGAGCTAAATTATGACCTGTCTTACTCATCTCTGTGATTATAAGCACAATTTGGGGTCAGACCACACCTAACTCTGCCATTATCATGGGCAAATTTCTCACCTTTTTAATAATAGTTGTACAAACCACAAAGTGCAGTGGTGACAATTAAATGAAATATTTCATGTAAACTTCTCAGTATAGGGTCTGGAATATAGTAAGCGTTCAACATATGTTGTTGAATTAGGACCTCAGAGAAATTAAAATAAATATGGCAAAAATAGCAAAGTAGCTAAACAATTTTGCATCTGCAAATATGTATGAGTTCACAGTGATCCCATCAATTCAAATCCAACACCAGAGTGTTTTCTTTATCTTTACCACTTTATATATTCATTCTTTGTGATATTTCGTCTAACCTACAAAGCATGATATATGTCAATACAAACTTATTGATTAAAGTTCACAATTTAGGGACTTCCCTGGTGGTCCAGTGGTTAAGACTCCCTGCTTCCAATGCAGGGAGCGTGAGTTCCATCCCTGGTCGGGGAACTAAGATCTCATATGCTGCACAGCATGGTCAAAAAATTAATCAATATTTTAAAATACATTTTTTTAAGTTCAAGATTTATTTGTGGTTATTTACATCCTTAGAATATACCCCAATAATAGTGCACAGTCAGGATGTTATGTTCAAACAAAACTTGAATTAATCCCTTATGCTTGGGTGGTTGAGTTATCAATAAGATGTACAGTTGGGTCAATTTGCTGCTGTTTGTATTGATTTTAGAATCTCTTTTATGATTTAATTTCGGTTTTTAATATGTTATACTTGTTTCAACCAATAAGTACTATGTTACTGGGATTAAAGTAATGAAAAAGACAGAGTGTCTGTCTTCTAAAAGCTTAGAGGTGGTAGAGAAAACACACATGTAAACAGACCATTACTATAAACTGTGTCTTGGAGGTATGGATGGAGAGCTGAGAGGTTGTAGTGGTTTGACTGGTAGATAATGGGGACTGAATAAAGCTTGCTGAACAAATCAATGAATGATTGAATCAATGAACCAATTTTTCCTTTTATTTGTCCCCTCTAGACTATGAGTTCTTCAAGATGAGGACTCACCTAATTGATCTCTGTATCCCAGGGAGAGCCAGAATTGGTCCCAATCTATGCCTTTAGAATAAAAAGCAACCATTCTAGGGCCCTGCCTTCAGCACTAGGACTAAATTAATTCCATGAATGCCATATATTTCACTTGTCGGAGTAGTTGTCCCAGTTCCTCCCCTGCTGTCCCAGCACTTTCCCGCTCTTTTCTTTTTTTTTTATGGCTATTACATTTTAATATATATTAAATATTATTATTTTTTAACATCTTTATTAGAGTATAGTTGCTTTACAATGCTGTGTTAGTTTCTGCTCTATAACAAAGGGAATCAGCTATACGTATACATATATCCCCATATCTCCTCCCTCTTGCGTCTCCCTCCCACCCTCCCTATCCCACCCCTCTAGGTGGTCACAAAGCACTGAGCTGATTTCAGTCAAACTCATCACTTTCTTCACTTGTCTTCATTCTGTGGCTGGAAAACCATGTTCCTATTTTAAAATGGGGGTGGGGTGGGGTTGGGGAATACTATTCATTGAAAAAGAAAAAGAAGAAAATAATGGAGGGACTTCCCTGGTGGCGCAGTGGTTAAGAATCCACCTGTCAATGCAGGCGACACAGGTTCGATCCCTGGTCCGGGAAGATTCCACATGCCGCGGAGCAGCTAAGCCCATGTGCCACAACTACTGAGCCTGAGCTCTAAAGCCCGTGAGCCACATATGCTGAGCCCACGTGCTGCAACAACTGAAGCCTGCGCACCTAGAGCCCGTGCTTCGCAACAAGAGCCAAGCTGTGCGTGCCGAAGCTCGTGACTTCTGTGGCCCAGGGCCAAAGTCAAAAGACTCCCAGCAGCTAAGGGTGACCTGAGACCTAGTGGTTCCAAAGGGGCTTTTCTCCCTCCAGCAGTCAACTTGGATCTGATTATTCTACCCATTCCAGGAAATTCCCTGAAAGGCAGCTCTGTGGAACTGAACTGGGAGATTTCACAAAGGGAGATTTGTTCTTGCACCAAAGGCTCCAGTTAGCTACCTTATTTCTTCCCAGTCTTACCCTTTTCCAATGCCCTTTCAGTACAATATTCACCGGGAGGGAGCTTGTCCTTCTAGCACATTTTTTTTCTTCCAGCACTTTTGTCTTCTGATTTTATTCTAGCAAGGAGAGCTGCCCACCTTTACAGCCACCAGAGTAGTGGGTGGTCGGGAGAGCAGGGGCTTGGATTGGCAATGACAGCGGGGGTTGTTGAACTCTGGGTGGGCTTGGAGAATGAAAATTATAGTTCTTACATTCATGTTTGGGGGTCAGTGGCCATGTTGATACCTTTTGTCAATATCCAGCTTGCGATGGGAGCCAGCTCTTAGTGATAGGTCTTAGGAGGATCCCTAGCCCAGTCCTCTCAAGTGGGCAAGTATTGACCATCTAGGATGATTCAAAACTCACCTAGGATGAGAGAGAGTGAGGCTGACCCTGCTGATTGGCAAGAGGGCCATTCCCTACCCTGTTCTCCGTTGCCCACAGGGCCACGGGGTCTCAGCTTCCAAACCAAGTAGGCTCGTCAAGCAATTTCCTCCAGAATAAAAACAGGTTCTAACATTTTTTTGAATTTAAAAAACTAACCTTGATGGTGCTCTATGTGTTATGCACTCTTCTGAGAACTGTACATCTATTATCTCACTTAAAGCTTAAACAACCCAAAGAGATGGGCACAATTATCACCCCCATTTTACAGGTAGAGAAACTGAGCTCTGTTCTAAGCATTTTGCATGTGTCAGGCCCTAGAGATCAGACGGATCTGTATGACTGTCAACATGAGGCTAGCAGACCTGGGAGGCAGGTGCCATGCTCCGTGTGCTTCCACCATGTGCCATTCACTTCAGTTATTTCTACTCCCAGAAACAACAATGGCCACGTCTGACAGTGATAAAGCGACAACTGAGTGCCCTTAGGGCAAGAGCGACTCCTCTACCTGACCGGTCTGTGGAGTCATTTGGGGCGCTGCTCTTGACTAAGTGGCTTCCAAACTGTTCTCCTGCCCTCCCAGAGAACCTGTCAGCCTCTGAGATTCCCTAGAAAATGTATTTCCAGCCAGAGCTGTATTCAGCTGTTGCAGCTGAAGTCGCTGGTTGATACATGTGTACAACATGTGTTAGTTTTCTCTTCTCTGCAAGTCTGCATGGTGTATCAAGATTCTAAATGTTGTTTCACACTTGCATCCCTTATTAAGAATCACAAATTTCACTATGTCATCACATAGACTCTTGGAAAGTCTCAAGTGAGTTTTCTTAACAGAAGAAAGGTGTGTCATCATGTGATTCTCCAATCTGAGATTCTTGCTGGAAAGCAAACAGCACTATTCCTTCTTTGATGTCTCCGAGGACAAAGAGGAATGGGTGAGGGTTTTCAGGTCTTCAACAGACTGTGAGTTTGGACTCCTCTGGGCCCCTATCCCTTCCTCCCCCACTCACAAGGCATACCCAGGATGATGATCCATCCTCTCTCTTCCAGTTGCCCAACTCACTTGACCTTGGGGTGGGGTAGGTGAGAGGATGTGTTGCCTTTGGAAGTCCATCTCCATTTTTCAATTCTTCCTCCAAACCCATAGATAATTGTTGCAGGTTTTTTCCCAGCTTCATTGAGGTATGATTGACAAATAAATATATATTTGAGGTATACAATGTGATGTTTTGGTATATGTATACATTATGAAATGATTATCACAATTAAGCTAATTAACGTATTCATCATCTCACATAGTTATGTGTGTGTGTGCATGTGTGCGTGTGTGGTAAAGAAACTTGAGATCTACTCTCTTAGAAAATTTCAAATACACAGCACAGTATTGTTAACCTTCGTCACCATGTTGTACACTAGGTCTCCAGAACTTATTCTTCTTATAACCAAAACTTCACAACACCCTTTGACCAGCATCTCCCAGTTTCCCCCACCTGCCAGGCCCTGGTAACCACCATTCTACTTGCTGTTACTATTGATATAAATTTGACTTTCTTAGATTCCGCATATAAGTGAGGTCAAGCAGTATTTGCAGACACAATTGTTGTTAAAAGAATGATTCCGCAAAGTCCTTTATTACTCATTTATTATTTTTACAGTATAACTCATTTATATCTGTTATAAATATATTCCAAACTGGAGATTCACAGATGTTAATGAACTTGCTCACTGGGTCACTTGTCTCTTAATCCCACTACCTTGTGCTGTTTGCACTTTGATTAAAGGATGAAAAAGGCAATGTGAACCCATGTGAATCAAGTTCAAGGATAAATGCTGTCAGGGACCAATTCCAACCCTTCTGTGCTTTGTGTGTGTGATCTGAGGGCCAGCCAACCACTGCCTCTTGGGGTAGCAACTGACTCCCTGATGGATTTATAAAAAACACATATTAAAATGATGACTCATGTAGTAAAAATAAATTGCTTCATTATTTTTAAAAAACTGTGAGAAAAATGTTAGGTTAACATTGCATTTATAAAATGCCTCTTAAAGTTATACTCTAGGTTTACTTTAACATTTTACTTCATACAATTTTAATTTGCCATACAGAACATTTATCTATATACATAAGTACTTGCCTTTTTTTTTTTTTTTTTTTTTTTTTGCGGTATGCGGGCCTCCCACTCTTGTGGCCTCTCCCGTTGTGGAGCACAAGCTCCGGAGGCGCAGGCTCAGCAGCCATGGCTCACGGGCCCAGCCGCTCCGCGGCATGTGGCATCCTCCCGGACCAGGGCACGAACCCGCGTCCCCTGCATCGGCAGGCGGACTCTCAACCACTGCGCCACCAGGGAAGCCCCCAATACTTGCCTTTTAAAAACCCACAAAAACAGAGTCATTCTGTGCAGTACAGATTCTACCTGAGATGCTCAAGTCACAGTCTTAGGAGTTGTTCTCAGGAGGAATGGGATGCCAGGAAGTAAGTCAACGTGGCTCCTGCTGCATCCCTTCCAATGGGAGTGTGCACTTCTGGGTTGAGCTTGTTTCCAACAAGAGCTAAAACGCACAGAAAGCTGTCAAGCCAAAGAAAGAATGTGTTTTGCCAAAATATTTGATATATACTTGGCTTTGTCTGCCAGGTATATAAGAGACACAGATGTGGCATAAACAGGTCAACATACTCAGTGACATGGGGCTAAAGAAAGACTCACTGAATGCAGCATCACTGTGGATTGAGAGACACTGCTTTTTGTAACACAAAAGTGTGTGTACACATACACACACTTATACATATATATGTATGTATGTGTATCCTTTCAAGTATCAGAACTGTATCTGAAAGTGTGCCTCAAATATTATAAGGTCATAAACCATTACAGAAGGAAAATAGAGAGCCTTTAGGAGTTGGAAAAGGGAAATTAGGCTCTGGGTCATTCCCATACTCAGCCTTTGAGTGAGTATGATGGTGGGTACAAGTTGGCATAGTAAGAGGATTTCCTAGAGCAAACAAGAATAAAGTGGGGAGACAGGGCATAGCAGGTTTATGAGTAAAATATGAGGTTCATAAGCAATCAATAATTCAGTAGAGATGTCACTTACAAGAAGAGGGATATGGAAGATCTATTTAGATATGTAGGCCAGAAAGTCCTTAGGGCTAGAGGTGGTGCATGGTCAATGGCAAAGGTGCAAAATTGGAACTACAGAGAGAGCGGCGGCAGGGATGAAACATCATGGTAATGAAGATACAAAGGTGTTGCAAGAAGAAAATAGCACCTCAGCCCCCAGCCACCTCCGGGGCTCCTCAGGGCTCTCTGCAGCATCGTGTGAAGCCTCGGGACCAGCCTCCTCTTTGGTCTCCACCAGCTTTGACCTTAAACACTTAAATGAGTCTTCTTGGGGGAAGATTCTCACAAATTGATTTTTACTAAATCCATTTCACCTTTGAAAGGGGACATAAAGAACAAAATTTTCCTAACACAGGGAGCCACTTCATGGGGTATCCTGGTGAACAGGAAGGTACGTTAAAGGATCCAGAACTCGACAAGCAACCCCAACAATAAGGCAGAGTCTTGAGAAGAAAACAGTCAGGTTACCCAGTGGATTAGCAGGGAGCTATTTCTGAAGACATTCTGCAGGTAGGCAGGAGGCAAGCCTGAACCTTAATCAGAACTGGTCCCTAGCATCCATTCTCATGTCCAGCCAAGAGTACATCCCACAAGGATGTGCCTAAGTGGAGAACAGGCTGTAGCTGTAAGGGCTGCTGAAGGAAACAGGATTGTCAACCAGGGGCAGGCAGAAAGGAGCCAGCCTTGGTTGAGTGATTTCTTACATATGAGACACTATGCTAGACTGTCCATTTTTGTCATCTTTTTTAGTTCTTACCACATTTTGATGAGGGTAAGTTTATAATCCTTATTTAAGCGACAAAGAAGCTGAAGTTCAGAGAGGTTAGGTACTTCATTCTAGATCACAGAATGATGCCAAAATATGAACCCAGAATTGTCTGACTCCAACATTTATGCTGTTTTCAACAAACCTAGTGGGTTCCCTGAAGGATTCTCAAGTTAGCTTATTAATTCTTCACTCAATGCATCTATGTTTTAACCAAAAAAACTAGAAAATCTCCAGATGTTTAAAAATTAAGCAACACATTTTGAAATAACAATTAAATCAGAAAATATTTTTAACTAAATGATAATGAAAAGAGACATATCCAAGAATTTTAAGAGCTGCAGCTAAAGCAGCACTCAGAGAAAAATTTATAGTGCTAAAATGTACATATAAGAAAAGAAAATGGACTGAAAAATCAATGATCTAAACTTCCATCTTAAGAAGCTGAATAAAGAAACCCAAAGAGATTAGAAGGAATATCTATATCTCTAATAATAAAGAGAAAAGCAAAACCCAAATAAGTAGAAAGAGAAAATCAACAAAGTTAAAGGTTGGTTCTTTGAAAGAGTAGTAAAAGTGATAATCCCCAAGCAAGACTAATCAAGTAAAATTCAAGTGAGAAATAAATTGTCACATCAGGAACAAATCTATATATTTTAACTGCCTCCTACATAAATAAGACACTGAGAATGAGGAGGAGAAGGAAGAGGAAGAGGACAAAAAAAGTATCTGTTTTGAAGCCATCCAGAAAATCACATTTCAGATTCTATTGTATTTAATTTATCCAACATGCATTTATTGGAAGAGAACATAAGGGCTGTCCGTCTGGTTTTACCAGTCTAGAAAGAGAGAGCACATGAATTTTGGAGTTGAATAAAGCTGAGTTCAAATTCATTCTCTACCTTGAACTAAATGTATGATTTTGGGAAAAGTATATAAACTCTCTGATCTTCCTTTTTCTCATTTGACAAATGGGGGATAATAATATCAACCTCATAGGGCTATTGGAAGGATTAGAGGTAAAGCACCAAGCATGTGGGTAGCTCATATCCTACAGAATATTTTTCCCAACATGATCCATAACCACGGCATTTATAGTTTATCTGTAGGAAGGTACAAAAATATATCCTGAGACAAGGTCATTCATTTGGAAATGTAACCTTTTCTGAAAAGTCTGGGCATTTACTTTTCTTGACCTGCCAATAAGAGAGGCTTGGAGTGGTAATTCTTCTATGGAAAGGATGTTACCAACATATTAATAACATAAAGCATCATATGAAAATTAAAATGAAATAATATAAAATTTCCACTCTAATTTTATACAATAATTAATTTTTCTTGACTATTAGGAAATTGAAATAAAAACTATGCCAATAACATAAGTATTTTAAGACTTTAGAGGAAAAGGCTCCCATCTCCAGTGTTGAAATTATGACAGAGAATTCCCCCGAATCCTCAGCTTTCCACCAGCATGTCTCCTGAGTCGTGCATTTTGATGTATACTGCAGGGCCTCAAGCACGCAGACTGGCTCATCTGCAAGATGACTCCTCAGGCTTTTTCACACACTGAAGAAACTTGACAGAGCTATGACGAGAAAGGAAAAAAGGAGATCAAGGGGCAGTACAATACGCCTATGGTCAACTCACCAATGAAAGAAGCCCCTTTGTTAACAACAAAACTACGCATGGACCACTTAGCATCCACACAAGTTTCTTTCCTGCAGTGACAACAAGGAGAAAGGTCAAGTCCAAGAGTGAATGACTGAAAGTACAGCCCAATTTAGCTTCATTTCACTTGTAAAGCCATAGAAATAAATAACTGATGTTTGATGATAATATGTGGCGATGAAAATGTCTGGCTCACACACGTCACAGATATGTGCTATGAATGTCAGCTGATAGTCAGGAAGCAGCAACCTAAGAGGAGGGACCTCCATATTTTCTGTTGAGGATTTACTTTCTCTTCAGAAACTTCCTGAGGAAGTGTTGGGTCTAAGCGCCAGGCAGCAAGAGGTCATAGACTCTCTGGGAGATGGCTGGTGGCCATCAGCAAAAGGACCACAATCCTTGGCACAGAAAGAATCCTAGATAAGTATTAGCAGGTGAATGACTCTCACCTTCATAAAAATCAAATAACAAAGCAACAGGGTCCAATGGGAGTGGTTAGCACATGGAGGAGAGGGGTGGATAGCGGGGTAAGTGGTTCCTTAAATTGCAGCTGAATCTGATTTTGCTACATGTGAGTCAAGAAAGAGAGCGAGAGGCTTAGAAGCAGCTACCAGTACCCCTGGATTTCTAGGATAGGCCATCTCAGGCTCGTCTCTAGCCAACTGTCATGACCAGTTGGGTATAGTGGCTCTAAGTAGAGAGTCAAGCCATTCTCACCAATACAGTGATCTGAGATTCCCCACATGAATACATTCTAGGAGGGAAAAGTATCTTCTTCCTTAAGGAAATAATGCTTCAGAAAAGGAATCTTTAGAGGACTATTTAGGATTTTTGAAGCCACCTTTGCTTTACAGTAAATGAGAATAGGAAGACATTTCTTAATTAGTTTCTCATTTATTGGGAATTCAGTTTCGGTAAAGGAGCAGCAATTGTGCTGTTAAGATAATCTCTATCCAATAATATATAAATAACCACATCCAATGTTCCAATAAAATGGACACACTTGTGATGTGTGTTGGATAACACACATGTGTGTTGGATATCCAACACAATGTGTTGGATAACACATTGAGGATAGAGACAGAGTATCTTGAAATAACATAAAAGGAGAAATGCACCTTTAGGGTTTTTTAATATGCCACTAGGGCACACTAGCCAGAAAAAGCATTCTGACTATTTGCTATTTTTAAAGTAATCCAAAAAGTAGTCTTTTAACTCCACTGGTTAAAACATATCTTAAGAAATTCTGGGGACGTCCCTGGTGGCGCAATGGTTGGGAATCCGCCCGCCAATGCAGGGGACACGGGTTCAATCCCTGGTCCGGGAACATCCTACATGCCACAGAGCAACTAAGCCCGTGAGCCACGACTACTGAGCCTGCGCTCTAGAGCCCATGAACCACAAATACTGAAGCCCGCACGCCTAGAGCCCATGCTCTGCAACAAGAGAAGCCACCACAGTGAGAAGCCCGCGCAAGGAGGGAGCCCGCGCACAGCAACGAAGACCCAATGCAGACAAAAATTTAAAAAATAAAAAATAAGAAAATCTGTGTATATTTTATAAAACTGAGTGTGTGTGTGGAAAAAATGACTTTAAGGATATACAGCCATATGTGAATCGTGTTTGGCTCTGAGTAGTGGGATTTATTAAAAGGTAATAGAATCAGTAGAAGGTCTAATCCATCTAAATGTAATTACAATTCTGTTTGCTTGTTAAAAAAATCACACTGAAACAGCGGGACAAATTTGGCTAAATTGGAAAGTATGTTTGGGATGGAGTGATTTAAACTATAGTCTACATCTATATCCATGACATTTACTTTGGGCTCCCCTAGAGACAAGCAGCTTTCAAAGCCGCAGAACTCTTAGATACAACAAGGGCTCCTGGTAATTCAAGGAGGCATGCCGCGTATATCATGACCTCATGGTTGGAGAAGAACAACAGTGATTTCAAATATGATCCCTAAGTTTAGGGTCACATGAGCTGGTGCTCTGAGTGA
The DNA here is from genome assembly GCF_002837175.3 of Physeter macrocephalus. Lineage (NCBI taxonomy): Eukaryota > Metazoa > Chordata > Mammalia > Artiodactyla > Physeteridae > Physeter > Physeter macrocephalus. The sequence goes on from NC_041220.1 coordinate 101,382,145, forward strand.
CAGGTGCTGGCTTACAAATCACTTCTTCCTAGGTGGGCCACTATACAAGTCCAGGTGGGAAGGTATGCTTAATTATTCTTCCCAGGTGGAGAATGAATGAGCTTACCCAGAGCCTGAAGTTTGGGCCATTCATAAAAAAATGGGGAATGCTTAATGTAACAAAAGAGATAAAAGAGTGTTGGGGATGACTCATCTACATTCCCAATCTTGTCCTAGGTTTTAGCATTCCATTTTCTCAATGCAGAGTATCTTTGAGTAACTTAACCTGGTCAGATGTTTGCCATGTTTCTTTTATAGTTGTTCCTTTGTTCTGTTTATTTTCCCATCTAACTGCTGTAGAAGGCTTCTGTTATTTTCTGGCAGTTTCCAGAGAAAAACCAACTGACTGATGGGGAATTCAGGTCATTTGAGAGACAAAGGCCTCAGTGAATGTTCTTTGAATCTGTCCTTCTGTTTTTCTGACATGGTTGGTGGGAAAGGGAGGTGATAGGGAAGTGATGGGAAAAGTATCCTAACGTTTCAGCTTCTACATTCTTTAAGAAAAGTTTTCTCTCTGCATCTGTCTTGTTCCAAGCTATCACATATGGGAAAATTTCCAAAGATGCTTTTAGCAAAGATCCCTGTCTATATTAAGTATTGGCCACAACTTCTTAAAAATAGTGAGGGGAGAGGGGTTCCAGTTTTGATAACAGAGTTGCAGGTGACTTTAAAAATATATACTTGGGGCTTCCCTGGTGGCGCAGTGGTTGAGAGTCCGCCTGCCGATGCAGGGGACACGGGTTCATGCCCCGGTCTGGGAAGATCCCACATGCCGCGGAGCGGCTGGGCTCGTGAGCCATGGCCGCTGAGCCTCCGCGTCCGGAGCCTGTGCTCCGCAACGGGAGAGGCCACAACAGTGAGAGGCATGCGTAACACACAAAATAAATAAATAAATAAATAAAAATTAAAAAAAAATATATATATATACCTATCTGTAATTTAAACTTTTCTCCAATAAACATGTATTACTAGTAAGTATTTTTTTTTAAGATTTTACATTTTTTCATTAGAAAATGATAAAGCTTGGTAAACTGCCATTTGGCAACTTACCAAGTGTTAGGCATCTACACTGAGACCCAACTAAAGAAACCTCACCTGCAAAATTATGCCAAGTCACAAGGATTTTATAAATCCTTTGCATATGGCAAAACGTGCTTCTACTCCTCTGAAAGCTAGGAGTTCTGGGTCAGGCCTCTCATGTGGGAAACCAGGAAAGATGCCCTCAAAGTCTGGGTCAGCTTTACAGGAAAGTAACTGCTTGAGTCAGGTGTGGAAGGAAGAGGAAGAGGAGGGAAGGTGGACAGCAGAAGGCCACTGGCTGGAAACACCTTCTGGGCTGAGCTGGGGGAAGAGCAGAGTTCACCATAGGTCACCCCCCAGATCACCATCAAGGCGCAAGGGAAGATGCCTATGGATGGCAAGACAGCCATTTCTTCTTCAAGAAGACATCAATTACCTGTATGTACCCTGGCAAGTAAATTTGATATTCCTTTGCTTTATAATCCATCTCAGATCATTTATGGAGGAACCCGAGCATGAGTCACTGGGGAAAAAAAGAAGAAAGTGTTAAAATAACAAGAGCTCACAAACATTTCCTGAGTCTCTTGGTTTCTTCCAGGTAGCAGGCCCTGGTCAAGGCCCTGGGGTAAAGAGGTGAAGCAGAGGTAGCTTCTAAGAGCTCACAGGTCATCAGGGGAGCCAAAGGTGTGAACTAGGTAGATACCTACCATGGAAATAAAATTAAGAGACTGTTGAAATGGGGTGAATGTAGAGTAAGGCCCCATTCATTTCCTGAGCCAGGCCTTTCTCAATGCATTCCTGTGACTGTGGATTCTTTCATGGACTGATTCCTGAAATAACCCTGAGAATATATGGGTACAAGGTAGTAACATATACCTGGGAAGTTTTCCAAGGTCATGGATCACCCAAGCCTGTAGCGTATGAACCTTCATTGGATTCAAGTTATGGACTTCCACACGTCCAAAAGTGCTAAGACAGAAGAGACAAAGAACATTGTTAACCCCAGACTAAATTTTTCAGGCATCCACAGTCCCTGTGAAAAGCCAGCAGGCGGGTGCCATTGGTTAGAACTTACCCTTTGGATGTGATCCATGATTTGCATTAAAATCAGGCATCTTTACTCATTCAGTGTGACCCTAAATGAGTAAGATTCTCAAAAGAAGATTCTTAACCTGTACATTGATGTTGATTCTTTAAGTACTTGCTATTCCAAGAGTGGGCCTTAGACCAACGTAATGAGCTCATTAGACCTGCAGAATCTCTGCCCACCACCACCTGCTGAATCAGAACCTGCAGCCGAACAATCGCCAGGTGATCTACTCACTCTTTGAGTTTGAGAAGCACATCGTTGAAAGACCCCGATGTCCTGCTCTAACCCCAGCCTTAAACTCTCCGCATTAGTCTCTACCACTCCTGTTACAAGTACTTGGATCCCTAATATCAGATTACAAAATTCTGGAATGTTAACACTTGTACCCCAAAGCCTACAAGGTTGGGGTCAGGAGAAGACAGAAGGACAAATGTTTCTTGGTGGAATTAAACATTAAAAAAGGAGAGAAGGAAAATTAATTTGGGGCACCTGGAGTGCCTGGGGCACATTAATATATGCCCTCCTCCTCTCAGTCAGACTTCTCCAGGGAAAGACTGAAGAAGAGAGACTGGAAAGGTAATCAACGTGGTAGAAACTGTAAGTACAGAAGGGGGTTAGAGAAGGAAGGCATGAGTGTGACCAGAGTCAGTGGTTAAAGGAGTGGATGTGGAATCTAGAAAAATGGTACAGATAAACTTATTTACAAAGCAGAAATAGAGTCACAGAAGTAGAGAACAAACTTATGGTTACCAAGCGGGGAAAGGTGGGATGGGACGAACTGGGAGATTGGGACTGACATATATACACTACTATGTATAAAATAGATAACTAATGAGAACCTACTGTATAGCACAGGGTGCTCTACTCAGTGCTCTGTGGTGACCTAAATGGGAAGGAAATCCAAAAAAGAGTGGGTATATTTATATGTATAACTGATTCACTTTGCTGTACAGCAGAAACTAACACAACATTGTAAAGCAACTATACTCTAATAAAAATTCATTAAAAATATGGGATTTCCCTAGTGGCACAGTGGTTAAGAATCTGCCTGCCAATGCAGGGGACACAGGTTTGAGCCCTGGTCCGGGAAGATCCTACATGCCACAGAGCAACAAAGCCCGTGCGCCACAACTACTGAGCCCGCATGCCACAACTACTGAAGCCTGCATGCCTAGAGCCCGTGCTCCGCAACAAGAGAAGCCACTGCAATGAGAAGCCCGTGCACCGCAATGAAGAGTAGCCCCCGCTCGCCACAACTAGGGAAAGCCCGCGCAGCAACGAAGACCCAACGCAGCCAAAGATAAATTAAGTAATTTTTAAAAATTAATAAAAAACATAAAAAACAAAGGAGAGGACAATAACTGATACTCATCCAGCACTTTCTCTGTCAGGCACAGGGCTCAGCATTTTTCGTACATTATCCCAGTTAATCTTCATATCACCATCACCTCCTCAGGTACATACATACTACAGGGGCCCTGCTAAGGTCACATAGGTAAGATGTCATGACCCCTGGAGTCCCCGCTTTTAACCACTATAATAAACCGCTGACACTGTCTGCAAAGAGGTAATGAAGGTCAAACACCCAGCAGAGCTCCTGCTGTTCCCCATAGTAGACTTACTGCTGACTTGGGATTCATACCATCCAGGGAGGAGAGAGGAGTCGGGCAGATCTTCGTGGATGGTAAGACTTTAGACAGTCAGAACGAAGGAGGGGCCAGGTCATATGGGGGAGCAGTGTGAACAAAGGTGGAAAATGGGCAGGATGGAGTGTCATGGGAGAGAGAGCTGAGAAGATTATAGCAGGCGTCGTAAAGCCAGGAGGAGGAGCTGGACACGTGCAAGGACCATTAGGACTTTTGGAGGATTTTAAACAATGGAGAAACCAGACAAAAGTGTTGACTTAGAAAGACAAAGCTCTCCATAGAATACAAACATTTTACCTTTTTTAGCCCAGATTCAGTACCGACCTTCAACATGAAAAGCATATTCTTCTAAAGATGAAGTAGCCAATAGGAGACTGTGCTATAACCCTTACAAATAAGACGCAAAGAAATAAGCACCTTTTTCTGTCAAAGGCGTTACTGATGGATCCGTTGAGCAGCACCCGGGCCAAACCACAGGCATTTTCTGCAAACTGAAAAACAAAAACACCATTGCTCAGCATGCAAACTTAAGTGCCACGCCCCAGCAGTTCCATCCCAAACAGCTCTTAGCATCACCTGGTGAAGGAGGAACTGGCCTGTATGGCTCTAGCTTGGTCAGGCCAGATCTGTGTAATTTTCATCACAAGCCATTGAAAGGATTATGCTTCCCATGAGAGTTCTGGAAGCAGTTGCTCCAATCTGTGTCTGAACAATGAAGTTCAACATCATCACTGCTAAATTGGTGGTTCAGAAGGTGGAAGTCCAGGGACCTCCCTGGCAGTCTAGGGGTTAAGACTCAGTGCTTCCAATGCAGCGGGTGTGGGTTCGATCCCTGGTCAGGGAATTAAGATCCTACATGCTGCGCAGTGCGGCCAAAAAAAAAAAAAGAGAAAAAAAAAGGTGGAAGTCCAGATGAGTAAGACAACATAATCACTGAAGGAGGAAGGTAAAAGCACTTTCTTGGGGCCATGCACTGTAGACACTGCACATTTCATTTAGTGGGAGCAGAGTACACACTTAAGGAGTAAAAGAAATGAAGAAAGAAAAACGAAAAAACTGTGGAGAGATTGTGACACTGAAGCCTGCAAAGGCATAAAGAGAAATGGGGAATGAATGAGTGGTGGATATTTTTGAGAAAGGGGTTTTATTCCGCTGGAATCTTCCCTAGGCACTGGGGAAAACAAGATGAACAAAACTAAGCAATATACTTGTTTCCTCCAGGAGGCCCATCCAGATCCCTGGGACTAGCTCAGGTCTCCTTCACACATTATACAACTATACCACATTGTGAGGTTGAGCTTAACGTGGGGTTAGCCACCGGTGCTGAGAGTTCTGGGAGAGCTGTGAACCTGGCTGTCCCGCTTGCCAGTGCAGTGCTGGAGCCTCGCAGCTAGGGCACGGCACAGAGTGGGCGCCCAGGGAGAGTCCACGCACGGAGAAGAGGCAAGGAGGGAAAGGGGAGGCAAGAAGTCCAAATACTCTGCGATGGAGAGTATGGAACAACGCAGGACAACAGAAGCCAAGTCCTGAAGGATGAATCGGATTCTGCCGGCTAGAGGTCGAGGCAGACGCAAACCAAAAGGCCCAGGAGCTTGCGAGAGGAGTGATGTTTGGGGGAAAACTTCAGTGGATGCTGAAGCTGGGTAGATTAGTTAGTTCACAGAGGGCCATGAGTGCTTTGCCAAGGAATCTGGCCTTTACTCTGCGGGAGATAAAACACTACTGAACAACTGGAATGGGAATTGTGAAAATCCTGTGCGGTGTCGGTCTTTCCCCTGGGGGTGATGAGCAGAGGACAGAGGCCCGATTACTATCAATCATAAGTGCTAACCCAACAGAATGGGTGCCAAGCACTAACCCTGCCCTATGTAAGTCTCAGCAGCCCCCGCAGAGTAAATCTTGGGTCAGTTTGCCCCAAGGTCATGTCACTTAGAAGCAAGGAAATGAGACCGGGGCGGGGGGGTGGAGGGGGCCCCTCCGTCTCATTTCCTTTCCGGAGGGGATCCAAACCACCAAGCAGCACTGCCTCTGGTGTCAGAAAAAGAAAAGATCAAGTCGGATGAAAGAAGCCCATTTACACCCATCTATCTATGAGAACTTGGCCAAGATAAAGGTGCAGTCTCAGGGGAGCTCACAATGGTAGAGCGCCTTCCTTCATTTTCCTGTGCTCCTGGCCCCAAGGACAGTGTGAGGAACACAAGTAGGTGCTTGACACATGCAAAATGTGACTTGGCTTTCAACATTTTCAGCAACAGCACTGCCACCCAACAGATCATAGAGTGGTAACATAAATAGAAACTATTCTCAGAAAAAGCAAACAACGACAACCAAAAACTCTGCAGTGCCTCTGATTTTCACAGCACATAGTAGGTGCTCTACAAATATTTGTTAAAGGAATGCATTCAGGTAAACCATACCCGGGTTTATCTGAATCTCCTTAAGGTAGGTGAGGCTCTCAGCTCTGCTACTCACTAGCCCATTGACTTTGAATGAGTCACTTAACCTCTTAAGTTTCTCACCTGGAACATGGACATTTGTACCTTCTCGGGCCACCTGTTGTGATGACCAAACGAAATGACACAACTGGCCCAGGACTTGTCATGAATATGCACTTAACATACGTGAGTTCTCACTTCACCCAGCTCCTCCGATGTCTGAGTTTAATTTTGGAGAATTCTAAGTAGTGTAGTTTCATTTTCTCCCGTGTTTTCCATTCATTTCTTTTCTTTCTTCCTTTCTTTCCCTTTTTTTCTCTAGTCCACTTACAAATAAGCAACTTACAAGAAAAATAAGTATGCACAAAGGCAGCTTAGAGTGAGGTCAGAAATAGATAGCGGGGAGGATGGTATTTCCCAGCCTGGATTCTGGACCTGGAGTCAGACAATTTGGATAAACACCCAGATCTGCCACTTACTGTGTACATTTAGTAAAATGCTTATTTACCTGCACCTCCATTTTGTCACCTATAAAATGGATGTGATACTCATGGTGCCTACTTCATAGGGTTCCGGTGAGGATGAAAGGTTTTAATCCATGTAAAGACCTGAGGACTGTGCCTGGCACACAGTAAACGGTCTGCAAATGTAGATTATTAAGACTGTCCCAGGAACCTAAGATTGGCCAATACCTGGATCAGAGGATTTAAAAAACCCAGAGATGCCAGGCAACCAAAGCCAAAAAATGGGGAAGAGCAAGAAGTCTTCAAATAGATCCCAGCGACCTTCCACGAATGCCCACAAATTACACATGAAAATATTCTGGCATGTGCTTATGAACATTTTTCTGAGGAAAGAATACTAAACTTCTGTTTCTAAAAGGATCTGTGACCCAAAGTGAGTTAAAACCAACCACTTACTGGATGACCTCTTAAGCTCTTTGGTCTCCAAGATTCTAGAATTTCACTTGTGGTACTTACCCTTTTGGACAGCAAGTCCCAGAATACAGAAACAAAGTTGTTGCTGCAGTCTTTCTTCCAGTGTGGACAAGATTGATAGTTCATTTCTAAAAGACATAGTTTACAGAAAAGTAATTTAAGTGGAAAAGAAAAGGTATAATTGATCTCTGTTCTTCACGGGCTATTGGATCACAGTGGAGCTGCTTTCCAGTGGCATCACTGCCAAGATGGAGGATGGAGAATGGACACATCTCAACCCAATTTAACTAAGTGCCCCCTGAATCCCTTCCAAGTCCTTACCTTACCCTCCAAATCCCAGACAGGAACACAGTGACCAGCTTTGAGTCACCATTCTGGGAAATTACAGCAAAAGTTCATCTGACAGAGACAAGCCCCCCCGTATCATTCCCACTTCCAGGAAGAATTAGAGATTTCCTCCCCCACCACCTTCTGTCTCCACACCCTTAGGCTCAGATGCCCTCAGAGTCTTTCTACACTCGCCCCATCCAGACAGGCTCAGCTGTCAGTGAAGAACCACAGACATAAGGCATGAACACATAGTGTCTGTGCTACTTCTTCCAAGGATATCTGCTTTAATGCACCAGCATTTAGTTTTTTAATTTTTTTTTTTTTTTTTTTTTTTTTGCGGTACGTGGGCCTCTCACCATTGTGGCCTCTCCCGTTGCAGATCACAGGCTCCAGACACGCAGGCTCAGCGGCCATGGCTCACGGGCCTAGCCGCTCCGTGGCATGTGGGATCTTCCCGGACCGTGGCACAAACCCGCGTGCCCTGCATCGGCAGGCGGGCTTTCAACCACTGCGCCACCAGGGAAGCCCTATTTTTAAAATTTTTTTATCGAGGTATAATTGACAAATAAAATTGTAAGATACTTAAATGGTACAGTGTAAAGATTTGATATGCATACACATTCTGAAAAGATTCTTCATCAAGTTAATTAATATGTCTATCACCTCATATTCTTTTTTTTAAACATCTTTATTGGAGTATAATTGCTTTACAATGGTGTGTTATTTTCTGCTTTATAACAAAGTGAATCAGTTATACATATACATATGTTCCTATATCTCTTCCCTCTTGCGTCTTCCCTCCCTCCCACCCTCCCTATCCAACCCCTCTAGGTGGTCACAAACCACCGAGCTGATCCCCCTGTGCCATGCCCCTGCTTCCCACTAGCTATCTATTTTACATTTGGTAGTGTATATATGTCCATGCCACTCTCTCACTTTGTCACAGCTTACCCTTTCCCCTCCCCGTGTCCTCAAATCCATTCTCTAGTAGGTCTGTGTCTTTATTCCCGTCTTACCCCTAGGTTCTGCATGACCTTTTTTTTTTTCCTTAAATTCCATATATATGTGTTAGCATACAGTATTTGTTTTTCTCTTTCTGACTTAACTTCACTCTGTATGACAGACTCTAGGTCCATCCACCTCACTACAAATAACTCAATTTCGTTTCTTTTTATGGCTGAGTAATATTCCATTGTATATATGTGCCACATCTTCTTTATCCATTCATCTGATGATGGACACTTAGGTTGCTTCCACCTCCTGGCTATTGTAAATAGAGCCGCAATGAACATTTTGGTACATGACTCTTTTTGAATTATGGTTTTCTCAGGGTATATGCCCAGTAGTGGGATTGCTGGGTTGTATGGTAGTTCTATTTGTAGTGGGTTTTTTTGTGTGTGTGTGTGTGTTTTTTTTGCGGTACACGGGCCTCTCACTGTTGTGGCCTCTCCCGTTGCGGAGCACAGGCTCCGGACTGTTCTCCATAGTGGCTGTGTCAATTTACATTCCCACCAACAGTGCAAGAGGGTTCGCTTTTCTCCACACCCTCTCCAGCATTTATTGTTTCTAGATTTTTTGATGATGGCCATTCTGACCGGTGTGAGATGATATCTCATTGTAGTCTTGATTTGCATTTCTCTAATGATTAATGATGTTGAGCATCCTTTCATGTGTTTGTTGGCAATCTGTATATCTTTGGAGAAATGTCTATTTAGTTCTCTGCCCATTTTTGGATTGGGTTGTTTGTTCTTTAATGAGAACTTTGAAGTTCTACTCTCTTAGCAAATTTCAATTATACAATACAGAGTTAACACTTATAGTCACCATGTTACACCTTAGATCCTCAGATCTTATCTGTCTCATAAATGAAAATTTGTACCCTTTTACCAACTTCTCCCTATTTCCTCCACTTTCCAGCCTCTGGAAACCACTTACCTACTATGTTTTTATGAGTTCCACCTTTTCTTTTTCGGATTCCACATATAAGTGATACCATGCAGTATCTGTCTTTTTCTGTCTGATTTATTTCACTTAGCATAACGTCCTCCGGTTTCACAGTGCTGTCACAAATGATGGGATTTCCTTCTTTTTAAAGGTTGAATAATATTCCGTTTGTGTGTGTATTTATATATATATATACATACATATATACATACATATATGTACATACATATATATACACATACATATTCATATACACATATATGTACATACATATATACATATATATGTATGTGTATATATATATATATATATATATATATATATGTATCACATTTGCTTTACCCATTGCATTTGACTACACAAATATTTATTGAGTGTTAGGCCCTGGAGATAGAGAGATGAATTAGATAAAGGCCTGCCTTCAGAGGCCACATAATCTACTATAATCAAATAAATCAGAGAAAGAGCAACTTGGGTTGGGGGTGGCGTGCAGCACCGTGCGGGAAGGTTGATGTTGAACTTGGTTTTGAAGGATGAATAGAAGTCTTCAGACAGACGAGCTAGAGAAAGGGGCTCCATGCCGAGAGAGCATGTGCAAAGGCACCGGGTTTAGATTTGTACTGCTAGAGTAGAAGGGATGAGGAGGGGATTGATGGAAGGTGAGGCATATGAAAGACAAAGGCCAGGCCATGCCAAGGAATTCAGAGGCAAACAGAGCTATTTGGGTTTTAAGTAAGAGACAGAAACAATTCCACTGTGGTGGGGAGACGGAGGCTGACCTAAAGGGGTCAGGGGTGAGCAGTTAGGATCCGACAACAGTCCAGCAAGAAAGGAGGGGGCATCAGTGATCTGGATTCAGGCAGTTGTTAACAGGCACAGGAAAGAAAGGATGAACTGCTAGTTAAGTGACTAGGTTGGTGACAGATTGGGTATGGCAGAGGAGGATTGAGTGAGAATGAAGGCAGAGTCTGGGATTGTCTCACCTCAGCCTTGCATCATCAAGCAGGTAGGGGAAGTGCGGGGTGAGAAGCCCTGGAACCCTTTCTTGTGTCCCAGAAGTCAGGCATGCGGCAGCCACCTATTTCCTCTGTGGGTATGTGTACAGCTGACCCTGCACGAATACCCATCTTTCTACTTCCATTTTGTTATAGGTTGAATCGTGTACCCCCAAAAGATATGTTGAAGTCCTAACCCCCAGTACCTGGGAATGTGATCTTTTTTTTGGAAAAGGGTGCTTGCAGATGTAATCAGGTCAAAATGAGATCATTAGGGTGGGAGGGTCCTAATCCAATAAGACGGATGTCCTTATAAGAAACGGAAGTTTGGTCACAGAGACAGACAAGCACAAAGGGAAGGCTCTGTGAAGATGCACAGGGAGAAGACAGCCATGTGAAGACGGAGGCAGGAACCGGCGTGAACCAAGGAACACCAAGGGTCGCCAGCAAACACCACAAGCTAGAAGAGGCAAAGGACTCTCCCCTGGAGCTTTCAGAGAGATCACGGCCCAGCCAACACCTTGATCTAGGACTACTAGCCTCCAGAACCGTGAGAAAATAAATTTCTATTGTTTGAATGCCACCCAGTATGTGGTACTTCGTTACGGCAGCCGCAGGAAGCTAATATAACCACAGATGTGGGCTTGACTGCCAATGACCAGAAAGAAAGTTCTAGATGAGAAACACTTCCGGGGATGAGGAAGTAATCCTGGGAGTTTTTATAATAATTAAATGCATTAAAACCAAAACAGCACAAATTAGAAAAAAAATTCCATGTACAGATGTAAATAATTACTGCGGAGGGCTTCCCTGAATGCCACCCAGTATGTGGTACTTCGTTACGGCAGCCGCAGGAAGCTAATATAACCAGAGACGTGGGCTTGACTGCCAATGACCAGAAAGAAAGTTCTAGATCAGAAGCACTTCCGGGGATGAGGAAGTAATCCTGGGAGTTTTTATAATAATTAAATTCATTAAAACCAAAACAGCACAAATTAGAAAAAAAATTCCATGTACAGATGTAAATAATTACTACGGAGGGCTTCCCTTCCCTGGTGGCGCATTGGTTGAGAATATGCCTGCCAATGCAGGGGACACGGGTTCGAGCCCTGGTCTGGGAAGATCCCACATGCCGAGGAGCAACTAGGCCCGTGAGCCACAACTACTGAGCCTGCGCGTCTGGAGCCTGTGCGCCGCCACAAGAGAGGCCGCAATAGTTAGATTAAAACCAAAACAGCACAAATTAGAAAAAAAATTCCATGTACAGATGTAAATAATTACTACGGAGGGCTTCCCTTCCCTGGTGGCGCATTGGTTGAGAATATGCCTGCCAATGCAGGGGACACGGGTTCGAGCCCTGGTCTGGGAAGATCCCACATGCCGAGGAGCAACTAGGCCCGTGAGCCACAACTACTGAGCCTGCGCGTCTGGAGCCTGTGCGCCGCAACAAGAGAGGCCGCAATAGTTAGAGGCCCGCGCACCGCGATGAAGAGTGGCCCCTGCTTGCCGCAACTAGAGAAAGCCCTGGCACAGAAACAAAGACCCGACACAGCCAAAAATAAATAAAAATAAATAAATTAATTAAAAAAATAATAATAATAATAATTACTGCGGAGTCAAAAGATAAATTTGAATCATCTCCAATAGAGGCAAAAATGTTGCCGAGGATGAAATGAACATAATTTTGTAAGGTGCTACAAGGGTGCCCCTGTTCATAGGTTTTCATGAACATAAAGCTCTTTTATCCTCACAACCATATCTGGAGAGAAGTCTCTGAGTTTCACCTCCCCTCTCCCCACAAGGATGCTCCCCCTTGCCACCTGCCCATTAAATAAAATTTGAAAGTCACAGAGAAAAAGAAAAGGAGAGAAATTTTACAATAAAGTAAGAGAAATTAAGTATATAAAAAAGCAGAGTAAGAAGTTAAAAAAAAGAGAGATTAGAAGGTTATAACAGAAACTATGACTTTCATAATAAAACAAATAAACAAGGCAAAACTAAGGTAGGAAAAAATTAAGGAAAAAGTGTTTAAGCCAGACAATAGAACAATTAAAATATAAAATCAATAAAAATTGAGGCCAAAGGAGAAGGAAGTAGACTGAATAAAACAACCTATACAGGATTCAGTTGAAAAGAAATCAAAAATAAAGACCTCTAAAAGGTAAACTGATGAGAACTAGATTTTTTAATTTCTCCAATCTTTTCTAAGAACGAACTGGCATGGTATATTGAAAAATAAAACTAAAAGCAAGGGCTTCCCTGGTGGCGCAGTGGTTGCGCGTCCGCCTGCCGATGCAGGGGAACCGGGTTCGCGCCCCGGTTTGGGAGGATCCCACATGCCGCGGAGCGGCTGGGCCCGTGAGCCATGGCCGCTGAGCCTGCGCGTCCGGAGCCTGTGCTCCGCAACGGGAGAGGCCACAACAGTGTGAGGCCCGTGTACCACAAAAAAAAAAAAACAAAAAACTAAAAGCAAAGTTTACAGGAAATACATTTATAAGCTAAAAGGGTTAAATGAATGACCTTGAAAAGCTAACTTGCAATAAGGGAAATTTAAAAAGGAAAGCAAGAAATATGGCAAAAACTATAAAAGTTAACCAAAAAGAGAAAAAAGAGTAAATGGAGAGATATATTTATATGCCATATTTCTAGGGGGAAAGAGTCTGGATTAAAGATTAATTGAAAAGTTACAACATAAAAACACTAGATGAAAATATAGAAAACTCTCCAATCTTGAGTAAGAAAAATTTAAGCAAAATATGAAACCCAACAGCCAAATAGGAAAGGATAGACAGATTTATTGCATTTCTGTGTGGCAAAAGACAATATAAACAGTATTAGAAGAAAAACAGAAACTGAGAAAAATAGATTTGCCACCTTTGTGCCAGAAAACAGGCAGGATGACACGTGGTTAAGAACACGAGTTCTCCAGCCAGTAATCGTGAGTCTCTCCCAGCTCTGCTACTCACTAGGCGGCAACTTACTTAACAGCCCTGTGCCTCAGACTCCTCCTCTGTACAATGAGATCATCACAGGGGCTGTGAAGGATTAAATGAGTGAATATTCATACAGCACATAGAACAACGGCCCACAAGTAGTAGCTACTATTGTTAATTTATATTGAACTTCTATAAATAAGAAAATAATAGACATCCCAATAAAAAGGATTAATATATACGAACTGCCAGTTTACAATAGAAATAGAAATATCCACCATTAAATATACAAATATACTCAGCTTCACAGTAAAAGAAATGCAAAAATAAGCCAAGGTATTATTTCTTTATCAAAATGGCAAGACATTTTAACGTATTAATGTCCAGCGTTGGTGAGGGTCTGGGTGAACAGATTATCTCCTATATTTTGAGAGTATAAATTGTTACCACCTTTTGAATAACAATTTGTCAGTTTCCACCACACTTTATTCCACACTGAAATTCCACCCGTAGACATTTATCTTTCAGAAATACTTCCACAAGCATGCCTGTGTGTGTGTGCACGCATGTGCGTGTACAAAAGTGCTCCTTGCAATGGGGGTTGTAACAGCAAAAACATCTGAAAAACCTAAATGTCCATCAATCGGAGGTTGTTCAAATAAATTATGATATGTCCATAGAGCACATAAGATGAGGCCTTTTAAAAAAATATGGCTGTATTTATACCTACGAATGTTAAATGAATAAAGCAAGTTGCAAAAGAGTATGTGTACATTTCAAATATACAGACTATCCCCGACTTGCGATGCTTGGGTTTAGGATTTTTCAACTTTTTGACGGTGTGAAAGCGATATGCTTTCAGTAGAAACCATAATTTGAATTTTGAATTTTGATCTTTTCTCAGAGTGGTGACATGGGGTCTGATCCTCTCTCGTGATGCTGGGCGGTGGCAGTGAGCCACAGCTCCCAGTCAGCCACGGCAGCTGGAGGGTAAATAACCAAGACACATACAACCGCTCTACACCCAGACAACCATTCTGCTTTTCACTTTCAGTACAGTATTCAACAAATAACATAAGCTATTCAACACCTTATAAAATAGGCTTTGCGTTAGGTGATTTTGCCCAACTATAGGCTAATGGAAGTGTTCTGAGTACATTTAAGGTAGGCTAGGCTAAGCTACCATGTTCAGCAGGCTAGATGGATTAAACGCGTTCTTGACTTATGATATTTTCAACTTACGATGGGTTTATGGGGACATAAGGAAGATCTGTATGTATTTATACGAGCGCAGGGAAATGCAGGGTATGTACCAAATTGTTGACAACAGTCCCCCTTTGGGAAGGAGCATGAAAATTGAGGAGTGGGGGAAATGGACTTTTTACTTTGATGCATTTCTGTATATGCAAGTATTTTTCGATTAAGATTACATCTTTTTTGCAATTGGAAATAATGCAAATCTGGGTTGAAGAAGCTACTACAATAAGTTTTTTTTAATAGTCAAAAGCAATAAAAATAAGAATAAAACTATATAAAGTGAAAATATCCACATTATAAATAAAAAGAGAAAGAAAAAAAGAAGTGAAATGAGCGCAATCGGGCTTTCTCAGTAGAAAACATCTTCCCACAGTGAGGTGTTCTGGGTCTTTCTGGGCAAGGAAGGTGACCTCTGATCAACGGTAAAGTCACACACTGGCCCTAGACACAGAGAAGCCCAGCATGTGGTCCCTACAGCTGTTCTGTGGAACAAGGACTTTGGCCTGGTTCCCTCGGAGGCCTCATTCTGTTCTAGAATTCTTCGGTCCTGAATGATGCCCTTATAGAAAGTAAAACACCAACAATTCAGAAGCAGGCTACTCTTGCAATCAGAAAGGAGGGAATCAGGAAGCACGAACAGCCCTAAACTCTGAAGTCAATTTTTCCAGAAAACATGAGTTGGTCTACAGAATGCTGTTTTACATGAGCCTGAGTTGTCATGAAGGGTATAGATGCCACCAGGGTGGGCACCTGTGGCTCCTTCCTCCACACTGATCTTCTGGGATCCCTAGCAGAGCTCACGGCTCCTGCACCCTGCACGTCCCCAGGCGACCCCAAATGGACCAGATCCTCACCATAAGAGCCTGCATCACTGCACCAGCTAAGGTCATCCGCAATGTAACCCAGCAGTGTGTCTTCCAGGGTGAACATCTCTCGCTGGACCTTCGTGTACTGATGCGCCAACTCCTTTGTTTTGCTCCAAAAGACTGCCTAAGAGAGAATAAACACAATCTATTATTGAGATCAATTTACTAAGTCAAAAAGACCCCACCGAATTTGCATCTTTTTAAATGAAAGAAAACATAGGAAACATCAGAATAAATCACCTATAGTAAGAGTAGGTGTTGCGGGTTTCACGATCTCTGTGTGTGAGAATGAGAGAGAGTACACGTGTGGAGGGTGTGTATGTGTGTGTGTGTGTGTGTGTGTTCTCTAGGTCACGATGTAAAATGAAGTTATTATTCTGGATTGCAGGGAAAACAGTCTGATTCTTTTTTATGGCTGAGTAGTATTGCATGGTGTGTGTGTGTGTGTGTGTGTGTGTGTGTGTGTTCTCTAGGTCACGATGTAAAATGAAGTTATTATTCTGGATTGCAGGGAAAACAGTCTGAAAGCCACTGATCAAAATCTTATAATAAACCTAAGCTCCAAACACATCTCGGGGAGGCTTTAGGTAGTTCCAAATTCCTAAAGTTCTCGGCAAAACAATTTTTTCTAAGTGCTATGTTCTGGGAGAAGTGCCCTTTGAGTCTTTTTTTTTTTTTGCCGCTCCGCGGCATGTGGGATCCTCCCAGACCGGGGCGCGAACCCGGTTCCCCTGCATCGGCAGGCGGACGCGCAACCACTGTGCCACCAGGGAAGCCCCCCTTTGAGTCTTAAACATCTCCATAACCCCTGCTTTTTTTCCCGAAAACTCCCCTATCCCCTTACAAAAAAAGGAAAAGAACAAATACAGTGAGTTTTTGCAGGGTGCCTTGTAAAGGTGCAGAAAGTCAAATTTCAGAACAATCTTCTGGATCTATTCATTCTTAGTAGGAGGCAGTGGAGGTTTGAAGCCGGGGCCCTGGAGTCATGCTGCCTTATGAAATCCAGCATCACTGCTCACTGGCTGTCTGACCTTGGACAACCAAAGAATTGCTAAGCCTCACATTCCCCATCTGTAAAAGGTATCGATAATAATTGTAAGGAACTCCTGAGATGCTGAGATGAAATGAGACAATGCAAATAAGGTGTTTGTCCCGTGTCTGTGGCCAGTCACTTATTCAGCCAGTGTCCCCTGGTGATGATTTACCAGCAGCTACTCTGTGTTGGGCTTTGGGCTTGGTGTACCCACCGGAGCTCCAGAGTCGCTCCAGCTCTAACAGTGGGAGGAGACTGTAATTTGTGGTTGTCTTAAGGGCTTCGTGAAGATGATTCTGGGCACATTGAATTTTCACCTTCAACACTGACTTTAGAAAAGATGCACTCCATTACAGACCTTTTCCAGTATAATTAATGTATTAAAACCCAGGCCTCTATGGCTCTAAATCTTGGGCCATTTACATTTCAACTGGTCACTTTCAAGACCATCAAACTTGAGTAATCACCGATCGCCTAAACTTGCCAAGCCTCAGTTTTCTCTCTAGTGAAATGGGATTGCTGATGTCTGACCTGCCTATTCCACAAGTTAGTTGACTGTGAAAACCTAACAGGATAAGGGTTCAGAAAGTCCTTTGTAAGCAAAAAAGGGCACTCAGCAAGTGCAAAATGGCACTGTTGTTACCATCATCATCATCATCATCATCGGAGGTCGGGGAGAGCTTTGCAGTTCTATAAGATGGATTATTTTTGTTTGGATTGGGTTGGGGTTTGTGTTAGGCTTGTTTTGCCTGATTTTGGGCTGACTCTCCTTTCCTCTTTCTCTGTCCCCAGTTCTCTCTCTTACCTCCAGTCCCCAGATGTTCTAAATCCCGATGACATCCTGGTCTCCCAATGGACCCCAAGCTCCCTCCCTGCCAACCATGCCTACATCCTAATATACAGATTTTCCTCTTCCCTCATCCTGGTCAAAATGTGGTCCCATGACCTCTTCCCTTTGACTTTTGTCTTCAGTTTTTAAATCCATAACTTGACCCAGTTACCTTGTCACAAGGCACAGTTTGATTCACCAGCTTCATCAGTGGGTGGTAGTCTTCCTCTGTCGCACTGCAGGGGTCCTTAGAGATAAATGCATTCCTGAAAGCCTCCCTGATCTTTTGGCAGTCTCTATCTCTGTGAGATAAAACATGGGAAATAAAATAAAAGATGAATAATTAGATTTCAAACATATGTTTAGAGCATAATTACCCCCCCAAAAAATCTGTGTGCCAAGTGGTTCATATACATCATCACATCTCATGTGTACAACAGTTTTATGAGATGAGCATCACCCTCCCTGCCCTACAAGGTCCCTGCACTCGTGGGGCTTACTCTCTGGTTAGAGAGACAGACAGTATACAAACAAGCAGATAAGCTAATGAAATAAGTATGGATTATGATAAGTATGCAGGAAATCAGTGGGGAATATTGAAGCAATGACCACTTTAGGGAGGCTGGTCTGGAGAGGGCTCCCTGAGACTAAATGTTGAGAAGGAGTGCATTCCAGACAGAGGGTGCCTCAAGTGCAAAGGCCCTGAGGCAGAAAAGAAGTTGCTGATTTTGAGGAAGGGAGAAAAGAACAAAGGGAGCGGTGGTGAGAAATCAACAAAAATAATCAGTCTTTCAGACAAGGAAATGATTTCAATTTTTACCTAATTACCAGGGGAAGGCAGTGGATAGGTTTAAGCATGGAAGTGGACTCATCTGATTTTTGTTTTTGAAAAAGTCACTCTGAAAAACTCTGTGCCAGCCCCAAAGATGGAGCAAAGTCTCAAATAGGAATTCCAACCCCATGTCCTCTCCAAACAGCCCCTGGCAGTGAAAAGGCAGGCTGGCGAAGCAGCAGAGATGGAGGGGAGGGAGGGATGCTGGAGAAGATTGCAGCTGGACCTTCCCTTCTGTGTCTTTGTTAACTAGTGCACCTGAGCCCATCATTTCCTGGGGGGAAGGAAGTGGGTTTCCACTGGGAGTGCTCAGACACGGTTATCAGGACAAACTCCAGCCTTTGGACTCGGCATCCCAAGTACAGTACCAGGTCAGGCAGCTAAAGCTGGGGGAGTAAAGATGAGCCCCTCGTTTTCTATTCCCACTGAGCCTGCTCTGGCCCTGCAGGGCACTAACAAAGCAACCATTCCAGAGGGTCTTTTGCCTTCCCAGCTCAGTCTGGCCAAGGACAGGTGTTAGAAGATGTTCTTGCTATTTGCTTTTATCATATTTGCTAAAATGTAGTCATGGGCACACTTTGCTACAAGGAAAGATGAGAAATGCAGCCTTTAATGTTGATGGCCATTCCACATCAAAAAGTACAGTTTTACCACAATGAGATGTCATCTCACACCTGTCAGAACGGCTATCATCAAAAAGAACACAAACACTAAATGTCGGTGAGGATGCGGAGAAAAGGGAACCATCCTACGCTGTTGGTGGGAATGTAAATTGGTACAGCCACTGCAGAAAACAGTATGGAGGTTTCTCTGTACTTTTTTTTTCTCAAAAAACTAAAAATAGGACTACAATATGATCCAGCAATTCCACTTCTGGGGATATATCTGAAAAAAGTCAAAAACACTAATTTGAAAAGATACATGCACCCCACTGTTCATAGCAGCATTATTTACAAGTTCCAAGATATGGAAGGCCCTAAGCGTCCATCAACAGATGAATGGCTAAAGAAGATGTGGTGTATACATATACAATGGAATATTACTCAGCCATGAAAAAGAATAAAATTTTGCCATTTGGAGCCATATGAACGGACTTGGAAGGCATTACGCTACGTGAAGTAAGTCCAACAGAGAAAGACAAATACTGTATGATCTCACTTGTAAGTGGAATCTAAAAAATGCAACAAACGAGTGAATACAACAAAAAAGAAGCAGACCCACAGATACAGAGAATAAACTAGTGGTTACCAGTGGGGTGGAGGGACAGGCAATATAGGGGTGGGGGAGTGGGAGGTACAATTTATTGGATGCAAGGGAGACTCAAGGATGTATTGTACAACATGGGGATATAGCCAATATTTTGTAATAACTGTACATGGAAAGTAACCTTTAAAAATTGTATAAAAAATTCAAATAAAAAACCCCCAAAATTTTAAAATAAAAAAATCATGAAAGCACAGTTTTAATTCTAGAGAAGGGGCCGGCCTGCCCGCTCTGTCCCAGGAAGGGACCACCACTGTCCCGTTTTACTGATAGAGAGGAAACTTTAAGGCTGTGAATTTAACCAACGTGCCCGAGGTAACATGATCAGTAAGTGGTAAAGCGGGACTGGACCCCAAATCTGTGGGAGCCTCCCACATGGCTACAGCCTTACAGGGCAGGCTATTAAACTGCTCCAGCCTGGTATCTTCATCTGTAAGAGGGAGATAAGAATACTTCATGCCTGGGAAGTTTTGGAGGATTAAATGAGATAACACTTGGCTTGTCCCCCAGGCCCGGCTCTTTCATGGACGCCCCTCCCCTTCCCCAACATGCATGGGACCGTTCACCTGCATCACTGCTGGCCTGCGAAAGCTCTGCCGGGAAACCATTACCCACCTGGCTCTGCCCATACATTATATATTTAAGAGAAAAACGTTCTTACATTATGTATCTCGACATCAGTCAAAGTTTACGGGGCACCATCACAGGAAGTTTAGAGCCAAGATGTTTGGCGGCTGTTTTACTTCAGAGGACCATATTTTACTTCAATTAATGTAATGCAATGGCCCTCTCAGGAATTTCCTGTTCTGATCTCAACTCCCTCATAAACTCTTCTGCCTCCCTCCTCAGCCACAAAGAGTGGAAGAGGAGAGACATCTCCTTGACGTGGAAGGACAAGAGAATTTTCCACCACAAAAAAGCTGGCAGTTCAGCGAAATCACCACTCACTGGGCACCTACCATATACCACATGCTTTCACCACCCAAAACGGGAGAACTCACAGACCTCCAAGAAGATTTTTATGCTTTTTAGGTATATAGACCCCTTCAAGACACATTACCTTAAGAATTCAAGAAACCCCAGGTTAAAAATTAAACAGAGTTCCTTGTTTAGAAGGAGCAGAGTTTAGAACATCAGAGTTGAAACAGACCTTGGAAGAGTTTATAACTCCTCCATCTTCCCTTTCACTGTCTGAGACCAGAGCCTCCTACATGCCCCAAAAGTAAGAGGAAATGGGGAGAGGTGATGAGAAGGTTGGGGGCAGGCTATATGAAGCCACTTTTCATCCTTAAAATCTGGGGCAGGGATAAATTTGGAGTTTGGGATTAATATATACACACTACTAGAAATAAAATAGATAACCAACAGGGACCTACTGTGTAGCACAGGGAACTATACTCAATATCTTGTAATAACCTATAATGGAAAAGAATCTAAAAAAGAATATATATCTATACATATATAAACAATTGCTTTGCTGTATACTTGATACTAACGCGACATTGAAAATCAACTATATTTCAACAAAAAATTTTTAAAAATCAAAAGTAAACATTTCACCGTGGATGAGCAATAAGCATTTTAATTGGTAGATAGATAGAAAGATAGATGGATGGAAAGAAAGATAGAGGGAATTCCCTGGCGGTCCAGTGGTTAGGACTCCACGCTTCCACTGCAGGGGGCGTGGGTTTGATCCCTGGTCAGGGAACTAAGATCCCGCATACAACGCTGCACAGCCAAAAAAAAAAAAAAGAAAAGAAAAGAAATATAGATAGATAAAAATAAAAAGAAATTAGGAGAGAGGGTACAGAGATGTCAGCAGTACTCGTTCATACATGTCATTGCAGACATGGGCCTCAAGTTCACAAGTGTGGCTGGAAAAATATGATCCCTTAATTGAGTTATTTTTATTTGCAAAGCCCACAGTCCTCATTTTTGTCCCCCTGGGTAGAGCCCCTTTCCAGCAAATCAAATGGCAGCCAAGCAAAAGCTGTTTCGAGTAAGCAGGCTGGTTTCAAGGAAACAGAGGGCCTCAGGATCCCTGCATCCTGCGGGGATGGAAGCAGATGTCTCTAGCTAAAGAGGCAGCGTGGGAGAAGTAAGAACCATTTCTGAGCGTTCAGTATCTTTCTTCTCTTCAATAGCTCTTCTGTTCCAAAATTAGAGGCTTTAATTGTGATACTTCTAGGGCGGCCTGCCCTTCACTGTGAGGGGGATCCTGAGCCCAGCGGCTGCTCCTGAGAGCTCAGGCCATGCCTGTGGCCCCTACTCATGGTCACCTGGCCCAGAGGGTTGTCAGGCGTCACCGGGTCCTGTGAGCTCTGGCCGCACGTGAGGATCCCCTGGAGAGCTTTGGGAAACACACAGTGCCTGGCTCTGGACCAACCAAGGCAGGATGAGGGAAGGGGAAGAGAGCAGAACCTGTAATTTTCCAAAAGCTTCCCATTCCCACCTCCTCCCAGGCCCCTGGAAACAGCCCTCCTACTTCCTGTCTCAATGAATTTGAAGACTGTAGTTACCTCCTATAAGTGGACTCAGACAGTATTTTTCTTTTTGTGACTGGCTTATTTCACTGAGCATAATTACCTCACGGTCTGTTCATGTTGTAACATGTGTCAGAATGTCCTTCTTTTTTCAGGCTGAATAACATTTCATCGTAGGTATTCACCACAGTTTGTTTATCTCTTCACCCATCATGGGCACTTGGATTACTTCCTCCACCCATCCTTTCATTCCACAAATACTTACCGAGGGCCTACTGCTAGCTTCACAACAGACACAGGGCTAAAAAGATAAATACACACCATTTCTATCTTCAAGCCACTCATGTCAAGGTCTAGAGCAGACAAAGAACAAAACTCATTACAACTAAAGCACTGGTGGCTTGCCCAAGGCACTAAAATTTGCAAACACAATAAAGAGTAGAACATTTTCTCATTTTCTACTACCGAGGATAGAAACAGATTTAAAAAAGAAAAACAAAAACTTGATTAAATGTGAATCAGCATCCTCATTTTGAGAATGATTTTTCTTTGTTTTCTCCCCCAATTGTTGTGATACACGCAAAATTGATATATGTTTATAACCTCGGTGGGTTTCTCTTTGACCACCTGCCGGCTTGGCTTTCTTTGGTGGGTTCCAGAGTGATTAGTGGTTTGTAGCCAACAAACAGGAGATGCTTTATAGGGCGCCTGTGCTCAGCGGAATATAAAGCAGTCTTTGAACAAAGCTTTTATACAGAGCTTGGAATAGTTTGGGTGATGTTTATTTTACATTAAGTGGGAAAAGGAGGCCTAAACTTAGAGAAATAGAAAAAGAGTGGCATCAAACTGATCACTGGAGTTGTCTCTGGGAAGAGAAATAAAGGGGAATTTCCGCTTTCATCCTATACTTTTCTGTTGGCTTACAACAGAAATGGATTCTTGTATTATGCAAGTAACCCAGAAAAGGAGAGGTTAAAATTTTTTAACTGAAGATCTGGTATGATTACAATCAATTTTTAAAAAGTGGGGAAAAAACCCACAGTAATCAAACCATGTCTTAAAAATAGTAATGTCTGGGCTTCCCTGCTGGCGCAGTGGTTGAGAGTCCGCCTGCCGATGCAGGGGACACGGGTTCGTGCCCCGGTCCGGGAAGATCCCACATGCCGCGGAGCCGCTGGGCCCGTGAGCCATGGCCGCTGAGCCTGCGCGTCCAGAGCCTGTACTCTGCAACGGGAGAGGCCACAGCAGTGAGAGGTCCGCGTAACGCAAAAAAAAATAAATAAATAAATAAATAAATAAATAAATAAATAAAAGTAATAATCTTGTTGCTAGGAGTATAAGTGTTGCTTTGTGACCTTTTCTTCCCTATATTTTGAATGTTTCTATAATAAGCATATATTACAATGGGGAGCATGGCAAAACTTTCATTTTCTTTTCAAGTTGCTTGAGCTGTTAGACCAAGCATTTGAGACTCTTGGAAGGTCTTAGAACATGGGAACAGCTCAGGTCCAAACCCCCGTGGTCGCCACCTACCATTTCTGTGCCGTCTCCCACATCTCTGGGCCAAAAGGTGACATTTCTCATTCCTCATCTAATTCAGTTCAACACCAGGTGAGACTTAGTGTTGGTGACCCAGACCCATTTCTCAAGACCTAATGACATGAAATATGGGGTGAGGTGAGGGCTAGGGCCATGCACCTCTTCCAGGGCATCTTTCTTTCCACTTTAAAGACTTCCTTGCATCCTCAAGCAAAATCGGATTGTCAGATCACACTCTCACTTATCCCAGATTGTACCCAGAATCAAACTTTGTGAATAATGTCAAGGAGACGGGTCATTGAGAAGCTCAGACAAAGCAAGGACAGGTCGGGGCATCCTGTACAGCCCCCAGTGTCCATCCTGTCCTCCTTCCTGGCCCAGAATGACAGATGAAGTTACCAAATGAGGTTTTGCAAGGTTCCTCACACAGCCAGAAGGACTGAAGTGATGAGGCATCTCCATTTTATTCTCTGGAGAGCTCTACAGCTTCCATGATTTTTCAGGGACTCAAACCTCACAGGTACTGCATTTATTTTCTAACAGTGATCCTTTAACCAAGGACATCCTGCTGAGGGCATTCAAGAGATAAGTCTCACTTTACATTCCCACCAGCAGTGCAAGAGTGTTCCCGTTTCTCCACACCCTCTCCAGCATTAATTGTTTCTAGATTTTTTGATGATGGCCATTCTGACCAGTGTGAGATGATCTCTCATGGTAGTTTTGATTTGCATTCATTGCAGCTCTATTTACAATAGCCAGGACATGGAAGCAACCTAAGTGTCCATCAACAGATGAATGGATAAAGAAGATGTGGCACATAGATACAACGGAATATTACTCAGCCATAAAAAGAAATGAAACTGAGTTATTTGTAGTGAGGTGGATGGACCTGGAGTCTGTCATACAGAGTGAAGTAAGTCAGAAGGAGAAAAACAAATACCGTATGCTAACACATATATATGGAATCTAAGAAAAAAAAATGTCATGAAGAGATTAGTGGTAGGACGGGAATAAAACACAGACCTACTAGAGCATGGACTTGAGGACATGGGGAGGGGGAAGGGTAAGCTGTGACGAAGTGAGAGAGTGGCAGGGACATATATGCACTACCAAATGTAAATTAGATAGCTAGTGGGAAGCTGCCGCATAGCACAGGGAGATCACCTCTGTGCTTTGTGACCATGAGAGGGGTGGGATAGGGAGGGGGGGAGGGAGGGAGACACAAGAGGGAAGAGATATGGGAACATATGTATATGTATAACTGATTCACATTGTTGTAAAGGAGAAACTAACACACTATTGTAAAACAGTTATACCCCAATAAAGATGTTAAAAAAATAAAAATAAAAATAAATAAAAGCATAGAGAGAATTCTCTTCTCATACCATATAAAATCACTGCCTAGACAAAAGGAGACTCTCATTTATGCAAAGCAAAAAAAAAGAGAGAGAGAGATAAGTCTCTTCATTCTAACGAGTATCACTAGTGTATCTGACCAGAGGGCCAGCTGTCAAGGAGATCCCAGTAGCTCACTTGCCTTACTTTAATTCCCTCAGGGGCATATCCCTCTTCCTAAATAAGTAAAGCCAGCTACTTTAGCTCCGTCCTCTGGGTCCTAGAGTGCACCAGGTTGTATGTGTGTGGAGACGATGGTGATGAAAAAGAGAAACTCAGCCCTTGACACGTGGGAGCTGGCCTGGCAGCCTGGCCCCCATGGGGGCCAGAGGTACAATCCCCTGCTACTGAGGCTCAGAGCTTAGTAACTTGCCCAAAGCCAGTCAGCAAGTGGCACAGTTGCCTTATGTCCAAACTCTGCTCTTCCTGCTAAACAATGCTGTGTCCCACAGGAAATGTTAAATCATGTCCCTACCTATCCCCAGAACGAAGTGGGTCCTAACTGAAAGGAGGACCCAAGACCCCAGAGGGGTTGTCGTTTCCCTGTAGGTCACATGAGAATTTGAAGACCAGAATAGGGACAGAAAGTAAGTGGAGTAAGAGGAGATGGGGCAGAAAGTGTTAAAGTCGTATGCTAAAGCGAAGAAAACAAAAAAACAAACCAAAAAAAGATATATTTGGTGGTTAAATCCATTTTGTATGTTGTTAGCCTACTTGAGGCTTCGTAACTCTGTAATGTCACCTCTCTCTAAACCTACATCCTTCCCATAAATGACAATTATATTTCGAAGTCGCCATCAATGCAGCAACATCACCTTCATAATGTGTTGCTCCCCGGGGAAAGTGCTCACGTCCCAAATTCTCTTCCCTAAAAGCACTTGAATCTCAAGGGCTAATTACACTCAGTCTGTGAATTTTCCTGCTGTTATGTCCTGCAGGGCAGCTTGTCTTGGACCAAAGAAAAAGTGCAGGTTAACTCAGCTATGAAGTCTCAAATTTGAGGCTACTGGAAGCCTGCATTGAAGGTGAAGACTGTCACCTAGTGGAAGAAGAGAGTAATTGTCAGGGTTCACTGAGGCAATTAGGACTTCCCTAAGTAGGGTCTTAAAATCAGACTCTTTCGGCTGAAGGAAAGCTCAGAAATCATTAATCCATCAATCTGGCAAATATCTATTGAGCATATACTACGTTCCAGGCGCATTTATGAGTAAGTAAGATACACCAGTGAACAAAATACACAAAGAGTCTCTGTCCTGAGAGAATTCCATTCTACCAGAGCAAGACTGACAATAAACCAATTTTCAGCAAGACTGACAATAAAGATAATGAATGTTGTAGAGTATCCTAGAAATTTATAAATTCTATATAAAAAAAGGAAAAATAGAATAGGATAAGGGTGTCAGAGGTTATGGGGGAGGAGGTGTCTGTTTTTGGCATTAAACAAGGAGGACAGTAGATGACTTTTCAGCAAAGAATTGAAGGAGGCAAAGAACTTAGTCATACAGACATCCAAGCGAACAGCGTTCTGAGCAGAAGGAACAACCTTCCCAACAGCCCGAGTGCCTGGTGTGTTCAAGAAACAGCAGAGAAGCCAGTGTGGCTGGAGCAGGGTGAGCAAGGTGGACAGTAGATAGAAATGAGGTCAGAAAGGTGATGTTGCCCCACTGAGCAGAGTTTCATAAGCTTCTACTCACGGTGAACTGAGGAGCCATAGAGGATACTGAGCACAGGAGGTACATGATAATACTTAAGTTTCAAAAGATTTCTCTGACTGCTTTGTTGAATATAGTCTGAAAGAGGGAACAGGCAGAGAACGGTAGACCAGTAATCCGGGCAAGTGCCCATGGTGATTCGGAACAGGGTGGTAGCAGTGGTGATGGTGAGAAGTGATAGATTCTTGATTCATGGTAAATTTCCTAACAGATAGGATGCATGGTGTTAGAGAAATAAGGAGTCAATGATAATTCCAGGGTTTGGGGCCTGAGACACTGGAAGGATGGGGTTGCCATGAACTGAGATCAAGAAGGCTTTGGGTCGAGGTATTGATCAGGATACATAATACACTATGTAGTATATATTATAACATATGCTATATATGAAATACTACATATTATATACTATATATTAAAATTACATTCTACATATTATATCAAAGTAGGATATATACATATATATAATTATAGGAATGCAAAAATGGGAAATATTGAGCCATAAATTTAACAAAATATATGCAAGACTTGTACTCTGAAAACAAAACATTGCTGAGAGAAATTTTTAAATGACTGAGGAAATAGAGAGATATCCCATATTCATGGGTTGGAAGGCTCAATGTTAAGATGTTACCAAATCACAAATCAAAATTTCAGCATGCTTTGTTAAAACTATTGGCAAGTTGATTCTAAAATTTATGTGAAAATACAAGCTAGCCAAAGCAATCAAAGGAAAAAAGCTGGAGGACTTATATTATTTGGCTTCAAGACTTGCTAAAGAGCTTCAGTGATCTAGACAATATGAGTTGTGAAAGGATAGCTATAGATCAGGGAAATAGAACACAGAGTTCAGAAAGAAACCCATACATACATGGTACTTTAGAGTGAATTTTGTGTCCCCCAAAATTTGTAAGTTGAAATCTATTTCCCAAGGTGGTAGCATTTGGAGATGAGGCATTTGGGGTAATTAGGTTATGAGGGTGGAGCCCTCGTGAATGGGATTAGCATCCTTATAAAAGAGACCCAGAGGGTTCCCTCCTCCCTTCCTCCGTGTGAAGACCCAGAGAGAAGGTGGCCATCTTTGAACTAGGAAGTAGGTTCTCAGCAGACACTGAATCTGCTGGCATCTTGATCTTGGACTTTCAGCTCCAGAACGGTGAGAAATAAATTTATGTTGTTCATAAGCTACCCAGTCTGTGGTGTTCTGTTATGGCACCTGGAATTGACTCAGACATGGTCAATTGACTTTCAGGAAAGGAGTCAAAGAGATTCCGTGGGGAAGAGAAAGCTTTTTCAATAAATGATACTACAGCAAATAGGTTTTTCATATGTGAAAAAAAATGAAATTGACCCTTATTTCACACCATACACAAAATTAACTAGAAATGGATCAAAGACCTAAAGCACAGTTATATTAAAAAAAATTAACAAGTTGGACCGTATAAAGATTTAAAAAACAAACTTTGCTTTTTAAAAGACTCCATTTAAGAAGATGAAAAGGCAAGTCATAAAGTGGAAGTAAATATTTTCAGGATACATCTGATAAAGGACTTGTATTCAGAATACATAAACCACCTACAACTCAATGATATGAACTAAAACCTAATTTTTTTAAGTTTGGGAAAAGACTTGAATACATACTTCAATAAGCCCATGAGATAATGTTCAACATCATTAGCCATAAGGAAAATGCAAATTAAAACCACCATTAAAATATCACTGCAAACCCATCAGAACACTTCTAGCAAGGAAGTGTAACAACTAGAATATTCATACCCTGATAATGAACACATAAAACTATACAATTACCTAGTGAAACAGGTTAGTAGTTTCTTAAATAGCTAAACTACATTATTCAGCTATTTCATTTTTGGACATTTACCCAGGAAAAATGAAACCACGTGTCCACACAGTAACTTGTATACTAATATTCATAGGAGCTTTATTCATAATACTATATCCAAAAAGTGAATACAAGCCAAATACCCATCAAGAGATGAACGGATAAACAACTTGTGCTATATACACACAATGGACTACTATTCAGCAATAAAAGGGAAGAAACTATTAATACTTACACCAACATGGGTGAATTAAAAAATATTATGCCAAAACCATGAAAGAAGCCAGAGACAAAAGAGTATGTAGTATGTGATTTTGTTTATATAAACTTCCAAAAAATGTAAACTAATGTCTACTAACAGAAGGTAGAGGCACCCTACTCAATGTCAAGACATTAGTAATTTAAACAATGTGGAGTGGTATAGAGAAAAATAGATCATAAAACAGATTAGAGCCCAGAAGTGAACTGATAAACCTGATATGCAACAGAAATGGCATTATAAAGCCCTTGATAAAGGATGGATTATTTGATAATTAGTACTCGCACAACTGACTATCCATCTGTAGGGAAAAAAATGAAATTAGGTTCCTACTTTATACCACACACAACAATATACTCCATATGGATAAAATGCTTAATGAAAATCAAACATTTAAAAATTTTAGATTATACACTTTTGTTACCTCTGGTAGAAAATAAGTTCTTAACACACAAAAGGCATAACTATAAAAGATAAATATGATTACTTCAAAATCTTCAGTAAGACAAAGGACCCAGTAAATAAAGTCAAGAGTCAAACCACAGATTGGGAGAACGTATTTGCAATCCACATAACTGACAAAAAATTAGAATCCTGAACGTATAAAGAAGAAAAACAATTCAATACAAAAACAGGCAAAAGACAAAAATAGGCATTTCACAGAAGAAACCAGAATACCAATAAACACATTTAAAAATGATCAATTATGTTAGTAATCAGGGAAACAAAAATTAGAACCACAAAGAGATGAGCAAAATTGTTTGACAATTCCAAGTGCTGGTGAGGATGTACAGTAACAAGTAAATTCACACTGCTTTTGTGAAAGGAAATTGATACCACAAAGTTGGAGACCTGTTTGGCCATATGTAATGTGGCAGACACTGTTGCTTCCCAACCCCAGTAGATATTCCTCACCCTTCTTCCCTACTGGCAAAGTATGTCTCCTATCATAGTGATTCCAAATATCAAATACTCACTTCGCAAGCCTCCTCTACAGTTTGGGCAGCCATGTGAGCCAATTCTGGCTAATGAGATTCAAGGGGAAGCACAGAGACAGAGAGGAAGGGCTTCTGGGAAAGATGCTATTCCCTGATAAGGAGACTTGCAAGGAGGGCACTCTTGCCCATCCTCCTGCTCTCTGTTCCTGGGTATCACTCTCTAAGGACATAATGCCTGGAACTGCAGATGCCATCTTGTGACAAGAAGCTCAAGGATGAAAGCCACCCTAGGGAGATGGAGGAGTGAAAGGTCCTGGGCCATCAGTGAGCTACTGAATCTACCAAGGCACCCCACTTCTGATATCTTGTTATGTGTATATATAAAAAATCTCTTGCTTTAAACTTCTTATAGTTGAGTATTCTTTTACTTGCAGCCAAAAGCATCTTAATTGGTACACCAATTGTTATGGGCTAAATTGTGTCCCCTAAGAGATGTTGAAGTCCTAACTCCCAGTCCCTCAGAATGTGACCTTATTTGGAAATAAGGTCTTTGCAGAAGATCAAGTTAAGATGAGAGTAAGGGTGACCCTTAATCCAATATGACCAGTGTCCTTAGAAAAGGAGGAAACTTGGACCCAGAGACAGACACACACAGAAGGAAGAACACGTGAAGACACAGAGAGAACATCATCTGCTAGGCAAGGAATGCCCAAGGCTTCTAGAAATGAGAGAGTCAGGTAACAGAGTCTTCCTCACAGCCCTCAGAAAGAGCCAACACTTCTGACACCTTGATTTCAGACTTCTGGCCTCCAGAACTGTGAGACAATAAATTCCCACTGTTTAAGCCACCCAGTTTGTGGTACTTTTTTTATGGCAGCTCTAGCAAATTAATACACCCAGTAAAGGTGAAAATGACATACTCTATGAATTAGGAATTCTGCCTCTAGGTAAACATCTTAGAAAAAAATCATAAGCACAAGTAGACATGTATGTTTTGCATTGTTTATATCAGCAAAAACTGAGAATAAGGGACTCTATTAATAAGTGTAGGATACGGTCATTCAGCGGGGTACTATACAGCAGTTACAATTAATGATCTAGTGCTGATATAGCAACATGAATAAATCTCTAAAATAATGTAATAGAAATCACCAAAACATATTGGTAAGTGGAAAAAACAAAGTTTATTCTACAGGGAAAAAACACAAAATAAATACAAATTAAAATTAAAATTCAGTAACATCTTCCCTTATCAGATTGGCAAAAATCAGAAAGTTTGTAAACATCCTGTGTAGTGAACATATGAGGAAATAAACTCTCATTACCTCAGGAAAAGAAATGCCTCACAAAGAGAAATCTGGCTATGTTTTCAAAATGTAAAATGGTATATTTTTTGACTTAGTGATTCTGCTTCTAGGATTCTATCTTACATCTCCAAGTATTTTATTGCAGCATGGTTTGCAATATATTGCAAAAGTTTTAAAACAACCTAAATGTCCATCAGTACAAGTCTAGAATATGGTAAATCTATACAGGGGAATATTATTAGAATGAGACAGAACTACATTGATAATCAAGATAAACTGTTAAGTGAAAAAAAAGTGAGACAGAGAAGAGAGGATGTGTATAGAAAAAAAGAATATATGAATATACGCTTATACAGTCAGAGAACATTTCTAGAAAGATACAAGTGAAACAAGTAGTATTTGCCTCTGAGAAAGAAGAAAAGAAAATTGAGGGGAGAGGTATTTTTATTTTTATCTATAGCACGTTATTTCTTTAAAAACTAGGGAATAAAAGACCTGACCGAAATATGACAAAAGTTTTATTGTCTGTTAATTCTGCACGATGTGTAAATGGCTAGTTGCAACATTGTTCCATGAATATTTCAGTGCATTTAAGATTTTCATAATTTAACATGCTTAATTTTTTTAAAGAAAAGAATGGAGAGGAGATATGAACTGGGGAATAAGGAATATTGAAGAAGGAGAAAGTGGTCCCTTGAATGGGAAGAATGAAGAAAACCAGACCTGTCAAACACAAAAAGTACAATTTTTAGCTGTAAAGGGATATGTTCATAACCTTGGTTTCCAAAGCACCTTTTAAAATTTTCACCAAGAAGTGTTAAAACATGAAATCAGATCCCCAAAATGTGATTAATTGTCTTTCATCTAAGTCTCACATATTCCTTTGTAGTTTTAAATCTCTCCTAGTTTCAACTGTATGTCTTCGGTCTTTCTTTACTCTTAAAGAATCCCCAAGGAGATTTCATTACTGCTCTAGACAGCTTTATTCATAAACAGACGTTTACTCCTAGAAACCAAGATAATGCAGGAAGCAATTTTATTATGAATTTCACAATATTTACACCATGAGGTACCAAAACCAGAAATGACTTTATAACATTTGCTTGTTAGTCATAATAAGAGAAAACAAACCTTTGAACTATATCAAGACAAATATGGACCATGGCCAAGTAACTGCATTGGAGGAATTGTTAATACCTCTTCAAATCAAGCTTTACTAATTGCTTCAAAACATCCAAAGACTAAAGATGTAGGCAGCTTTCTGCTGTGTGGATATGTCATGTTTGATACAGCAGGTAAGAGGTGGAGAACTAAATTTAGCAATTCTTGAAATGCCTCATTATAGAAGAAATTTGAATTATGTCTATAAAACTACTAAGTTGAAGCCATTTATTTAAGCAGGTATATAGCTGCCTTTTGTGAAGCTCCTTACTTTTTTTTTTTTTTTAACTGTGGTATGCCCCACTATTAAGAATTCCACTTGGGGGGGTAAGTGATTTTGTATTCTTCGCCATATTTTAAAAATATTTTTCCAAGTATTCTAAAATGGGCATGTTTTACATTTATAATTAGAAAAAAATGTCATTGGAAGAAAAAAGAATGTCATTCTCATGCTCTATTTATTCTTCAAGTTTCTGACCTCAGTTTTCACTTTCTTTTTTGTCTTTAAAAACAAGATTCTCATCATCCCCCCACTTCCAGAGTAGGTATTTACTGGTGATATTTTTTTTGAAAAAGATGAGCCCCCATTCCCCACTCATATCAACTATGAAAACTCGTGAATATAATCAATCCTTCCCTTCCAAGCCCTTAGTCTTTGAAACACACACACAAACACACAGGGAAACAATTCTTGATTCATCTCTCATTCAGTTTCCTGTTTTGTTCTCACCATCTTGCACCTGTTCTTTCCACCACAGCTATTTAAAGAAAATTTTGTCCTGGTTGTTTTCTAACCTGATCTAGGTCTAAGGCAAGAAATAGATCTTTAACGGCGAGAAAAAAAAGCACGACCACCTCTAAATTCATTTATTGCAAAAAATCTCTTAACTGACCAGTATTTAACTGAACCACTTTCTGTCTGTTCTCTCTGTACAAGTTGCCTATCTTCTACACAATTAACAGGCTACTCTCTAGTATCCCCCAGAACTTTCCTTTTCACTCACTTGGTTGTTTATTTACCTATTCTTGAATATGTTTATGCTTATTGTTTTTGCTTTAATTATATGTTTTCATTAAATTGTTCATAAATAAATTGGATAAGTGGAAAAAGAAAAAAACATGTTTTCTATGAAAACTAAGTTGAATTTTTTGGTAAAAATGACCCAGGTGAGTCACTTTAAAAATGTTGCTCGGGCTTCCCTGGTGGTGCAGTGGGTGAGAGTCCGCCTGCCGATGCAGGGGACACGGGTTCGCGCCCCGGCCTGGGAAGACCCCACATACCGCGGAGCGGCTGGGCCCGTGAGCCATGGCCGCTGAGCCTGCGCGTCCGGAGCCTGTACTCTGCAACGGGAGAGGTCACAACAGTGAGAGGCCCCCGTACCGCAAAAAAAAAAAAATGCTGCTGAATTTGATATTGGTAGGACAATTGTCAAAGACCTTAGGATACTGTAGAAATCTAGAAGCATTCTTTTATATATATATATATATATAAATTTATTTATTTTATTTTTGGCTGCATTGGGTCTTCATTGTCACATGCAGGCTTTCTCTAGTTGGGCTTTCTCTAGTTGCTGAGAGCGGGGGCTACTCTTCGTTGTGGTGCGCGGGCTTCTCGTCAGCAGGCTTCATTCAGTAGTTGTGGCTCGCAGGCTTAACAGTTGTGGCTCGCGGGCTCTAGAGCGCAGACTCAGTAGTTGTGGCGCACGGGCTTAGTTGCTCCACAGCATGTGGGATCTTCCAGGACCAGGGATCAAACCCATGTCCGCTGCCCTGGCAGGCAGATTCCTAACCACTGCACCACCAGGGAAGCCCAGGAAGCGTTCTTTACTTAGACAACTTGTCAGTTGACTTTAAAGAAGCTGGCTCTGAAGCCCCAATTTCTTCCATCTTGAATCCCTCCTTATCCATCCAACCAGCACACTATTTCTGCTCTCCTTTCCAGCAAGACCCCTGGCGAGAGCTGTCTATGTACAGTCTCCAATTCCTCTCTTCCCATCTTTTTCTTGAATCCATTCCAGACAGGCTTTCACCATGACCACTCTTCTAAAATTGATCTTGTCAAAGTCATCGATCCATTCGTCAATTTTCAGTTTTCATCTTACTTAACCAGTCGGAATCACTTGAGTAAGACAATTAACACTTCCTCCTTATGAAACATCTGCTTGAATTTCTATGCACAGTTGACTTCCACATTTATATCTCCAGCCCAGACCTCTCCCTAGTACCCTAGACTCATAGAAACCAGCTTCCTATTCAATATCTGCACTTGAATGACAGTGGACATTGCAAAACTAATATGTACAAAGCCAAACCGGTGGTTTCTTTTCCAACTTGCTTCAACCCAGTCTTTCCCTTTTTGATAAATGGAAATTCATTTTTCTGGTAACTCAGCCCACAAATCTTGGAGTTTTTGTTGCTTCTTCTTTTTCTCTAACATCCCATACACAAGTCTGTAGCAAATCACGTGGAATCTACTTTCAAAATGTATCCAGAATATTTCCCCTTCTCATCACCATCCATCACTATCCAAGTCGCAACCACCTCTCACCTGAACTGCTGCAAGAACTCTAAATGGCCTCCATGCTTCTGTCCTTGCCCCACTACCATCTATTTTCAACCCAGCAGCCAGGAGGATCCCTTTAATAAGGTGTCAGACAGTGGTACATGCTCTATACATCACTACTCATCACTAGTGGATGTATCCTATATCCTAAGGACAAAAAGAACCATAAAGACATTTAGATATTTTGTTAGTAATAATAATAATACATACATAAATATAATTATTTGTATATATGAAAGCGAATACATAATTATATTAATGTTATTAGGAACCAAGCTTTTTAGTGTCAGAGAAAAGAGATACAAACATAAAATTTAGGAATTTCCTGGTGCGTCTCAGGGCTCATCCCCTGGGATCGCGGGTGTTTGGATGCGGAACTCATCTCAGGCACAGAGATGAAAATCGCGGCTCCCCTGCCCGCCTTTGGCAGCCTGAGAAGCAACTTTTTACTTCCCAGCTTATTCTGCTTTATGTACAACTTCGAAAAATGAGTTTTCCGGGTGAAACCAAGCCCTGAGAATGGAAGTCAAGAAAGCGGTTCACTATGGGGAGAGATTAGAAGCTAGCTGGCAGAGGGCCCGAGGAACCTTCCGGAAAGGTTCCGTAGACTGATGTGGGTGGTGTTTCTAGGGTCTGAACGGATTCATTAAGCAGATGCGCTTTACCGTGTGTTTTATCTTTAAAAATTGTTTAAGTTGTTACCGCTTTGTTTTGCTTTGTTATCGGATGCTGTGGTCACATTCATTTCAGGGCGCACAAAAAGAATCGAGATGCTGTTTTACGGTAATGAATGAAACTAACTTCAGTGATCGGGCCCTTCAGACACCATCCTCCCACCTCAGGCTCCGCAAGCCACTTCACCAGGTGTCTGTAACTGTCCCGGGCACTTTTGGGTCAGAGATGGCGAACGCAAACCCCATGAAAGGTAGGAAACGCCAGCAACTCCCCGGCTTCCTGGCCGAGTGGGGCTGCGGTCTCAGATGGGGCCGGGCTCCGGGCGTCTCTGATAAGTATCCGCCAGTTGAGCGGAGGGGCCAAGAAGCGGCGCGCTCGCCACCGCCCGCCTGCACCTCTGGGGACTGGCGCGCGGACTCGCGAGCCCGGACTCCCTACTCAGCACTGTCCCGCGGGCTCTCAGCTGACTCGGAACAGTCGATGCTTTGTCAGGCAATCCAGACGGCTACCGGAGCGCACTGTCCGGCTGTGCCCAGCTGTGCCCAGCTGTGCCCAGCCACCACCGCGCGCGGTGCCCCGCCATGCGCCAAAGCCGCCAACTCACCTGAGCTCCGGCTGCACCAGCTGCGTGTAGTTGTAGCATCGCTCCAGGACGATTTCTTGAAAATGGGCAGTGCTGCCCGTCCCTTTCCACTTCATGTGCTCGGAAGAGTGGCGCCACATCCAGATTCCGACCACCACCGCAATGACCCCCCCCACCAGAAGACATAGAAACATGCAGAGACAGATCTTGGCTTTCTTGGGTCTGGGGTCGGCCATGGGGTCCAACGCGGGTCGCCCGGGCGAAGTTGGAGAAGAGGCTGCCGGAGGCTGAGCAGGCAGGGAGGAGAGAGCTAGCCCGGTTCTGAAACTGCACTTCCCCTTTATCTCTCACTTGCCTTTTCTCCGCTTCCTTTCCCACCCCCATCCCCTCCTTCAAAATTCTTCCATCGCGGTCGCTCGACCAACAAGGATTTCAAGTTCTTGAAAAGCCTTCAGCACATACTAAAGCTGTTCACTTCCCGAATCCTAAGCAGAGAGTCACCACTTTGACCTTACTTGGCAGGCACTCAAAGAACAGAGAAAGTACAGCCTTATACTCCTCAGTCGTCTCCCTTTATCAAGCCGCACTTTACACTTTACCCACACCTGCTTCCTGGACAGTGTCAAGGCGACTGTCTGCCTCGGTACCTGTGTACATGCAATGCCTTCTGTCCATCGGCATCAGATTAAGCTATGGGTTCAAACTGAGCTCTGGCTGGGTGATATGGGGTAAGTTACTTGACCTCTCTGTGCTTCAGATGTAAAGTGGACACCATAGCAGTACTCACTTCATGGGGCTGTTATGAGGATTAAATGAGCTCATATTTACGAAGTGTTTAGCCTGGCACATGGTAAGCACTCACAAAGTGTTAGCTATGCCTACCTGCTCCCTGAGGCTGTGGAGGGGATGCAGTTTTGTAATCCATGAGGTGTTGTTTGCAAGTGTCTGGCATGCAGTAAGTACTCAAAGTAGTGGTTCAATAAATAATCCAGTAGCTTTTCCCAGATGCCCCCTGCATCGCCTCTCTCAATGTTTCCTAGAACTAGGAGCATCTGGGACATTTCAGCAGACACCTAAGGCAAGTGGAAGATCAAGCCAAGAGACCTACTGGGGCAAACAATTTCCAGACAGAGGGGAGAGCAGGTGCAAATACCCTAAGGCAGAAAAGCCCTTGGCCTGT
The DNA here is from genome assembly GCF_002837175.3 of Physeter macrocephalus. Taxonomy (NCBI): domain Eukaryota; kingdom Metazoa; phylum Chordata; class Mammalia; order Artiodactyla; family Physeteridae; genus Physeter; species Physeter macrocephalus. The sequence goes on from NC_041220.1 coordinate 101,419,230, forward strand.
TCCAGGAGCAGCAAGGATGCCATTGGAGCTGGGATGCAAGAGTGAGGGAGGCAGAGCAGGAAAGAAGTTCAGAGAGTAGGAGGAGGCCAGGTCACCCATGGCCCTGTAAGACAAGATAGGACTTTTTGGACTGTGAATTTTATTTTTAACCTATTCAAGGTCACTGAGTGACTTGATCAGGCATGACATTTTAAAGGCTCAATCTGGCTTCTGCATTGAGAATAAATTGTGGGAGATGTAGCTTTTGAAACCTAACTCTGGTTACTTTACCCACCCCAATTCCCCACTTGCTCTAGACACAGAAAGCAGGCATGGAAGCCTCCAGCCTCCAGGGGTACCTCGCCCCACAGCCCCTATGGCACTCAAGTCCTGGGGTCCTTCTCTCTGTCTCCAGCCAACCCAAGCTCTTCCCTGATGCTGGGCCTTCACAGATGCCATTACCTCCCCAACTCCTCCCCACCCCTACCCAAACCCTGCTGATCTCCTTCAATGTGACTTCCTCAGAAAGCCTTTCCTGACCCCACTGAGCTCCCAAACTGAGTTAGGTCTCCAAGTTGTACACTTTCCTAGCAGAAGAACGCAGATGCCAGTGGATCTCCTGGGACAATACAGAACCCAAAAGCTCTGGTGTGGATCACCCAGACCAGAGAATTTCTTCAAGGTGTCCTCTCCAACTAGACCAGGGTTTGCTTGAGACTAGATCTGCAGAAATTAAGACATAGAAAACAAAACTTATGGTTACCAAAGGGGAAAGGGAGGGGGGAGAGATAAATTAGGAGTATGGGATTAAGAGATACATACTGTTACAGATTAACAGATACATACTTACGTATATATAAAATAGATAAGCAATGAGGATTAACCATTAACACAGGGAACAATATTCAATACCTTGTAATAACCTATAATGGAAAATGATCTGAAAAAAATTCATATATATAACCGAATCACTTTGCTATACACCTGAAACTGACACAAAATTGTAAATCAACTGTATTTCAATTAAAAAAAAAGCCTCAACATATTTCCCGAAGTGGAAATTTAATTGCCCATATTCTTCACCCATGATGTTATAACAATAGAAATAATGATCAAAAAGTTAATTTTAAAAAAAGAAAAAAAGAACACAGCCTCTCTGATCAGGTACACCTGAGTGATCCCTGCCACATGGACAAGTAACAAAACTTCTCTGAAGGACAAGTTCCTCTTCTGTAGAGTGGGCTTAAAAATATCTGCGGGCATCACTGAATTATTTTGAACATTGAATCAGGTAACATATAGAGAGAATAGCTGAGTGACCCCTTAGCAAGTATTCAACAAAGAAGCACTAATGATGGGAGAGCTGCGTGAGAACAGGAAGGATGGCGGTGAGTCAGAGTAGATTTTCGGAAGGCTTTGGAGAGACAGTGACACTAGATGAGGCTGTGGAAGGGCAAGGAAGGTTTGCAAAAAGGAGAGAGACATGGAAACAGAACTGTAGGGCGAACTGGGGGCAGATGTTGGGAGGTCTGGGGCACCAGAGGAGTGACCACCCCCAGGCCACACACCTGGTTAGTGGAAGTGCTGGTCCTAGAATGTGGGTTTCAAGCTCTTTTTTTCCTTGGTCAGCTTTATTAGTATTTTTAAATCATGCAAGTAATACAATCATATTTTAAAAATTGGAAATAGAGAAAAGAAGAACATTGCCTCTACTCCCATTCCAAAACCCTAACCCAACTACCATTAGCATTTTGGTATTTCTCCCTCCAACCTTTTTTTCTAATCTCTGACAGCTTTAAAAGTAGTTATAATGTATAATATTATATATATATTTATTTATTTATTTAAATTTCTGCTCTTTCCTCCTCACTGTGCAAATGTGGTCCCTGCCAGGCCATATATCCTTCCCCAAAACACTAAGCCCAGGCTCAAATCCCAACTCTCCATCCCTAGGTAGCTCTTTGAGCTGAGCATCTTATCCGGTACTCTCCCGGTGTTCAGGCTGGCTGTAAGAACCTGGGAGTGTACGCATAAAGCAAAGAACAGCCAACTTCCGCGCGGTACAGCCTCTAGAAAAGGGGCTTCCTCCTCTCCCCGTGACTCTCACCAGAAGCCCAGCTCCACAAGAGCTCATGTTTTGTCCTAGCACCAGGATGATGCCTAGTATGCAGTTGGCACTCAAGCAATGCCTGCAGAATGAACAACTCCCTCTCCATCAGATTCACCAGCTAAAACCCACCCATCAGTGGGCATCTGTTGTTCATCTGAGAAGTAAAGTGCAGTGTTGAAGGGAGGGGAGGGGAGAGGCTATGATTAATTACATAATTCTTCTTTTTCCTCCTTCAGTAATAATTACTAACATCAATTAGTGTTGAATACTTTGTGTACAATAGCCTACAATATTGTCATCATGTAAATATTTTATTATTCCCATATTGCAGATGAGGAATCGGAGGCTTAGAAAGGTAAGCAATTTGGCCAAAGTTAGTTAATCAAGAAGGGTTTTGAACTGAGACAATCTCATTTCAAGCCTGTCCTACCAACCCTACCTCTACGTCCTTAGGCAGCAGATAGTTAATGGGTTCCCACTCTGTGCTGGCCGAGTTGACAGACTCAACTTGTTCTCACAGAGGATTTGTGGTCCAGCGTGAGAACTTCTGGAAACATGTTCTTGGGCATGCATCCATGGCAGCCATGAGGCTCTGAGCATCACCGGGACGCTCAGGGTGGACTTGTTTTCCTAGGAAGGCGTTTGTCTCCCTAACGTGTTTTCAAATCAGAGGAAGGGTGAATAGATGCTGAATATCAAAAACAACAGAAACGCCCACTCATTGAGGTCAAACACAGCACAGCTTGTCATCTGTGTTTTTTTCTTCTCGTAGTCTTGTGAAGAGGAAAGCGGCACGATTTCTCCTCCCATATCTTGAAACATAACAAGGTCACGTCATTCACTCTTTATTCTGTATTTTCAGTGAAACCGATTTAATAGGACTTGGCAGAATGCCTTGGATTGCTTTTAATTCACTTGAGCTGTCTGCTCTTCTTGTAGTGCCCTGGCTTGCTTGTTATGATAAATCAACACAGCCACTTCCTCAAGTTAGGGCTAACCTTAGCCTAACAGATTCGGCAACTTCTCAGCTCTCCCCACACTCCACCTCCTTCATCCAGTTCCTTGCTCTTTCCTGAACTTTCAGATGACAGCTTACACACCCCATGTCTAGAATCTTTTACAAGCTCTCTCATTCCTGTCATGAGTTTCCATATGCACCCTACACTTCCTGGTTGTTCTTTCTGTTCATTTGTTTGTTTTTGGTCAGTTTCCTCATTCCTCTTGCCCTACACTAGACTTTAATTCGAAGCAGTCTTTTTCTCAGGTATGATCCCAATGACTAGCAAGTCTCTGACACCTAGTAGACACTACAAAACTGCGTGTTGATGAATATCACACTTCAATGCAAATCTTTCTTCGTTCATTCATATATTCATCCATTCTTGCATTAAATATTCACCAAGCACCTACTATGTTCCATGAACTGTTTCATTTTTTTAACCTCTTTTCACCAATTTTATTGGGAAATAATTGACATACATCACTGTATACGTTGAAGGCATTTCCATGAACTGTTTGAGGTACTGGGTATACAGCAGTTTAAAAAATTCAATCCTTATGGAACTTATATTCTAATGGGAGGGGGCAGACATATAATGGACATAATATGTAAGTAAACCATAGGGCATGTGAGGTAACGATGAGAGCTAGGAAACAAAATAACCAGGGAATGAGATAAGGACAAGGGAGGTGGGAAGGAGGATTGCAACACTGGAATGAGGACTAAGGAGAGTCTCACTGAGAAGATGACATTTGAGTAAGGATCTGACAAAGGTGGAGTAGCCACATGATATGGGGGGAAACAGGGTCCCAGCAGAGGGAGGTTTTGGTGCCGTAATCCAGACGGGAGATGATGCTGCCTTGAGCCACGTTGACTTCAGCGGATGTTGCCTGAATTGTGGATATATTTTGAAGGCAAAACTGAGAGTTGTTTATGGAGTAAAGAGACGAAGAGAGGGACTTCCTTGGCAGTCCAGTGGTTAAGACTCCGCACTTCCACTGCAGGGGTCACAGGTTTGATCCCTGGTCAGGGAACTAAGATCCCACATGCGGCGCAGCTCAGCCGGAAAAATAAAAAGAGAGAGAGAGAGAAAAAGAGAGAGGTCAAAGACAACTCCAAGGATTCTTGGCTTGAGCAGCAGGAAAGCTAGAGATGTCATTCACTGAGCTGCAGAAGACAATGAAAGAATTCATTTGGAGAGTGTTAAATTTGAGATGCCCATCACATGCCCAAGTGAAAACATCGAGGAGACAAACATCATGCCAGGCTTTACAAATATTAACCCATTCGGGCTTCCCTGGTGGCGCAGTGGCTGAGAGTCCGCCTGCCAATGCAGGGGACACGGGTTTGTGCCCCGGTCCGGGAAGATCCCACATGCCGCGGAGCGGCTGGGCCCGTGAGCCATGGCCGCTGAGCCTGCGCGTC
>NC_041220.1:101423889-101424994 GCF_002837175.3 Physeter macrocephalus
CAACGGGAGAGGCCACAGCAGTGAGAGGCCCGCGTACCGCAAAAAAAAAAAAAAAAAAAAAAATTAACCCATTCAATCCCCGTAACAATCCATGAGATAAGGAGCATTCTTGGCCCCGTTTTACAGGGGAAGACTGAGACTCAGAAAGAATGAGTGACTTACCCAAGGTCACCAAGCCAGTGGGTAGTGGAACTGGGCAACTGGGATTCAAACCCAAGCCATGGGGTGCAGAATGCATGCTCTTCTACACCATACTGCCTCTTAGCTGAGAGAACACACACACACACACACACACACACACACACATCCCTCGTTCCAATCACTGTGGCCAGGGTAACGATGAGAGCTAGGAAACAAAATAACCAGGGAATGAGATAAGGACAAGGGAGGTGGGAAGGAGGATTGCAACACTGGAATGAGGACTAAGGAGAGTCTCACTGAGAAGATGACATTTGAGTAAGGATCTGACAAAGGTGGAGTAGCCACATGATATGGGGGGAAACAGGGTCCCAGCAGAGGGAGGTTTTGGTGCCGTAATCCAGACGGGAGATGATGCTGCCTTGAGCCACGTTGACTTCAGCGGATGTTGCCTGAATTGTGGATATATTTTGAAGGCAAAACTGAGAGTTGTTTATGGAGTAAAGAGACGAAGAGAGGGACTTCCTTGGCAGTCCAGTGGTTAAGACTCCGCACTTCCACTGCAGGGGTCACAGGTTTGATCCCTGGTCAGGGAACTAAGATCCCACATGCGGCGCAGCTCAGCCGGAAAAATAAAAAGAGAGAGAGAGAGAAAAAGAGAGAGGTCAAAGACAACTCCAAGGATTCTTGGCTTGAGCAGCAGGAAAGCTGGAGATGTCATTCACTGAGCTGCAGAAGACAATGAAAGAATTCATTTGGAGAGTGTTAAATTTGAGATGCCCATCACATGCCCAAGTGAAAACATCGAGGAGACAAACATCATGCCAGGCTTTACAAATATTAACCCATTCGGGCTTCCCTGGTGGCGCAGTGGCTGAGAGTCCGCCTGCCAATGCAGGGGACACGGGTTTGTGCCCCGGTCCGGGAAGATCCCACATGCCACAGAGCGGCTGGGCCCGTGAGCCCT
>NC_041220.1:101425514-101431098 GCF_002837175.3 Physeter macrocephalus
GCCTGCGCGTCCGGAGCCTGTGCTCCGCAACGGGAGAGGCCACAGCAGTGAGAGGCCCGCGTACCGCAAAAAAAAAAAAAAAAAAAAAAATTAACCCATTCAATCCCCGTAACAATCCATGAGATAAGGAGCATTCTTGGCCCCGTTTTACAGGGGAAGACTGAGACTCAGAAAGAATGAGTGACTTACCCAAGGTCACCAAGCCAGTGGGTAGTGGAACTGGGCAACTGGGATTCAAACCCAAGCCATGGGGTGCAGAATGCATGCTCTTCTACACCATACTGCCTCTTAGCTGAGAGAACACACACACACACACACACACACACACACACATCCCTCGTTCCAATCACTGTGGCCAGGGCCTGGCATGCTCTTATTAGACTAGGTCTGAGTTTCCTGCTGCCTGAACTGGGTCGGGGGAGAGCCCCACATGAGGGGAAGTTCTCCACAGGACAATCAGGATATCATCCCCAGAAGAAGGGTGAATAGATGCTGAATTTCAAAGACAACAGGAAAGCACACTCATTGGTGTCAAATTTAGCCCACTCATAGCAACTTGGGCAAAGTTTATACATTAGTCATTCCACATATGCATTTCAAACCACCCAGAACACCCCAAAAGCCATGCCAAAATTTTCTCAATGGATTTTCTTATAAGGTGTTTGCTTGATTCCCTGGGACACTTGTGCTTTCCACTCTTATATTCCAACACAGAGAGGCTAAAGGTCAAATATCTCAGCTGGGAGGAGGAACACATTCTTGAATATCTAAGAGGCAACTGTGAAATGATGTTTTCTCAACCTAGCATTTTTCAGAGCAGGCTAAAAACAAAATAAACAGAACTCTCAAAAGAAAGCACCAAATAGAATTCATTGAAAGTAAGGGTACTGAAAATCATTCACTGATTTTCTAATTTTGTTTTGTTTTTTTTTAAATAAACAAGTCTTTAGAGCCGTTTTAGATTCACAGCAAAACTGAGCAGAAAAGAATGAGTTCCCATATATCCCCTTCTCCCACGCATCCACTGCATGTCACCCACCCTCAGCCTCCACCACCAGCGGGGCACATTTGTTACAATCCAGAAACCTACATTGACACATTATAATCACCCAAAGGCCATAGTTTACATTAAGATTGATCCTTGGTGTTGCATACTGAACAGGTTTTGACAAATACATAATGACATGTAACCACCATCATAGTATCATACAGAATAATTTCACTGCTCTAAAAATCCTCTGGGCTCCCCCTATTCCTCATTTCTTTCCCCCTAACCTCTGGCAACCACTGATCTTTTTACTGTCTCCATAGTTTTCCCTTCTCCATAATGCCGTATAGTTGGAATCATACAGCATATAGACTTTTCAGATTGTTTTTTTTTTTTCCACTTAATAACCACCATTTAAGGTTTCCTCCATGTCTTTTCATGGCTTGATAGCTCATTTGTTTTTAGCACTGAATAATATTCCATTGTCCGGATGTACCACAGTTTATTTTTCCATTCCACTACTGAAGAACATCTTGGTTGTTTTGTTTTCTGAGACTAAATTTATTTCAACCTAATAAATTGTAAAATTCTGATTATTTTAATTAATAATTAGTAGTCTAAGCAAAGTTCAAATTTATCTTTTAGAAAGATATCCCTTCTTGAAAAGTAACAGCTCTACAAATAATTTTTTTTGTAACATCACTTTTTTTTTTTTTTTTTGTGGTATGCGGGCCTCCCCCTGCCGCGGTCTCTCCCGTTGCGGAGCACAGGCTCCGGACGCGCAGGCTCAGCGGCCATGGCTCACGGGCCCAGCCGCTCCGCGAAATGTGGGATATTCCCAGACCAGGGCACGAACCTGTGTCTCCTGTATCGGCAGGCGGACTCTCAACCACTGAGCCACCAGGGAAGCCCAGATTACTGTTAATTTTAAAAATCCAGATATCTTGAGTTAAGGAATTTAGCGCTTTTCTATATATGGGAAGATGCAAGAGTCTGGCTTCACTGAAATCATTCTTTTGATATGCACCTCAGCTATCTGCGGCCAGTATCTTGTGCTGTCTCTTCCTGAGTCTCCTCAAGGTGAATCGTTGGAAGGTGACTGCAGTGGCTGATGGCTTGATGGCTGCAACATCCTTTGTTTACTGATATGGCAGGCGATATTTTTCATTCATACCTAACAGAATCTGCTCTTAGCCACAATGTTGGGCTACAACCCCACTTGGTTCCCTGTAATATTGTGATTTATAATAAGAAATATAGGTTTGGTCTTCATCCCTGCTCCTGGCACAGAGCTCCTAAAAACCTTGGAATTTCCTGAGAAGGGCAGTAAATGTGTCTTTTGTTATCTTAATGAGTGAAATTTTGGAAAGCCCACAGGTAAGAATGGAGGCTGCTTGTCAGGGGAACCAGCCACGTGACTAGAGGACTGGAACTTTCAATTTCACCCCCTTGACCTCAGGGGAGGCAAGAAGGGCTGCAGTTTGAGTCCAATCACCAATGGCCGATGATTTAATCCGTCATGCCTGTGTAAGGAAGGCTCCATAGAAACCCCAAAGGAGAGCGTCCAGGTTTGTGAATCCATGGAGGTGTGGCAGAAGTGGGGCTTGCAGAGGACATGGAAGCTCTGTGCCCTTTCCCCGTACCTTGTCCTCTGCCTCTCTTCCAGCTGGCTGTTCCTAAGTTACATACTTTGTATTAAATGGTAATCTAGTGAGTAAACACTAGAGTTATGTGACCTGAGTCATGTGACCCACTTCAGCAAATGAATCAAACACAAAGAGGAGGTCATAGGAACCTCTGATCTATAGCTGGTCAGTCAGAAGCACAGGTGACAACCTGTAACGGAGCAGGACACTATGGGGCTTTCCCAGGACAGACTCCACCCCCATATCCTCTGCTGTAGCTCCTCTCTGAAGTACCTAGTTAACAGTATCTGAAGCACATTTCTTGAGTTGTTTTTTCAGATGCTAAAACCCCCAGCAAATGGAAGATGTTGACTACTTGACGACCATGAGCATGTAGCCCTCAGACTTCCTGGAGCCTGAGGATTGATAACGTTAGTTATCATTATGACACTGCCCTGTTACCTCACCATCAACCAATCAGAGAATTGTGCACGAGCTGACCATATACCCTGCAACTCCCCTCCCTTACCTGGCCTTTAAAACTGCTTTGCTGAACCACATCAGGGAGTTTGGGCTTTTTTGAGCAGTAGCTGTTCTGGACTCCTTGTATGGCATCTTACAATGCACGCTGCACTTTCCTTTCCCACGACCCAGTGTCAGTAGATTGGCTTTACTGTGCCTGGGCCAGCAGACCCAAGCAAACTTGGGTAACTTCAGGAACAAACATGGGCTGACAACTGGCTTGGTGAAGGCGGGGAAGGGCAGTCTTGTGGGACTGAACCCTTAGCCTGTGGAATCTAACGCTGTCTCCAGGTAGATAGCATCTGAATCAAGCTGAAATGTAGGACCCGCGGCTGGTGTCAGAGAATTGCCTGATGCGGGAAAAAACCCACATATCTGGCAACCAGAAGTGTCAGAAGTGAGGTGTTCTGTGTGGCTAGTAAAGGGGAAACCCAAGAGGAGTAGTGAAATGGAGCAGGACACTGTGGGGCCCTCCTGGGTACAAAATCCTTTCTGTGTCCCCGTTTCTTATTTGCAGGAAAAAGGCTTCAGCCTCCTAGACCTTCCCTGAACCAAAGGGCAGATTCCAACAGTTGCTAATCAGGGAAGTGAGAGAATGTATTATAGAAACAAAGGAAAGTCAGTTAAGAAACAATAGTTTGGCAATAAAGCAGAGACCTAGTTCCTCCCCAAGGGATATACATGACAATACATCCATGAGTTCTTCTACAGGAACCCTCCACTTGGGTGGTAACTACACACTGAGACTGCAGGCTGGTTGGAACCAGAAGGCTGACGATTGAGATTCTTGGAACACCATCCTGTTATCTCATCACCAACCAATCAGAGGAAGGTCACACACCCTGCATCCCTCACCCCAAATTTTGCCTATGAAACCTATTCCCCCAAACCCATTGAGGAGGCTGGGGTATTTGAGCATGAGTCACCCGTTCTCCTTGCTTGGTCCTGCAATAAACCTTTCCCTGCTCCAAACTCTGATGTTTCCTTTCATGTGCTTCGGACACATGAGCCTGCAGTCAACAAGAGTAGTGTAGGATTTTTCTTCATATTCCCCAAACCTGATCATCTTGCTCAATCTTAAATGCAAATTCAGTATTGATTCCTTCACATATCATCTGCTCACTGGGTCATGGTAGTTCAGGGTGAAGCCTTCTGACAGACACAAAGACAATGGATGAAGTCACTGTGCTTCAGAGAGACATTAAAAACAAATGCATCTGGAACTGAAACAAAGTGAGGCTTCAGGGAAGTGAGTGAAGGGACAGGATATGAGGGTTTTGTTGAGAATGGGGAACTGAGAATAGGTGGCTGCAGAGCATGGAGGGTCTCTGGGGACACAAGGTGAGGAAGGCAGTTTGGGGGCAAATGGAAAGACCTTGAATGCTAGATTTAAAACTATGGATTTTATTTTGCACTGATGAGTTTTTGAGACAGGAGGGAAGGGGGCATGGCACAACCTTTAAAAGAAGGACACAGCCGCTGAGGACACGACATAAACTGGTTAGAACCAACTAGGCCCAAGATGGCAGGAGATTCAACTTCCAGTGGCCCTTGAGCCTCAGCATATGCTCATTGTAATGCATTAGCATCTAAATGACACACCCAACAGGTGCCACGACAGTTCTGAGGCTGACCATAAAAGGCCAAACCAAAAGTGAGCAGTGGCCCAACTCCTTGAAATCCCTGCCCCTTCTCCAAAATAGTTGAAATAATCCTCCCACTTGTTAGCCTATGAAAATACCCAGCCCATAAACACTAACAACCCCATATTTCAGGGCCTCTCATCCTCTGAGATGGCCCACACTCTGTCTGTAGAGTGTGTATTTCTGCTTTAAATCTGCTTTCACTCTACTTCAGCTCACTCTGGAATTCTTTCCTGCATGAAGCCAAGGACCCTCATTTGGCGGCCAGTCCCAGGGACTCACTGGAGACCTGGGATGTGACCATCTTCTCGCACCCCATTTTCCTACGACATCTTAAGTAGGGGATCAGATCATGCAGTCAGGACCCTCACTTAGGGTGCTTGCTCTGGCAGCACTGTAGAAGTTAGGTTGGAGAGGAAACAGATCAGGAAATGTTTGAAATCAGCATGTTAACGTGTAAAAAGCCTAGAACTTGCAGTTGAATGATTCTGCTCTCAGTTGTATTCCTGATATCAAACATAGCTTCATGTATTCAAAAAACACGAGTACGTGTTTGAATGTATATAGAGAAAACTCTGCTACGTTGCATATATTATGACAGAGGATATTTATCGCCTGCTTCCTTAATTTTTCTGTATCGTTTAAAGTTTTCCAAGTGATCAGCTGTCATTAAAAAATGTAAAGAAGGGCTTCCCTGGTGGCGCAGTGGTTGCGCGTCCGCCTGCCGATGCAGGGGAACCGGGTTCGCGCCCCGGTCTGGGAGGATCCCACATGCCGCGGAGCGGCTGGGCCCGTGAGCCATGGCC
>NC_041220.1:101431484-101439340 GCF_002837175.3 Physeter macrocephalus
GTCCGGAGCCTGTGCTCCGCAACGGGAGAGGCCACAACAGTGAGAGGCCCGCGTACAGCAAAAAATAAATAAATAAATAAATAAATAAAATAAAACACTTTCTTTTCCACGGAGCTCAAAATGACAGCATCTAATTAAGTCACAGGCCGGTATGCTGTGAGTGACTGTGTAAATCCACCGGTAACCCAGGCAACTCAAAGGCAGTGGACACTGCGTTCTCCAAGCCTGGCCTGAGAGACACCCTTGGCTGGGGCTTCCATGGCATTAGCCTGAGGAGCCAGCTGACCCTGAGACAAGCTGAACTGGAAGTCAGTAGGGGCCTTACTCGTCCTTTCTTGGAACCCCAAGTTCTTATGCCACTTGTCATCCTTCCTTCTACTCCCCTCACCCACTCTAGAATATATCACATATTTCATGTGTTTTATTGAAGTATAGCATAAATACAGAAAAGTATGACATGTGATGCTTTTAATCTTCCCTTGTACCATCCCTGACCTCCTTCAACAAAACTTACATTAAAAGAAAATTAAAGAATCACCCACCCTGTGTTTTCTTCTCTGAAACCCAGTTCATTCACATATCCATTCTCTCATTGAAGCCACATGTGGAATGTCCACTTTATCCAGGCAAGGTCAGGCCAGGGAGGAAATGATGAGTAAGTCTTCAAAAAACCACGGTCCCAACGATGACAAGACAGTGAAGATGGACCAACTTAGGGGAATGCACAGGGGCTGAGGCAGCAAAGGAGCAAAGAACAACCAAGGCTCTGGTGGTAGAGCTACCAGAGGACTCAGGAGGCTGTCGGGGAGGAAGAAATTTTCCTCTACACTTCTAGGTGCTTCTGGCCTGTCTAAGAATTGAATTGACATGAGATGGATTAGCAGGAGAAATCAAAAAGGAGTTTAATAACGTATACATGGGAGAGACCCAGATAAACTGAGTAACTCACCGAAATGATTGAAGCCTTCACCTTAAATATTATCTTCAGCTAAAGATGAAAGAGGACGTTGAGGGTAGTGGTTGGGGACTTCAAAGGGTAAAAATGCAATTCACATGAAGATAGTAAAGCAAATGTCTGGTAAATAAATGTTTGCTGGGTCATGCAGAGACAATGGGTCACAGAGTGGACCCACTGTCTGATCTCTAAGCCCTGCTGAGTTTCCCCCTCCACACTGAGCCCATATCTTTGCAGGTATCTCTGGTGATAGCTCTATTCTAGGGAACCGGCCCTCTTTCTTAATTCTTTTAGGCAGTTAGGGGGAATTTCAAAGTTTCTTCCTGAGTCTTTTGGGCCTTGGTTATTTTCAGCTCAGGATAATCCACATGCCAAAGAGATATTTTGGGGTGGAAAATTTTGCTCCCCTACAAGGTGATGCTTAAGATGGGCCTTAAAATCTGACAAATGGATGGAAGAACAGGGAAATCAGTGCAGAGAGACCAGCACATTCAAGACCCCAAGGAGTGAGAAAGCAGGACACATCTGGGTTATGGCAAGCTACTTGGTTTGACAGTGCCCAGCTGGGTACAGCCTCTCTAAGATGCTGACACCACTCACAGTTCATAGCAGTAGCCACACCAATGAACATTCTACATCATGCCAGTTCTTCTTGGATTTCTTTCCTCTACCATCTTTCTTCCCATACTCTGTTTACTTAGCCCATTCTGAGCTTGACCTGGTTCCCAGCCCCATCCACTCCCTGTGTAGCCAGTGTCCTACCACACTGTGGTCCCCAGAGTGTCCTGGCTTGGACAGGAGTGGAGGAATCCACTCTTCTACCAGGTACCTGAGTGTCTGCTCTATATGGAAGCTGGAAAGCATGACCAGTAGCTTCAGGGAGCAGGGCTAACTGGTGTCCACGTTCTGAGTAAGGGCAGGCTAGGAAGTCACAAAAGGTCCAACACATTAGGTCCGAGAATTGCTTTGGAGCAAATCTAGGATCAACAACAGAGAACAATCATTTATTCACAGGGATATTTATTGAGAATTTTTTTATGTGCCACCCACTGGGCCAGGGGCTGAAGATGCAATGAGGAGAGTTAATCCCATCCCTGCTGTGGCTGCTACTGGTACCCTCACCATGGCTGGCCAGTTGTTAAAGCTAGTGGCCTTCCCGATTAGGACAGTTAGTGTCTGCTCTGATTGGTCAGGCCTGTGCCACAGTGATGGTTAATTATTTTTAATGTTACCTCTGGTCCCTGGCCTTGTTGTTAGTGGGCAGGTACAGATGTTAATCAATATGCATATTAACAAATGTACAATTACAAACTGGAATAAGGAAAAGAACTTTGAATCTGACCCAGAGAGGGAATGGTGGTCAGGGAGAGCTTCATGGAGGAAGAGACCCTTGAGCTGAGATCCAAATGATGAGCAGGAGATAACTGGCAGAGATGTAGGGGTTGGAGCAGAAGGTTAGAGCATTCTGAGCACATAGGGAGAGCCAGATGACTTTGTGGATAGAGTTTGGTTGAACCCTCTAAGGTGAAGGGGTGGAGTGCAAGATGGATGAGCTGTGAAGAGTTCTGAGTTGGCTTGGGCATCGGTGCTTGTTATGGTCTAAATGTTTGTGTTCCTCCCAAAACTCATCCCCAAAATGTTGAAATCCTAACGCCTGAAGTGATGGTTTGGGGAGGTGCTTAAGCCTTGAAGGTGGAGCCCTCATGAATGAGATGAGTGACTTTAAAAAGAGGCTCCAGAGAGATCCCTAGTTCATTCTTCCATGTAAGGACACAGCAAGAATGCTCTGGTTTATGTATCAGGAGGAGGGTCCTCACCAGAACATGACCTCGCTGGTAACTTGATCTTGGACTTCTCAGCCTCCAGAACTGTGAGAAATATATTTCTACTGTTTTTAGGCTACCCAGTCTGTAGAATTTTGTTATAGCAGCAGTCCAAGTGGACTAAGACAGTATCCTTTTTTTTGGGGGGGGGGGTGCAGCAGGGGTGTTGTTGAGATTCATACAAGAAGAGATGGTGGCTCAAACCTCAGAAGCTGAAGTGTAAAGTGATGGACACTCAGCACTTCTGTCCACCACTGCAGATTGGAAAGAAAGTATACCACAAGGGCACCAGAAACCACAGGAAATTGGCAAGCCCAGAGAAGCCAGTCCATCCAGCTCTGTCCACACTGGCAAACACTGCCATTTCACATAGGGATGCTCCTCTTCGTCAGTGAAAAACCTCATAAGCTCCCAAAATGTGGAGACATGGCTGATCAAGTCATCTCTAACCTTCACCTTGGGCTGGGGAGGGCTTCAGTTAGAGTCAAAAGCTTATCAGTTGCAAACAACAGAATCCACTCCAGCCAGTGTAAGCAGAAAGCACTCATAGAATCTCCAGGAGAGTCAGGGAATGAAACTTCCAGACTATGAAACCTGAAACCACACCCAAATTAACAATGTCCATCCACCCAGCAGAGATTCTGAGCCCAGTGACCGCTGGGCATGGTCGCCTCAGCCTGCACCAGTCAAGACACCAATAACACCCCACTCATCATGCCTTTCCCCTCTGATCAGGCCAAATCCTTGATGCATCTCCATGTTCACCTCTCTTTCCCCTGAAGGGAAGTCTCCTGCATGAGCACTTGACCAGCGAAGTACAAGTCACATGTCTGCACCCTAGCTTCAAAGAAGACTGGGAAAGCATGCTGCTAGCTTCCTTCTTGGGGAAGTGGGACTTAGAAGATAAAAAATTCCCCAGGTATATGAAATACGCTGAAGAGGAGTCAACAGGGGTGTTTTCAGCTCGCATTAAGCACTGAAAGCCTGTGATCAAGACTGGGCACAGTCAGAGCCTCCATCACCTATTTCTTACATATTAAACAGGGCCACCTTAGACAGAATAAGGCTCCCTTTGTTTTGGAATGCTTTACTTCCACTCAGGACCAGCTACATAATTTAAAGGTCCCGGTGAAAAACGAAAATGCTGTGCTCCTTGTTCAAAAATTAAAAATTTAAAGACAGAGACAGAAGAACATTAAACCAAGCATCGGCCCCTCTGAGCATGGGTCCCTGTGTAACTGCACAGATCACAACCCTTGAAGCCGGCTCTACCTCCTTTTTCTTCTGGTTGGCCAGTCGGATTTATGCCGTTTGGACACTTGTCTAATCTACTGTTGCCAGACGTGGTGGGAAGAGGTGGTAACTCAAGTGATATCCTCAATAGTAAGATACATGGTAAGGTCTGGATCCCTCTGGAAACCTATTAGAGCTCATTGGGTAGGGGGAGAGGTATCACAAAATTCTGGAACCTACACAAAGAAGAAGAAATGATGACTTCCAAGGCTGAACTGAGAACAAAAGTTGCTTTGGCAAGCTTGTTCATCCTGCCCCTCTTTATAATGCTCTACTTCTTGTCATGGCATATGGGTTGTTATGGTGAGTGAACTGGGACAGCACTGTGAGACATTACAGAGAAGGTTTTCTTTTCTTTCTCTTTCTTCCTTCCTTCCTTCCTTTCTTTCTTTTTCTTTCTTTCTTTTTCTTTCTTTCTTTCCTTCTTTCTTCTATAAACCTTGGTCAAATGTATTCTCTGAAGCTAAGGTAAGACATCCATAACCTGGTATTTCATGACAAAGGATACATGTGTTCAACATTTATATAAAAAGAAAAAAAAATCCCAAGTTTCAACCATCCATACCAGGCTTCTCCAAAACCCATGGGGCCTCAGCTACGAAAAAAAAAAACTTGACACTGGTAATACCTCATGCTCATCTGCACACCTGGAAGGATTCTAGCTGTAAGTCTAATGCCCACCTACAATGCTCAGGCGGTCTGAATAGGGATCTGACAATGTCAGCTCTGGGAAGGTGAGATAGAAGGCATGTTACCCCGACAAGTGTCCTTAAACGTGCTGAGGTGAGGAGGAGAGATGCAGGTGTAGAAAAGATGGGAGTTCAGTTTGGGACAAGAGAGACTATTTCTGGTGTCAAAGTGGAAAAGAAAAGCAAAAACATAAATGGTATGTGGAGGGTGGGGTTGGAGATCTAAGAAGACTGAGGAAATAGAAAGAGGAAGGGGGAAGTGAGTTCAGAGGGTTCTGGAGCAGAATCCAAGTGTTGTTAACATTCCTGGGGCCTTATTTAGTGCAGCAGATGGAAAAGCACCCCAATGATGGACTCAGTCCACCTGGTGGTAACACTTCTCCTCCATTACTAACTGCGTGACCTTGCAGAAGTGATTTAACCTTGTCAAGCCTCAGTTTTCTCATCTGCAAAATGAGGATAGTAATGAGAATTAAAAGAATGATTAAAAATTGACAACAGTGACTGGTTCATGGTAAGAACTCAATAAGTACTAGGCATGGTGATGATGATGGTGCTAACGATGGTGAAGATGATGACGGAGATGATGAAGGTGACTGATGGTGACGGTCGAGGGACCTGGCCTCTCCCGAGCCCTGGAATGAGCACCATGGCGTGGGGCGGCTGAGTGTGTAGACCCCACAAGACAGGGGTAGTGATGGGAGATGAGAAGGAACCAAGAGAGAAAGAGATGGGAGACACAGGGAGCTAGTTGGGAGACCTGTGCAATCATTCCCAGTGAGATTCTCTGCCCAGCGCAGTGTCTGAAGTGATCTCTAAATACTCATGAGATTGAATTGTAAATGTGTGTTATATAAAACAATCATCAAGCTGTGAGGATTCCCAGCTTTACAGTGAATGCTTGGGCAAGTGGTTACAGAAAATGGAGCAGAGGCTCTGTCAGGAGGAAGAAAGAGCTCTGCAGTCAGGGCAGCAGGTTTGAGGAATGGCTCTGCCCGCAATGGGCAATTCTTTTTCTCTCCAGAGATTTACAGGAAACAACAGAAAGTGAGAGCCCTCACTCCCAGTTGCTGGCCACTGGGGCACCAGAATCTGTGAGTTCTCACGTCTAAACCTCCCACGCTCACTTTAGGTGAAAAAAGGAGTAAGAACAGGAAGTGTCTGTGAGGAGTTCTGGTTTTCTTTTCCTCTTCTGGAAATGTTTTGTGTTGTGTCAAATTACCACACATAGATGATGTATGTGTTTATTTCTCTTTTTCTGATTAGAAAAGTAATGCATGCTCATTAGAAAAAATTTGGAAAACACAAAAAGTCAAAAGTCAAGAATAGGGATCACTAGGGCTTCCCCGGTGGCGCAGTGGTTGCGCGTCCGCCTGCCGACGCAGGGGAACCGAGTTCGCGCCCCGGTCTGGGAGGATCCCACATGCCGCGGAGCGGCTGGGCCCGTGAGCCATGGCCGCTGGGCCTGCGCGTCCGGAGCCCGTGCTCCGCAATGGCGTACCACAAAAAAAAAAAAAAAAAAAAAAAAAAAGAATAGGGATCACTAATAAGAACATTCTCCAGAGATCACTTCTCCGCTTTGGGGCTTATTTCTTTTCCTTTCATTCATTTACAATATGTGTATAATACAAACATACATCCATAATGTTACATTTGTATTGTATTTTAGACAATTAGATCATATAAACAGTTTTATGTCCTATGTCTTACACTGATCGCTGGCATTTTTCTATGTCACGAAATGTTCTTTGAACACTTTTAATTTACAAACAGTGAAATGACTTTATGGCATACAGTTCTGAGTGCTGGCAAATGTAGATTCCTGTCACCACCACCACAGCCAGTGATCCAGAACAGTCTTGTCACTCCCCTCAAAGTCCCTCAGGCTGCTCCTTTTCAGTGAGCCCCTCCCCCTAGTCTTAACCCAGAAACCAAAAAGTTCTCCATTCCTATAGTTTCACCTTTTCCAGAATGTCCTGTAAACAGAATTATACGGTATGTAGCCTTTTGGTCTGGCTTCTTTCACTTGGCATGCTGAGTCTCACCCACACTGTTGCATTTATCCATAGCTAGTTACTTTTTATTGCTGAGTAGTATTCCACTGTATAGATATACCAAGGTTAGTTTATCCATTCACCAGATGAAGGACATTTGGGCTGGTAAACATAACTTTTCCTATTTGAATGATATTCCATCCTACAGATATACCAAAACATATGCAAAGAGTTCCCTATGAGTAGAATGTTTAGTTCCCCCTCATTATAAATAACCCTTAAATGGACATCATTATACATAACTCTTTGCCTACCAAACATGTATGAATACACTTATATAGTATACATATATTTGAAGCTATCAACAAACATGCAGTGTGCCCTGCTGGTTGTGTAAGAAAATATAAAAATATATATATACAGTTCTACCAAAATTTTCTTAAAATGTTTGCTTATATAACACACAGTCTGAGTCTCAATATGTTGTATCATTATGAAAATAAGAAAATAATAACTAGCTTTAATTCTAATGCAGTAGTTTTTTTTTTCCTGTGCTGTACAATAGGTTCTCATTAGTTATCTATTTTATACATAGTAGTGTATATATGTCAATCAAATTGTTAATGCAGTAGTTTTAACCGGTTAAATAGAACTAGCTTAATTTCTGAAATCCTGACCGTGTATATCATTCAAAAGCCATTTCAGGACATTGTTTTCCCAGCAGGAAGCTTCTTTAGACAGTGGAGTCACCTGGTGTACACAGAACAAGACGGATGACTCGGCAAGGGCAGGTTTCAGGACTGCAGGCTGCTTAGGGCAGCATAGCTGAGTTTCTAGTTATTACATCTGAGCAACTGAAGCCAAAGCCACTAAGAGGGGAAAGACAAAGCTGGCACTTTGTTCTGCATAAAGGGACAGGGCTTCTCTTTGAGTAGATGTTGCTGCCCTGCAAATTAAAAAGGAAATAGAAAAAAATGTCAGTATTGGTGGATGACACCTACTTTCAAAAACATATATGCACACTGCGGAAAATTTAAATAGTACGTGGGACCTCCCTGGCAGTGCAGTGGTTAAGAATCTGCCTGCCGGTGCAGGGGACACC